>NC_055962.1:11428194-11745694 GCF_018492685.1 Alosa sapidissima
GAGCTCGGAGTTGATGAAAACCCTGTGAGATTAGTAATTAGATGAAACGTTCAAATAAAATCCGCTTTTTTCCGCCTCTGTGCAAAGCTCAAGGTTGTCCTGCCAAATCGGCTTTGCGAGTTTTTCATTAGGTCGGCACAAAAAATATGTTCACACACACACAGAGAGAGACAAGCGACAGAGACGGAGACGGAGACAGACACAGAGACAGACACGGACACAGACACACACAGACACACACAGACAGACACAGACAGACACAGACGGACACAGACGGACACAGACACAGACACACACAGACACACACAGTCACACACAGTCACACACAATTCAACTCAAATGAGGGCAGCCTCAGTGTCCAGCGCCAAAGAGAGAAATCACAAATATCTCAAGTAATAGAGTCAGTGTTGAAAGCAGAGATCATGGGAAGAAAAATAAAACTACTATGACCAGAGGAAGGCATTGTGGGAAAGGTACCGGAGGACTGCCAGAGCGATCCATTACTAATTAAGTCTGCGGTTTTAATTGCCGTCACGGTCACTAGGGAGACTAGAGAGAGAGGCCCCCGCGGGCTCAGCTGGATGATGCCAACAGGCACTGGATAGGACAGCCCCGGGTCCTTTCTCACCCCCGTCTCTCTCCACCAGTGCCCCATGGGAGGGGGAGAGAGGGATGGGGATGGAGGGAGAGAAGGAGAGAGGGATGGGGATGGAGGGAGGGGGAGGCTGGGAAGGCATCCAGAGAGCAGATTACGGGGGAAAACTGGTGGGAAACTGCTGGGATGCAGGCCAAGCTTGGACCCCCCCCCACCCCACACACACACACACACTCCACCCTGCCACGCACCTGTCCCCTATCCAGCTTCCGCCACCAGGGCCCCCTCATGCGGAGGCGCCACCACGGCACTCTGGCAGGACACTCCGAACCCCCCTGACACAGACATCCACCATGAACCTGCCTCTGGCTGCCCTAACTCCAAACCCCCGCCTCAGAAGCGTCCCTTCCAAACGCGTGGGCCCCTGGGCAACGTTAACGGCTGCTGCTGCTGAGGCTGGAACACTCGGACGAGTGCGAACCGCCAAGCATTCAGCTGCTTAAGGCTTAACGTCTTACAAAAAGAAAAAAAAGAGAAAAACACGATGCTCCATTTTTTTTTTTTTTTTTAGTAATCACCCAGGACAGAGAAATCAGACTGAAGGATCCTGCTCTGGCAAGTCCACTTTCCTGTTTAGGGCAATGTACCAAGAGAAGAAAAAAAAGGTACAGTACAGTGTGTTCAAGATCAGGCATCTGTCATTTCCACCAATGTGCAAGACAGAGAGAAAGAAAGAGAGAAAGAAAGAGAAAGAGAGAGAGAGAGAGAAACCGAGAAAGAATGGGACGAGAAAAAAAATTGGACCTGCTCTGAATCTACCTTGGCCAAGAGAGGATGCATCCTGACCTGATTAAATCACTTTCCAAACGGACTTCAAAAAAAACACAGATGCGGAGGCTGCTCGCTCCCTCAGTTCTCCTCCTCGTCAGAGTCGAGTGGTAAGGAGCGAACACGCCAGCTCAGGCCGGCCATATTTCCAGACATCGCTCAGAAAAAAAACTCCGAAATTTAAAAAATAACAACACTTCGATCCAAAACCTTGAAAATGTTCAATTAAGTAAAATTGCACAGATTTGTTGCTTTTTCTTTGAAGTGAAACTTTGTAATGGTTTTACACAAACACAGAAAAACTGACTTCTGTCATGATTGATTTGGTTTGACGGGAACGTAATCATGCATTAAAAATGACACACCCTGGCAAAAAAAAAATGAGCTAAGTGCTCTGTTTCTGACAGTTTCCAAAATGCCAGTGAGGACTGAAACAATTAGAAGAATCCAATGAGACCGAGTGAGTCTTGAAACATGAACTACGATGGCAGACTCGTTTTTTCATGTCACTTCGCCCACAAGCTCATTTTGAACTGTGCTGACAAAGTCAAAGACGTAAAAGGAGACGAAAGCCATCAAAATGAAATGAATGTTCCGTGTAGATACACCATCTAGTCCTATCCTTAAAGTATCAAATGTGTGTGTGTGTGTGTTTAGTTTTTAAGAAAATAAAGAAATAAAACGAAAATGTGAAGTAGGTTCAGTGCCTTCTCCAATACTATTCAAGCCAATCCATGCTAGACATATAACAGTCCCATGGGTAATGCATTGCTAGGGCACAATTACGCCTCCAGACTGTTAGTTAAAATCAAGACAGAGACATAAATCAAATCCCAGGACACAGATCCATCCGGTCCAGCGGTGAAG
Source organism: Alosa sapidissima (assembly GCF_018492685.1). Taxonomy (NCBI): domain Eukaryota; kingdom Metazoa; phylum Chordata; class Actinopteri; order Clupeiformes; family Clupeidae; genus Alosa; species Alosa sapidissima. The sequence goes on from NC_055962.1 coordinate 11,430,485, forward strand.
AAAACAGATGGCTTTATTTAGCTGTCCATGGCACTCGAGGCGAGGGGGTTGTGTGGGCAAACACAAGTAGCACAGCATCTGACAGACTAAATAAACAAAATGACTGATACCAATTGACCACTAGCTTCACAAAAAAAATCAAAAATCAAAACCACTCATGCTGCGTGAGGTGAAATGACCGTAGTGACCAGAGATGAATGTGGTGTCGATGTAACCCTATGTCCTCTCAATGCACTGATGAAGTCTGTTCTTCCTGACAAAAATGGCTAGGTAACTATTCCAGTTATTCAGTTTGGCAGTCGGGTAAAAAGTCAGGTACACCAAGTCAGGCAGCTTGATCAACTGACCACAAAATCACCCGTGTCGGACTCGTCACAGTGCCCGCCGTATATATATATATATATATATATATATATATATATATATATATATATATATATATATATATACTTTGTATGTATATAGTATTTTTATACATTCTGCTGTTTTTTTCCATCTTCAGAAAAGGGCCAACGTAACAGTCATCTAATTCATTGAGTTTCCAGGAGCAGTAGACTCCTCACTGGAGACCCAGGACCAGGCCCTGCCAAAGCGCTCTGGGGCTTAACTGCTATGGAGATGGGGGGGGGGGCACGCCCCAGACAGATAGGAGCATTGGAAAGATCGATCCCCTCCGTGATGACCTCATGTATGCCGCTCAAGCGGCAGCGATGGCCGGCCAAGGCAAACAAGGCATCCATTCATCCAGACGGGTCTTTTGCTCCGATCTCTGTCGGTGAATTCCCATCACCTGCCATCACCAGAACTGCTGCTGCTGCTGCTGCCGCTGGGGCTGCTTGCTCTCTGTGGAGCAGTGGCGTGGCCTGTGTGGTTATGAGGGGGAGCGAAGTGGAGTTATCTCCAAACACTGACTGAACGTGTTGGGTGGGATGGGGGGAGTGGAGTAAAGGCAGGGGGCAGACGGAGGGGTATCGTGCCCACGATGAGGTGCTCTTACTGGGCTTGGCTGCCCCGGCGACGGCCCTCGGGGCCCCTCAACGGAAAACAAAAGCAGCACCTGCGAAGTTAGACTTTCCTGTTTGCTTTGGAAGGCCAAGCACTTCCCTTCCCTCCCTATGTCTCTCTTTTTCTCTCTCTCTCTCCCTCTCTCTCTACCCCTCTCTCTACCCCCCCCCCCCTCTCTCCCTGTCTCTCTCTCTCCCCCCCCTCTCTCTCTCTCCCCCCTCTCTCTCTCTCTCTCTGTCAGGCCGTGGCCTTTGGGGAGCTGTGCCAAGCCCACCGCTCTACGGGCCAGCGGCCAGACACACTGCTGAGTCGGCATTACTGCCCTCGCACTGCTAAGACCTGTCTCCCTGACAACCATGCTTGCTCTCTCTCTCTCTCTCTCTCTCTCTCTCTCTCTCTCTCTCTCTCTCTCTCTCTCTCTCTCTCTCTCTCTCCTCTCTCTCTCTCTCTCCTCTCTCTCTCTCTCTCTCTCTCTCTCTCTCTCTCTCTCTCACACACACACACACACACACACACACACACACACACACACACACACACACACACACACACACACACACACACACACACACACACACACACACACACACACACACACACACACACACACACACACACCACTCAGTCCTCTCCCTTAATCCATCCTTCCCTCCACTCCTCCCTCTCTCCCTCCCTCATTTCACCTCTGTTAGCCAGGGACATGTTTATCCTGCACTGTCTCTCCCTCTGCTGCCAAATTAATTGCGCCTAAAGCGCCTCTAATCGGCGTACACTTTCACCCTGCTCCGGCCAACCTTGCCAAACCACGGCAAACAGTTGGCTAGGAACAGCAAGAAGAAGTAGAGGAGGAGGAGAAGAGGACTACTAAAGAAAGCCACAATGTGTTTAAGAGAAGCAGGTCATGACGCATAATTGCATTTTTTTTATACATTCTGGCATCATGATGGAAACAGGGGCAGTTAGAGAGCCATTTCTACCTAGCAACCCCCCCCCCCCCACACACACACACACCACCAGCCCCATGCACATGTTCAGCAATTCTGATTTAGCGCCAGCAAGCTTGGGCTGGCCAAGCTTAACAAGGCCTCTAATTGGGCCACTGCAGCCTGATGCCTGTGTGCTGGACTGGACTGGACACGCTGCAGGCTCTTGGACTGAGTCACAGAGAGAGACAAACAGCTCACTTACGCAACGTCCAGTCCACACACACACTTACATCCCTCGAGCAGTTTATCACTCAGTAAATGGGCTTTCGAACAGTCTCCTGTGTGGGCTTTACAGGTAGTCCCTGTACCAGGCATTCAATAACAGAGTATCATCGTGGGTGGAAATCACAATTTGTTTTTACCTCACATCCCATAATAATAATCCTCAGGTGGCTTCTTTGCCCAAATGGTGGTCCCTGATTGGACAGTAATGTAGTGTATGGTTGTACAGTATCACCATCAGTGTGTGTTCAGGGAAGCGACCCCGTGACCATAGGGCTGCCTGCACTGCGCGCTACTAGCGGAGTTCACAGAAATACTGACTAGTCTCAGACGATGGAGGCAGGTCAGATGTATAGACAGTGTGTTGGTCAGCTGCAGTGAAGTCAGACAACTTACAGACGCACACACACACACACACACAGAGACACACACACAGAGACACACACTCACAGAGACACACACACAGAGACAGAGACACACAGAGACAGAGACAGAGACACACACACACACACACACAGACTCACAGAGACACAGACACACAGAGACAGAGACACAGAGACACACACACACACACACACACACACACACACACACAGAGACACACACAGAGAGACACACACATACACACACATACACACACATACACACACACACACCACACACACACACACACACACACACACACACACACACACACACACACACACACACACACACGCTCTTTGAGTGGCGAGAGGAATTCTGGGAATCGAAGCACAAACTTATGAGTAAAAGGGAAACCTGGTGTGAACCAATTAAAAGCACTCAGGATCACGGGCTCCCCTGCTAAGGGCACTGAGAAGGAGAGAGAGAGAGAGAGTGGGCTACATTCCTCCACATCCAGAGAGGTAACCATAGGCTGAGGGAAGGCTAGATGAACTGCTAGTAGTACTAGAGCTGGAGTCTGCTTTAAACCACACGTCCTGACACATCTGACTGATATGCTCTACTAACTGTGTGTGTGTGTGTGTGTGTGTGTGTGTGTGTGTGCGTGTGCGAGAGAGAGAGAGAGAGATAGTGAGAGAGAGAAGGATCAAGAAAGAGAGTGTGTGTGTGTGTGTGTGTGCGTGTGTGTGCGTGTGTGTGAGAGAGAGATAGAGAGAGAGAGAGAAGGATCAAGAAAGTGTGTGTGTGTTAGTAAGTGTGTGTTAGTGTGTGTGTGAGTGAGAGAGAAAGAAAGAGAGTGAGAGAGTGAGAAAGGAGGATCAAGAAAGCGTGTGTGTGCGTGTGTGAGAAAGAGAAAGAGAGAGTGAGAGAGGGAAAGATCAAGAAAGAGTGTGTGTGTGTGCCCGTGTGAGAGAGAGAGAGAGAAGGATCAAGAAAGTGTGTGTGTGTGTGTGTGTGTGTGTGTGTGTGTGTGTGTGTGTGTGTGTGTGTGTGCGAGAGAGTAAGAGAGAAAGAGAGAGAGAAGGATCAAGAAAGTGTGTGTGTGTGTGTGTGTGTGTGTGTGTGTGTGTTTTATTCGCTACTCCCTCCTCCCCTCTCTGTTCTGGCTTCTTCAGAATCCCCCTCACTCACCCCAAACTGCACCAGACTCCAGCGGCAGTTTCTGTTAGTGAATTTCCTTCCTCTGCCAAAGCAATGATTTTTCCATGATTTCCTCAGCTTACTCTAGGCTTTGGACCCCGTCTGCTACCTCCTCTGCTCGCCTGCCAAACTATGAATCATCCCTCTCAAACACAACACGTTCGTTCACTAACTGTACTCCAATACCATGTCTTTGGGCTCTACTGTGAACAACCCCTCACACACTACGCACTCTCCAATCACTGTGCCATGGTTTCTGAACACCAAAGTCATCGGTCAGTCAATGTGTAGCCTACATCAAGGACTAAACGGCCATTACTCTGCTTTTATTAACGCTAATTAAATGAATAGTGGATAGAAGTGGTCTTGTCTTTTGTTTCTGCCTTGAGTCAACATTGCTGAAGGATCTCTTCAAACACAGCAGTGACATACGGTTTGTGTATCGAGTAATTCCTTTTCGACTGCCAGTGTTAACAAAACGCTGCTGGACGGAGTTGGGACCTGTCCGTGGTTCCTCCTGAATCGGGCCCTTCCAGGCACTCATTCCATCGCCATGGGTACAGCACCACACCCTCTTAATGAAACAGACAAGACCAGGCTCAGACCTCACAGCGGCACGTGGGAGAGACTCAATCACCGATGCTGCTGCTGCTGCTGGCGTGTTCTTTTGGCAACGTGTTTAACCCACGACCTGATGTGTTCCACCAAACTGATGTAAGGCTTCCATTAAAGTCGATTAAAACATCCAAACTTTCCATCAATTAGGGAGGGAAGTGACATCAGTGAGGGAGAAAGATGAAGAGATGAAGAGAAGAGTAAATAATGATAACGTGATGAAGATGATGTTTAAAAGGAAGAGATGCCAACCTGATGGATTCAATCACAGGGTTTTGTCTCCAAGATCTACAATGGTAAAGCTATCTACGAAGGAAACCTCAGGACTGGATCAATCATCAATACTGTGGTTCTTTGGCCATGTGGTTAAAGCCACTGGCCATGCTGCACACCGAACTACTAAAACAAAAAACATTTCAACATCATGACTGACGCCAACTGTACATTAGCTTGGACTGGAAGATAAATGACATGACATGAGTAAATATCTAGAGAAGATAAGAATATTTACAAGAGACAGACGTTGAAAGCCTATTTGGATTTAATCACAGCCATTTGTCTTCTAAACCTGGAAGGACCTCTCCACTACATGCAGAGGGGATTTTCCATCTGTCTTTGTTTCTAGTAACTACACCATGGTTACCTGAAGATGACTCAACAAGAATGTGATTGATTAACAACCTAGTTACAGTTTTTTTTGCCTTACTGTAAGACTATCCTCTAGCAGAGCATTGGCTGGAATGTACAGGTTGGGTTCTGCAAAAGGTCATGGGGTCAGAGGTTAAAGAAGTCAGACCTACAGAGAGGAGTGCCTGGACCTGGAGGAGGGGAATTTCAACACTCACAACTGGACCGGACGGGACGACCCCGCCTAAGTTAAACAGAGAGGCTGCGGTCATTCTACATAGTAATCCCAGTACCGGTTGTAAATATATACACTCAAATATACAAGAAAGAATCGTGAGATTATTTCGAGAGAGATTTTCCTTTCATTTTAACAGGCCATTTTCTCCGGCATATTTCTGACAGTACTGAATACTTAAAGAAAAAGAGTGGTCAGGATCACATGTGCATGTAGCATCTTGTCTCTTGTATCTTCTGGAACGATCGATACTACTTGCCTGTGGCTTAGGATGGCATGTGATCTTTCGACTGCCCTCGCTGAACTCACCTCTAGTCTATGAAAGGCCAAGGGAAGCCATTAAAGCACACGCACCTCCACTGAGGCCTCATCACCTCCTCACATCCTGCTCTGTGTCTGCACCTCCTCTGAGCACTCCCACGCCACGGTCACGGCAGCCTTAACGGCAGGATGCAGCCCTGGACCGTGCCCCTTCAGGAGGGGAAAGCGGAACATCCCAACATCCTACATCTCCATTTTAACAGGCCCAACCAAAAAAAATAAAATAAAAAAAATGTGGCATAAAACGGCCGCCCGACGGCTTCCCGGAAGATGTCATCTCTGTGAGTGTGTGTGTGGGTCTGTTGGGATGCATTACTGCAGCAGAGCAGCGTTTGGCTCTCCTCCGGCTAGCAGGCAGAACTGAAATGATGAATGGTCCGCTCAGCGCAGCTCTCTGGAAAGGTCACCGCAATTACCTGATGGAGCAGTTTAGCTCTTAAGTGCAGCACCAGCCCCTAGAAACCCTGCTGCAGCTCAGTGAAAGATTCATATGTCCATGTCTAACGGGTCTACTTATATGGATATGTTCTACGTTCTCTGTTCTATGCTATTCTCTAGTGCAGAGAGGAGGTTTGACCGCAGATGACCAATGACGGACAGTGGTCATAGCCTTCCACCGACGCTCACCATTGTGAGAGATACTACAGTGATACTACTGAAGTACTCACACGAGTACCGAGATGTGTTCAAGAAATATGCACAAAGCACAGAGGTGGTGTCTGCTGTGCTGTGCTGATACATTGGCCATTGTGTTCATTCATGTTTAATCTGCTGAGTCATTGAGAGTGTACAGGGTGAAAAAAAGAATTGTGTGTGAGTAAATTAAATGTTTTGGGATTTTTTTTCAGCAGAACGACAAGCACACAAACATATATGGACTGGTTAGCTTGGCTGGGGTGGGCGGGAGCTTACCTTCTTCTTGCTGCAGTAGATCTGCCATTTCTTCTCCGCTGGAAGGGCAAACATGGCCTCTCTGTGCTTCTCTGTGAGGTCCAACTCATCCTGCACACACACAAGAGAGAGAGCACATTTTTACAGTGTTGACTGTATATTGCCATTTTTATATATATATATATATATATATTGGTCACAAAAAAAAAACAATATATATATATATATATATATATATATATATATATATATATATATATATATATATATATATATATATTATTGAAAAACTAGCTTTGTTGTGACTAGTACTGTATAACACTGTATAACAATATACTACACTAACAGTCACCATACTAATACAACTGATTAAATGAAATTGAATTGATACAGACAGACAGACAGAGGATATCTGAACCTGGCAGACACACACTACCCACACAGTCATGATTGCACGGCTCATGACATGACATAAAACATGGATACAGACACTCCGATAGGAAGAATTATGAGAGACCTCCGGTCGCCATTAAATGAAAACAATGGCGTTACATTCACACTGTTATGATTTGGCTGGATGTGAACCATCTGCAGAAGGCGTCGTCGTATACCGCTCCAACGCGGCCCTGGGGGCAGCCGGGCAGGGTCGGAGCCGGCGGAGAACAATACCCGACCGGGTGAAACAGCCGATAGCCCAGCACGCCGGCGGAAACCGCAGCCACCCAATGCTTGTTTTTCAAACTTTCCCTTAACCTACAAATACTTCCTTCCCCTGCCAGTGAATAAAGCAATGTGGAAAGTCAGGAAGTAGAGGATGACAGAGAGAGAGAGAGAGAGAGAGAGAGTGAGAGAGTGAGAGAGTGAGAGAGTGAGAGAGTGAGTGAGTGAGTGAGTGAGTGAGTGAGTGAGTGAGTGAGAGAGAGAGGAGAGAGGAAATACTGGCTGGTTACGGATTCATTCACGGTCGCCTGTCGAGGTTCCCATGCACGGTCCAGGCCAACGAGCGGCCACGCTCACGCTCCAGCTTTGGAGTGGTTTTTGTAGAACTCTCCAGAATGTTTTCATGGCCCTTCAGCTCCTTCCGCAGAATGCGGCGATACACAAGATCACACAAGCGCAACCCTGCGTTTGACCATGAAACCCCATGTTCTACGCAAATGACTCTTCTTATGTACTTAAAACAACACACCCTAAAACACACAGACACACACACACACACACACACACACACACACACACACACGTATGCATTTAGTTGTGGCTGGCTGCTCTTGTGAGTGGGAGTGGGTTCCCATATCTGACAGTGGGAAAGACAACACACTCGTCTTGTTCCGCGAGTCCTGGCTGCCCGACACTGAATGCATGGTTAAATCATCTACTCATACACACATGTGTGCACACATTGACCCCTTCGCGCTGTAAATCTGTATTCACTCCCTCACACACACCTTCACACACACACCCACACACACACAGTGGTGTCATAGAATATCACAATACACACACACACACACTTCCACCATATTTACTAGCCTACGGGGAATGAAGCTACAGGCCGATGAAATGTCAGCACCCCTGGACTGCGCCTCACACACGCTCCTCGAGGCTGAGCTCAGCTCGGCCATCCACGAGATTTCGCTCTGGTGCAAACACACACACACACACACACACACACACACACACACACACACACACACACACACACCCTGGAGGAGCGCCACACAACGTCTCTGCCTGAGCGTCCACGCCAGCGATCCTCTAGCACCGCGGCGGCATCAGCAGCAGCTGTGGAGGTGACACGCTGTGTCCAGGGAGTCGTGGGAGGCTCGGGGTAAGGGTGGCTGGCAGGCTCCGTGAGCTGCCCCCCCTTGGGGAGAGAGGGGGGTTGGGTGGTGGGAGCCTTAGTTTTGGGCGGTGGAGCCCCCGTGGATTCGTTAAATTAGTACCTGCGGCCGTTGCATAAGCTCCGCGGCGCATTCTTTGGCAGCTGCGCTCTCGCCGCACCAAACACGAGCCAGATGTTTTGGGCGCTAAGTTAATAGCTTCATGCACCAGTTATCGAGAACATCCCCTGAACCCCTGCCGCTCGCTTACACACACACACACACACACACACACACACAAGACTACACACACACACACACACACACAAGACTACACACACACACACACACACACACACACACACACACACACACACACACACAAGACTACACACACACACACACAAGTTGACTACACACACACACACACACACACACACACACACACACACACACACACACACACACACACACACACACACACGACTACACACACACACACACACACACACGACTACACACACACACACACACACACACACACACACACACGACTACACACACGTCGAATACACACACTCAAATATACACACTCTTAAACATCTATGCTCTCTGTAACATACTCATACACACAGATTCCCTGTTCGGTACAGCCTTGCATGGACGAGAGCCTGAACATACAATAGCATGAACCATGGGAGATGCAAATGGCCTCTCCACGACCCTGGCGCCCAGAGAGAGAGATATTCCCATCGATAAACAAATGAGGAATTTGATGTTCCACGCCATACTGTACCATGCCATACCGCGGCTGGGCCCTAACTGAGGCAGCGTGTTTGATTGGGGCCTAATCGTATTTGCTTAGTTAGGCCAGCAGGGCCTGGAACAAGACACACACAGACTTTGCCCGCCAGCTAGCCGGGCCCGAAACAGCCCCGAACTGCGGAGAACAACACACTCAAATGAGCAAAGTATGCCTTCAGCTTGACTGGCTGACCTAGGTATGTTGACCTGTAGGTCACCCTGTCGATCAAGGTACACTGACAACACCAGGGAATTGGGTGCACACATACTCACGAACAAATATTTGCTTGGGATAAGTGGAGTCGGCCACATCCATAACACTTAAATGAGCCAAGTTTTCCAGCGGCAAGTGGATGAGTAAACTTCTACCAAAACTAAGTAATTTGTTTGGTTTGTCTGTCTGCCAAATGCATGTAAGTAGCAATAAGTCATTACTTCTGCTAAATGAACAAGTGTAAATAATAGCAGGTCCATTACGGCTGCTACATGAACAACTGTAACGAGAAATGGGTCCATTAGGCACTGCTTGCAGAATGCCTCTGTGAATGTTAATGCTTTCCTGTCTGAACGGCCATGGTGACAGACATATCCCCGTCCGCCCCAGGAGGGACAGGAAGTAGACAGCGATCTCACTTCCTGTCTGACGGGCCGGCGTTTCCAGTATCCCCATTTGGGCTGCATCTCTGGATATACAGACAGTGAAGTTGCAGACTCAGCCGGAATTCTGCCCATCCCCTTCTAATGTACCTCCCTCTTTCTCTCTTTCTTTCTCGATCTGTCTGTGCTTGTCTTTTTCTTTTGTCTCCCATAGTTTCTTTCCCCTGTCTCACACAGCCACACAGGTAGACACACCAACACACACACACACCCACGCACATACACAGACACACACAGACACACACACACACAGACACACACACACACAGACACACACACACACACACACACACACAAACACACACACACACACACACACACACAGACACACACAGACACACACACACACACACACACACGCTAGGTCTAAGACAAAGACATAAAGACATAATTGTACTAAGTGAGGAGACACCTCTCTCTCTCCAGGCATACAGATGCGCTATGCAATTTTTATGAGGGGAAAGTCCAGGCCTCTCCACGGTTGCCTGCTGTATGTGATATGCCTGCGTGTGCATGTGTGCATGTGTGCGTGTGTGTGTGTGTGTGTGTGTGTGTGTGTGGTATTCGCATGAGGTCCTTCCATGTGCTGCCAAGACCTGGGGAAGCTGGCAGGCATCTTATCTTATCTCACCGGCCGAGCATCCGAGCTTGACACCAGGATCTGGACCGAGGGAGAGGGGAGAGGGGAGGTGGGCGGACAGTAAGCCCTGCCAGGCCACTTTCCTCCTCCTCCGCCGCAGAGTCGCGAGGGGGAACCGAGGCATCGGATTGCCCGATGGCACGCTTTTGATATGGGAGATCATTCCAGATTCAACCACTCGCGCCATATGGCGGCTCAGAACTTGAGTTGAGGTGGTAATTTGAGCATTGTCCAGGGACACGACTACACTGATACACGACTATTAAAAAGCCTTTTCATTCACGGTTTCACGTTCGCTGTGAAATGCTCAACACATTCTGCATTCGCTAAGCTTTTTTTGTCTTTTTGTCTAAAAAGTAAAGAGAGATTTCACGGCTTTTAGCTGTACAAAACAAAGAGGTAAAAGCTGACAGAATTACTTGTTTCATTACAAGAGCCCCTTGCAGACCTTAATACTGTGGCACATCTTAAAAATTATGGGGTTCAAGAGATTGGTGGTTTGGTGTTACTCTCTAGACAACACCAGCAGGAAACTGGGGCAACGTTTACATGACTAAGACCCTATAAGGTATTATTTGGTGGGATGTGGTATACCTGATCTCACAAAGACCCAAATGGCCATTTAAGGCCTTTGTTTAGAGGTCCGAGCTGCTTCATATCCACTTGAGATCTACATTTCTCTGGAACAAAGGACTAGCTGCACCTATTTTTTCTGCAGAGGGAGGGAGCACCGCCATCAAATCTCCTAATCAGACTTGGACGTTGGTGAAATTTACGAAGCTGCTAACACACACACACACACACATACACACACACACAGACAGACAGACACACACAGACACACACAGACACAGCATGCATACTCTATGCTGTGTAGAGTAACTGAGAAGCTTTATTATGCCACCCAACAAAAAGACGTGTGCCCTCCGGTCTGGCTAGAAATCACTCAGTGGCTCTGAAACAGCCCTCCCTGAGGACCAACACGGAAAGCCCCGGAACGCCTGATCCTCATTCCTCTCATGTGACATTTATAAGTAGTGCTTTTGTGCAGGGAACACTTTTCACCATCCCCCCCACCCCCAATCCACCCCCCCACCCCAGCCTCCTCCAGCACCCCCAACCCACCCCCACTCCCATCCAGAAGCTTCCGTGCAAAGGCTGTGGGCTACCAAGTTCATTCTGTCTGTGTCTCTGGACTGGGTCATCTAACTACTCTCAACAGACAGAGACTTTGTTATGGCCTCATGCACAACCCAAATTACATTATAAAGGAGAGGAACCCACCCAAAGGGTTAATCCCCACAGCCATGCTAAACATCTCGTCTCCAAAAAATAAGTTCTACACAAAGCCATTCGTAATAGTGGGAAGCCATTTTATAAGACACTGTCACCAAAAACTGGTCCTAAGCCAAACCATCACAATTTAATTTGTGGAATTCCTGCCAGAAATTCCAAATAAAAAATAACCCCTCAAAACTGTCACAGGATGCAACAGGAGGAGTGCAAACATGTCTTTTGTCTCTTCTTCACAACGCAACTGCACAGTCTGACTGACAAGCAACGGCCCCTGAACAGTGTCAACTCGGTATTGATTCCACCCGGGCTGCTTGGCTCTGGCCCAAAGTGGTGGAGGAGTCGCGTAAAAGATAAATATAGACAGGGTGTGGATCGGGCGAGCACAGCGAGCGCCATAGCTGCCAGCAGATGTCCGGCCACATGCGGCGCGGGCGCAACGCGGCACTGCACAGCGGCGGCGGTTACTCGAGTAGGACACGAGGCGTCGTGACCACCCTGCACCCAGCAACTCCGAGCCAAGCAGCCAACTCCCCTCTGGGCCTTTTCTATTTTCCCCAAATGAATCCAAAGCCCTCAAATTATGTCGGGAGAAGGGGGGAGGGGGAGGGCGGGGGTGTTTTTTTCTGGGTCGGCACGTGGCAAGGAAATGGCGGGGGATCAGTGCCATGTGAAAAGAGAGGGTGACTAAATGCCCACCGCCCCCCAAATCCAAGAATCATTCAGCTCCGGCCAAGAAACAAGACGAGGAGACGGGACTGGGGGGGGGGGCTAGACAAAAACAAGCAATTAGTAGTGAGAGGAGACCAAAACACTGGGCCTCTCAATGGGGCCTATTGATGTGCAAAGTAGACTGTGATGGCAAAGGCAGATTGGTCAACAGCAGACCCAAAGCACTACGCAGGAGAGACAGAGAAAAAGAGAGAGAGAGAGAGAGATTGATAAGGAAAGAGAGGGATAGAGGCAAGGAGGGAAGAGAGAGAGGGAGGGATGGAAAAGCAAAAGAGGGAGGGAGGGAGGAAGATGGGGGCAACAGAATGAGAGAAAGTTTGAGACCAACTGAGTGTGAGCCAGATGAGTGAGTGAAGAAGAGAGAGAGAGAGAAGGTGAGAACAAGATGAAAGAGAGGGCAAGGGAGACACGGAGAAGGAGCAGAGAGAGAGAGAGAGAGAGAGAGAGAGAGAGAGAGAGAATAAGCAAAGCAGATGGGAGGTCTCTAATCCGACATACAAAAAGACCATCTCTATTTGATGTGTAATTAGCTCCCATTAGCTCCCTTTGAATTAGAGAGGAGAGTGCTAGCCGTGAGTAACAGGTTAATGTGGCCACACACTCACATCCATTCATTAGCACAGAGCATATGGCTCCAGGGAGAATCTCCTGCTGAGCTCAGCAGAAACTCACCAGGCGAGGGGCTGCATAATCCCAGACACAAACCCATCATACCATAAATGTGGAACACGTTACATGAATGCTTGCTTACGTTCTTTGTTAGGTAGTGGAATGTGTAGTTTTTTTTCCTAATTACTTTTCATTTTACTTGAAATGACATGAATAAACTGTTCATTTCTGCGTAACAAATGCTTGCTCAAATCATTTGTTAACGTTAGTTACTGAAATCGTTATGGACGGCGACAGAGAAATATGACCATGCATATTTAATGTGGGCATCGATTAGATTCCCTCCATCGTAAAAAGCCATGTACTGTAGATCTCGACCCTGTTACAAACATTATTTACCCCTCACTAGCTTTTACCTAACATTAGTTACTTCATGTACAGTATAATGTAAATACAAATACATTCATAAATGTTTAATGTAGAAAGATGCCTAGATATAAGTGTACAGTTTAGATATAAGTGTTCAGCAAGAGGAGTGTTTTGTCTTGGGCATGTCTTTCCCTGCATCTTAACGGGCCATATATGTTGTAGATTTCGACTGCGCTACGTACCACCAGCTCGGAGAACATGCCGTCCAGCTCGTCGTAGGTGGGCATGGGCAGCGCGGGCTCCATGGTCTGCAGGGCGAAGTCCTCGCGCAGCCGGTAGGTGATCTCGGGGTGGTCGTTGCTCTGGAAGCAGCAGAAGAAGAAGGAGGAGCCACCGCGCCCTCCACCACCTCGCTTCCGCGGCGCCATGGTTACCGGTGGTGGGGGGGCTCAAGGTGAAGGCAGAGGTGGGGGCGGGGAGGGGAGGGAGTGGGGGGGGGGGGTCGGGACTCCTCGATGGCCGCCGACCACTCACAGAATTTTGTCTCCGTCACCAAATGCTGCGTGGAAACAGACAAAAGAGAAAAGTAAGACAGCAGGAAAGAATCTTTAATAATACAAGAACAGCCGGGAAATAGAGTCCAGCTAATGTAAATACTACCTACAAAAAATGATAACAGGCAAAATTGGCGATGAATTGGACTACTTAATTTAATTTTCTTTCAGCGTAGAGTCAGGGATGGAAAAATATTAGTATATATATATATATTTTGCTTTCAACATGTCAAGCATGGCACATTATCATATTAGTGCAGACGGGATGGATCCTGGGAATACAGTGCAGGTAGAACAAATGGCTTCATAGGATCCAATAAACACACATCGATCTCGGAGAAGGCCCATTTTCACACAGGAAATGGGGCTGAGGACCAAGCGCATCATTTGTCTGGATTACTGCAGAAAACTATCCTGTGTGTGTGTGTGTGTGTGTGTGTGTGTGTGTGTGTGTGTGTGTGTGTGTGTGTGTGTGTGTGTGTGTGTGTGTGTGTGTGTGTGTGTGTGTGTGTGTGTGTGTCGCTCTCTAGAGATCCAGAGATTGCGATCAGGAGGGAAGTCTATTTATATAATCTGCTCAGTCTCCCGTGCGTCCAGGAGGGCTTTTGTACTCAGATACCCGGACGGGCGGAAGAGTCCCCGGCTCACGTTGCACAGAGGTCAGCGGCTGATCCGCTGGCTAAGTGACGAAGCCGCCAGGCGGCCTCAGGGAAACCTGGCCGCCAGCAACGAGGGCCAGGAGGACGGAGTAAAGAGGGAAAATGACCTGCGGGGGCTTCCAGTCAGAAGCCACTGTAATGACACTATAATGATGCCGGAGTCCAAAACGCTCCAAAGAGCTGAGGCTTTAGTGTTGGAAGGAGAGCTCCCTTTTGTTAGGCTTCTGGCAGTAATATACCGACAAGCGTTTTTAAGTGAGCGAATGAGTCATGATTGAGTCAAATGGCTGGGATCGAATTTAAGAACATTTAGGCAATTTAAGCAGTCATGCACAACTGAACACAATTGCCCAATTAACCCCTTCCTTTTAATTACGGGAACATTAAAAAAAAAAAAAAAAACACGTCAATAAGCTTTCAAAAAACAGCAACAGCCTATTGCAAGCGGGCCAGATACATAGTCTCAGACAGTGTCGAGACTACTAAGTCAGCTAATTACTCTATTCACTTACTAAGCAGAGTCAATGCAAATGTACAGTAGCTGCTGGTTATGCAAAAGCACAAAGTAATGATACGCCCTATGTCATCATTCATATGCCGATGCACAGCTTTATTCTGTATTAATATTTGTAATATACTGCATGTACTGTAGTCTGATTCACTGCTGTACTGACTGCAGATTTACACAAGTGATGATACACTTGTTTTGGAATGCATCAAAATGCATGTCCTGATCTGTGATGGCATTGTTATGATGGCAACACATTGTGGAGGTGTCGTATATCAAAAGTTATTCAGAGATTTCAATCCCTGTGCAGTAATACACGGTGCAGTTCTTCTGTTTGGCGTTGGCATGGCAATCATGCATGGCATGGCTGTGTGCTATTGTTGCCCTACATGCCACAGTAAAATAAAAAGCGCTGTTCTGCTCCGTGCTACTTCCCAAGAAGCAGCTGTTATGAAGTGTGCAATCCATGTTCCGCCAGAGAGATCTGACCCTGCATAACTCTACAGCATGCGGGTTTGACTGGACAGGTGTTGCAGACGCACTCACCTGTGAAGCGTGCAGTTTCACGATAGGGAAGTGAAATGTGTTTATTTTGAGCTAGCGCGCTAGCGAGCCACTAGCGGCAGGGTATCCCTGCGCACAGCTGTGAGCCCCGAGGGGGGTTCTGAAGGAAAGGAAGTGTGGGAAAGGCCGACAAAACTCTGCCCGGGCCTGCTGAAAAGCGGAGGTCAACAAGCCGTGGAAGGCATAACAACGCCACCGCAACATGCAGGTCTCTTTGGAGAGGCCAGGGGGGAACGCATCTGCAAAAGGCCAAACAAAGGATGTGAGCTGATCCCTCATTGAGTTTTACAGCGTCGCACTTCCTGCCATGGATGGATGCCCGCGAATGGCCGGCTGTTGCCTGGCCTGGGCTGTGGCAGACCTCACGGCTGGAACAGCTGTGCGCCCCCCCCCCCAACCCCTGCCAGCCTCGTCTGACGCCACCTCTGAATTCCCAGCTGCCACAGGGAGTGGGGATTTGCGCTAGCCGGACCCTATCTGCACCAACTGCCTCAACTGCCCCAACCGTTCGTCTGCCAACCTGCCAACCCCCGCCTGCACTTGTCTTTGACCTTCTATCAAGTTGATGCGTGCAACCGGAAAAAAGACCAAGCGCATGAATGGTTCCTATTCAACAGAGGGACAATCCTGGCGTCATTACTGTGGCTGTGATCATAGCAAAACAGCATGCAGTGGGTATGAAAACAAATCTCACACACAGGAGAGACTGAAGGGTGAAGAGTAGGTGGGGCACTGGTGCTGGCGATGGCCTTTCTGCCTGCATTTGCAAATGCAGTCTCTGGCAAGGCTGTCAACCTGGCCTAGCAAGTGCTTCCCAGCTCAGTTAGCCTAACTCTCACAGCTAAGCTACACCAGGCACGTAACTGAAGCGTTCTGTTCGCGTTGCGTCTGCTGTAACAATTAGCTTCCACTATAATCAATGGAAGTAGCTACACCAGACATGATAGCGGCGCGTACGTTCGAAAAAAATTGACAATTCTTCTAAAATGGATTTTACGTGTCGCGAACGGAACGCTTCAGTTACACGCCTGGTGTAGCTTCCCAGCCAGGGACCACCCTGAAACCAGATTAAGAAAGGAGCAAATCAAAGAGTCGGATGGGTTCGCTGAGGGCTCGCCACGCCATGCCACTTGCTGTGCCAAAGAGGTCAAAGGTCGGCAAGCCTTCCCATCACCCACCCCCCTTTCTGCAGTGCCGCGTCAAAACATGGCCTCCATGAAGGACACATGTCCCTGCAGCAGAGCCTGCTGAGAGACGAATCCCAACAGCTGTCTGCACCTGGATGACCATTCCCAGCAGTTCATCGCTGTCAGGCATCTCTGCAGCCACCTTCAAAAGACGAGCTGCAGCCTCCAAGCCGCTGTGAGACAAAACAAACAAGCCACGATGAACCACTTGCTGGGGCGGCACGCATGTCACATCAGCACGACCAGACAAGAGGAAGGGGGGGGGGGGGGAAACTGTAGCGGTTGGGCGGCTTTGCTCAATTCCTGATGGTCCACGTCTAGACTGGGTTACTACACAGCAGTATAGGCCTCCGGGTCACCCCTGTGAAAGAGCTCTCCATCTGCGGATGGGGGGGAGGGAGTGTGGTGTTTTGCTTTGTTGACTGGCAGCTGTCGGACTCCCTCTGATTCATTCGAGCCACTCAGCGAGCTCAGCTTATACTGTCTTTTTTTCCCTTCTTCTTCTCAGAACCACTGTAGAGTTACGCTGCGGGGGGAGATTGGACTGAACCAGCACGAGGTCACCATGGTCATTGGGATCAGCTTGCGGTGCCACTGGCCGACCTATGGGCCCGCGAGCTGGCGGTTTAACGCGAGACGGTAATTGCGCTGCAAAGTGGTCTGGGAAGAGGACAGAGGAGACGGAGATTATGACAATGAGAAGAGAGAAAGAGAGAGCAAAGACTGTGCCGCACACACTCACCAACACACACATGCGTGTGCACGCATACACACACACACACACACACAAGTAAACACTTGCACATACACGCACAGACACAAAACAATCCCTTGTTCTGTCGACCGCAGGAAGATGCACAATTGCAGTGGAGATCAACATTCCGACTGTTGTAAGCCCTAGAGAGATTGCATGTCTGACACACGCTCACCCAGACAAACACACACAGACACACAGGCCTGAAAAAACAGACTCAACACAAAAATAAAATTCCGTCTCTGACCCAAAACATTGCAAAAGCAGTTGGCCTTTTGAGGACAGTTTACACAAGTTCCACTGTATGTTTCTAATAGAGACCAAACTCCAACTGGGTTGTTTTCTAAAGCAGCATAGAGCTGGACACATTACCCAACAGCTGAGATCAAGAAATGGTAATGGCTGAATTATTTCAAACATTCTGGATCTTAAAAAAGCGTCTAGTGTCAAACTCTTGCGCAAGGAAGCTTAATCATCCTTCTGAAGAAATCCACCATTGCTTGAAGGAAAGATGCAATTCTGCAAACAGATGTGTGTGGGGAGCAAACACCAAAGCATAGCTATGGCTCCAGACAGTAAGGTCTCATGTCTTCCAAGTCTGAAACAGCTTTGCAGACTCATGACTAGCCAAACATTTCGAAGTACTCATGACGAGTGTCAGCCAACAGCGCTACGCTCTGCCTCCTTTGACAGAAGGACAGTCTTTTATTTGGTCGGTCTCTACACTCTGCAAGGCTAAAATGAAAGGCTCAGAAGTGTTCAGTCACAAAACGCAAAAAAAAAACAAAAAAAAACAAACAAAAAAACAGCTGTAACAAGGGCCTTCTCAATTATACTCAGGGGAACGTGTCGTCACCAAGGGAACAGCCTTTATCACCCTTTATCTACCCGGAACAGCGCGCGCACACACAGGGTCTATGCATAACTTTGTGGGCCTTTCATGCTCTCCCTGCCATGACGGTCAAAACAGTCTGCGGATTAAGATTTCAAGGCAGACGGCAACACTAAGCCCAGTGAAAATGACCATCTGCAGCTCAAGAGGGGGAAAGGAGATCGAAAGGGATAGGGAGAGTGAAACACGAGCACGGGTGAGGTTGGGCTGGGTTGGATGCAGTGGAGAGAGGTGGCGTGGCAAAAGATGATAGGATCTTCACAGCAGCTCAATGATCCTGCATTCCTGGGCCGGACACGGAGGAGATGGAAGTGAAAAAAAAAAGAAAAAAAAAAAAAAAAAGTGTGACAGTCTCCGTCTAGACGCCATATCTGAGCTCATGATCGAGGGAAGTGGGTGACTGACACTTCACATATGTGGTAAATAAGCATAAGCCCGCCTCTCATGCAGAGCTTCATAGAAAAATGGCGTCTCCTCCGACCTCAGAGATCCCATCTGCATTGGAAGATGTAGCTGCGAGAACTTGCGACACACTTAGTTATTTGGCCAACGTTATTCATGGCTCCGCAACTCCAAATATCTCCACAACTAGAACATCATGTCTGGTTTGATCAGCAGGATACCAGTCAGTCATGTTGACTGTTAAGCCCTAAACAAGCAGGACGCTGAGGGGACACAAAGACAACAATAAAAATCACATCGTGAAAATCTTTTATGAAATGTCAAGTTGCCAACAACAATGAATACCCAGTTTTAAACAAAAACAACACCAATCGTCATAGATCTGCGGCCGGTTAACCATATAAAGTAGAGAGGCCAGGAGGGAAAAGAGTCTTAAATTAAATTCCTCTATAGGGCATAGAGAGAATGCAGAACAGAGGGTTTTATATATCTGCAAAGGAATTGGCAGCAGTTTGGCACCTTAAAAACGTCGGGAGAGATATTGATGCTCTGGAGACAGTGGCCGTAAGGCCAAAATAAATACAACGTTTTGGTAACAAACGCACAACAGATTCTATACAGCCCCAGAAACATAGCAACCGGGGCTCACCATTGCCTTAATTGGGAAAAGAATTCTGCCCTAATTTTTCTGTTATCATTCTGATGGAATGGCAAACAAATGCATCAGAAAATACTTGACATGCTGCCTGAAATTACAGGGTCTCTGCATTGCCAAGCGCATGTGACAATGATTATCCAGCAATCCAACATAGACTCACTGACACAGGCAGACAGGAGAAGACAGCCAAAGCTCATTTCTCTGAGCACTTGTATCTCTGCCTGACCACTGTTCTTATGTTTCTTAATGAAAATGTTCATCGAAAGTGCAGACACAAGCGGTTCTGCGATACAATCTGGTTCTCTCCCTCTGGATTGCTGTGTGTGTGTGTGTGTGTGTGTGTGTGTGTGTGTGTGTGTGTGTGTGTGTGTGTGTGTCCCTAAGAAAACCAGTGGTTCTTGTGAAATATTAACAGTGGTCAAGGCGAACGGAGCAAGGAGGTATTTCACAAGGTGTTCCCGGCACAGGGACCACACGTGAGCCGCAAGGCACGGCCTCTCCTGCACCTCGCCCTCCGCTAGCGTGAAGAAAGAAAAAAAAAGCTCTGTTTGAAGAAGTCAAGGACATGTCAAAACAAACAGACTACCAGCAGCACCTGGCCTGCCAGCAGTCCAGTATCTGGACAGAGGGGCATAGAGGAGTGGGAGTTCTCACAGCTTTCTGCTGGCCACAAGGTCAGTACCCACACCCTTGAGTTTACAACACTGCAGTCTGGACAGAGCTGCAAATCCTCACAATTAGGCGCTGCATTACACAACTGAATAAAAAAGATAATCACCGTAATAGGATGATGGCTTTATATGAGCCTCATAAGACTTCATTTTAAGAGTTTCTTGACGTCAGAATGTAGGTGGTTTACTTCTTAAAACCCCAAATTACAAAAATATGTTGACACACACCACCACCACCACCACCCCCCCCCCCCGCCACTGTAAACGCAGTTTCAATTTAAAACGACTACACGGACAATGGTCTTCAAGGTCGCAGCGGTCACTGTGTGTAGTAAATTCCAAACTCAACAACCACACAACAGTTCACTGGCCGCCAGTCTCCTTCACGGCTACTGCCGGTTTCTTTTTCATCCATCTGGCCAAAGTGTCCACAGACGGAGGGCTTGCCCAGAGGGGAAAAACATGAGGAGTGGCACACGTGGGTGGACTTACTCAAGAGCCTGACCCCACCTCGGTCCTTCCTGCCTGACTTCTGTTTGATTGCACCAGGGCATAGAGGGGCGATTCTTGGGCAATGTAGGAGGATTTGCTGTTGTTTTTGTTGCTGATTGTTGTTGTAGTGACTAAATATGTCTTAGGAATAAAAATAGTGTTGTTGTTATCGGATGGCAAAGACAGGACACTGGAGTAAGAATGTACGATGTAGTTTGGTAGGAGATGTCATGATGCCGTGCTCAACAATCTGTAGTTATAAGGTCGACCAAAGTTAAAGTTAGCTACAAAGGCGTCCAAAATAATTGTGTGTTTGTGGGTGATCAGAAATAACTTGTGCGCTCACAGGCAGTGCGTGTTTTGTCCGCTCCAGAGAGTCGTGCGTGGTGCCGTATGGAACGCAACCATATAAGCCTCTCTCCGCTGTTTGTGTGTTGGCTCGGCAAGTAATTACACTAATCTCTAACTTACGCCCCCCCCCCCCCCCTGCTTCCCCACCGTAATGTCCTCCAGTGCAGCCCACCCCCAGGTCTGCCCCAGCACAACACATTCCACACATAGCCGACAAGAGGTCTGCACAACCCTGCTGTCACCACCTACTGTAGGGACCCCCGTTCCCTCTCAACCACATCCATTCAGCAGGGAATTCCCTCGTTATTCAATCAAAGCCGCTAATTCCATAGGTTTTTATTGTTGTCTCATGCAGAGCTGCCAACCAAAGAGGCAATATGGGGAATTTTGGATTCCTTGCTTTTCAGAAAGCCTCAGTATGTTTTTGTCTCAGTTCTATATCTGAAGAGGCAAAGAACAAACCCACTGGGCCATGTGCGCGCGCACACACACACGCACACACACACACACACACACTATTTACTTGTATTACCTGTCTTTCCTTCTTAGTGTCTTATGACTTAATACCTTTATGTAAAGCTGGCTCCATCAATGTCACTCTATAGCTCGCCATTGGACACTGAGCCGATTGCTTGTCACTTTAAAAGCAGACACTGGAACTTCAAGCTTAAGGGCATGACAAACACATCTGACAAGCTGTGCAGTTTGATTGCAGATTAAATCTCAAGGCAAACCACACTGGTTACCAAGGTCCTATGCACTTGACAATGGAATGCCATTTTTTCTTTTTCATATTCAAGGTTTCATATTCACATGACAACTGCTTGAGAACTCGTCTGACGGTGACAGGATGGACACATGTGCATGCTCAGACAGACACACACACACACACACACACACACACACACACACACACACACACACACACAGAGACAGACACCAAACCACTTAAACAAACAGAAACACAAACACAAACCAGAAAAAGGAGAAGGCCTCCTCCGGCGTGTCTGGTAAATAAATTGATCAAATGGAGTTCATTAGTAATCTGATTAAGTGGCTCTTGTGTATTATCACACAGTGAATTCAATCTTGGGCGTATGTCAGTACTCAACAGCCCCCCTCCCCCTCGCTCTCCCTCCTTCTCTCTCTTTCTTACTTTCTCTCTCTCTTTCTCCTCTTGTTTAATTTTCTCTTCATTGACTCCAGGTAGTAATGATGATCTCACCCCCCTCTCTCCCACCCTCTCTCTTCTCTTCATTGCGTTCGGGTAGTAATGATAATCTCACTTCCTGCCTGTGTGTGTGTGTGTGTGTGTGTGTGTATATATGTGTGTGTGTGTGTGTGTGTGTGTGTGTGTGTGTGTGTGTGAGAGACAGAGCATACTTCCGTCCCCCCAGGGCACCAAACACAAGCAGTGTGACGAGCGGACTGTCATTCGTCTCCCATAACCAAGGTCATCCCAGACACACAGGGCAGCACAGACACACAAGATACACAGACCCCATGAAAACAGACCCCAGGAAGCAGTGGGAGCCCTGACCAACCCTCAACCCTCAACCCTCAACAGCACAAATGACTGAAGCAGTTGGGGACCTCAAAAAGCCCTCACAGAGGCTTGAGTCTGAGGAGGCCATCTCACTGGTTGTAGAGGCAGAAGTGGTGTGAGTAGTGTGTGAAGGGGGTCGGCGGTTGAGGGTTGTGGTCAGGGGAAGGATGCTGACTCATCCTGGCGGGGGCACACCGCAAGCGTTAACGCATCACGGATGGTCAAAGTCAAGGCCTGTGGACTTTTTGACGGGAAAGAGGTGACGCAGCGAAGCCTCGCTCAGATATTCTACCATACCAATGACCCCGATAACCCCCCTCATAGAGGCAAACAGTGAGTCGGCATCCATCCTCTCAAAAACAGCAGTCGAGTCAGACACGCACACACGTACGCAGAGATGAGAGTGTAATTCGGCACAGATGTGAAAACACATCTGACATCTTGTCAGTGCAGTGAGCAGCCAGTCAGTATCAGTCTCTTCCATCTGCAGAGAAAACAGATCACGAGGCACAGCAAGGCACAGCAAGGCACAGCAAGGCACAGCAAGGCAAGGCAGGAAGGCAGGGCAAGGCAGGCAAGCCCATACTGATGAGTCAGCAGCCAGTCGACTGTCGACCGATCAAAGACACAGCTTTCCAAAAGTCATACAAGTCTAAGGCGTACACTACACTCTGCTGATAAGAACCCAGCCAAGTAAAACATACAAGAACACTAACATACACTAAACATACATTACACGACCCCCCCCCCCCCCCCCCAACACACACACACACACACCTGTGCTTCAACAGCCCATAATGCAACAGTTACTGTTTCTCTTTTGTGCAGTGGGAACACCAGTGTGGGGTTGTGGTCCACATGTTGGTCAGTGTTTGATTTAATCACAGTCTACAAAGTGGGTATACAGAGAGTGTGAGAACATTCCAATCTCTGTGTTTTTTCTGTGTGTGTGTGTGTGTGTGTGTGTTTGGTATGAGTCTCTCTTTCTATCCTAATCTTTCCGAAATGTTTGCCATTGATTGTATGCTTGCTCGATGTGTGCCTGTGTGTGCAACAGCTGAGGGAAGCATCTCCAGGCGTTCGTCATCATAGAAGACCGGTTTCCCCCAGGCCCTTCCAGGTGTCAAGCTAAGGGCGTGACAAGGCTCTCAGGTGACCAAAGCCCTGACGGGTCGGAGCAGAAGAGGGCTGGAACCTTCTCGGAAATGCCTTAGAGGATTGTAGGCTTAGCCAAAAAGTAAGAGAAAACTAAACCGTGCAAAAGGCAGCAGAGAGTCAAACAGATCACAGGCTCCAAAACAAAGTCACTGGTTTCCAATGTCAAGATGGAAGTTAGTAAACACAGAAATGGACATTCTAAACTGCCATTAGAACTCTATAGCTGATACTGACAGAACCTGTATGCCCTTACAGAAATGTCAGGTTTCTGGCGAACAGTTGCCGCAAATATGCAGCAAGGTCATATTTTCACTTACAAATTAGGTTTCGGGCTAACAGTTGCGGTTAACTTTTGGCAATATTGCAGCAAATTTGCAGAAATGGCATATGCAAATTAGGTTTGTCACCAGAAGTTGTTATTGACTAAGTGTGACTAAACACATTTGCCACATTCTCATTGTTGCCAGAACTTTGCTGGAAGTTTGCTTGTAGCGGCCAACATGGCAGTGTGTGTTGATGTGGCGGGTTCGAGGGCCGTGAGCGGCGACAAATTTAACCTTGGTTATATAATGCACTGTTAGAGCCTTTACAAATGGCCATAATATTCTATGTGTGAGTGTATGAGAAAGAGTTGTGTGTGCATGTGTGTTTGTGTATGATGATCAAATATGTGTGTGTGCTTGTGTCATGAAGTGCATGTTTGAGCGCTAAAGGGGAGTGTGTGGCGTTGGACGTAGTGCTAGTTTGAAGCACCTCAGCTAGTAGCGCCAGGAGCTAACGCCTGAGCTCACCGTAGCATCTCAGCTGCAGACACCATAAGGAGTGGGAGCGCATGGGGTTCCTTGTGCTGTGTAAGGGCTCAGCATGAAGCTGGACGCCCATAGCCCATAGCTAAGTTGACATAGGTCATAATGTAAGTGGCTGCTATGCTGGTTGCCAGGTAGAGTCTGGGGTCTGGGTCTGGACGTTGGATGGGGATAGTCAGGGTCAGTGTCCAGCCTGTGGTGGAGATTATGGGCCAAAAGCAGCATGTGGCGGAGGTAACGGCTCTATTAAGGGGATGGAGCTCCTCATTAATCATGAAGATGGGCAGTGGTGTGGTGTGGTGGGTGGGGTTGTGTGCAGTGTGCTAGCCCCCACCCCCAAACCCCCCTCACACACACACACGCCACACCACCCCCAATTATTCGATGTCAATGCTGGAGCTAGCTAGCGCATCCCATGAAGATGGGAACCACCGACTGACACGCACACTCACTGACACACACACACACACAAGTCACAATGAGGTTCAAATTCCAAACTCCAAAAGTGTGTGTGAGCAAATGAGAGAGACACCGAGAGATAATCAAAAGCCAACTCCCCCCATGCTATCCATGGCTTGTCAAACATGCAAACATGCTCAGCATACAATGTGACAACCCCCAACCCCCAACGAACACACACACACACACACACACACACACACACACACACACACACACACAACTAATGACACTGCAATCAGTATAACCACAGGGGTCTGCCTCGATTTCTGACTTTGTTTGCAAAGCCTTGTAACCTTTAAAGTGCTTCAACTGATTGATGCCGTTACGTATCACTCATGTCCTGTGGTCTCATTTGAATTTGAATGCAGACTTGAGTAGGTCTGAATGGAGACCATTTGTAAATCGAAATGACTACTCAGCGTTGGGGTTGGAGAAGCCGTGTTTTAAGTTTGAGAGGGGTAATGGAAGTGGACGATTTGTACAAGTGACAAAGGAAAAGAGGTGGTCTGGTCAGAGAGTTCATGTGCGCACGTGACGTCAGCCAAGTGGACAAAGCGCCCATAGCCAAATAAGATCTATGATGCAGTAGGAGACCAATGGAGTCAGGCTCAGGTGGTGGCGCTGGAGTTTCAACCATTCTTGTCTGGGCATGGTGCTATTGTGTGGTGCTGTTGCCTTAGGGTTTATAAGACAGCAAGACATATGGAGAGACAGAAAGAGAAAAAGAGAGAAAAAGAGAGAGAGGAAAAAGATAGAGAGAGAGAGAGAGAGAGCGAGAGAGAGAGAGCGAGAGAGAGAGAGAGAGAGAGAGAGAGAGAGAGAGAGAGATAGAGAGAGAAAGAGAGAGAGTCATGAACTCAAAGGCGTCTCTGAAAGCTGACAGGACCAGACACCTGAGCCTGATGCATGTGAAGAGGGTTGTTGTTGCCGCCAGTGCACCCTGTGACCCAGAGGCGGCCATTATGTGGTGTTTATTCTGCGGGAGGGGCGAGACGTCCTGACTGACTGACAAGACACAAACATGGCACTCAGAGGAATGTCAATCCTCACCACCGCCCTCGCTCAAGACTGGCGTCCTCTGGAGTCCTGAGAACCTAAGAGGCCAACCATAGCACAAGAGGAGCATCTTCCACTCGGCACAGCCCGGGTTGCAATGCTATTGGTTTGTCTGTGAAGCTCCACCCCCCCCCTTCAAAAAAGAGCTATTCATGTTCATTCATTAGGTCGCTTGGCTGGACCTGCTTGTGGGCGTCTTGGTCACTATTGGTGGGGGAAGGGTGGAGAAGCCAACCCTGTTGTCCATCCCTGTTGTACTATGACCATCCCACCCACCCCCCAAATGCGGAAGTGACAACGTGTGGATGAGTTGGCATTGTATACGCCATACAGAAAGGCGTGTGTATCCCACAGCTGCGCGCACACACACACACACACACGCACACGCACACACGCACACCGTGTACAACCCCGCCCCTCTCCTCTACCAACCAGCATCTCGGCAGTGCGGTGCAGAGGAAGCCGGCCGGCCGGCCCTGACAACGATTGCCATGGCAACCCGTGCCCATCAGCGGGAGTAGCAGCCGTCTGCACCTCTCCTCCGCATGTCATCCTCCTTCCATCCTTCCATCCATCCACCCCTCCTCCATCCTCCCCTGTTACCTTGGGAATTGGCGCTCGATAATATGATAATAAAATGAGTTCCTATTTTTTTTTTTTTTTCAGTGACCTTGAGCGGAATGAATAATGAAGGACCAAAATAGCAAGAGGAAAAAAGGAGAGGGAGGGAGGGGAGAATGGAGGAGGAAAAAAAAAAATCTAAACCAGATTTAGGATCCCTGTCTTTCTAGCACGCTTAGCTAACCACGCCTTGCTAATCAAACGCAAGCTAATGGGGCAGAGAGACAGAAATAAATAAAGAATTGCGAAGCCTCTGCCGTGACTGACAACTCTTGGCAGTCAATCCGCGCCACATGTGCTAATTGCTAAAAGACGGCCGTCAACAGTTCCAGATGTGGCTGGCGCGGCATTTTCCGCCGGCTGACTGTCTTTTGTTTTTCTTCATCTACTTCATCTCGTTTCAGGGGAGCCAATCGGACAGTTTATGCTGCCACTTCATCTGATAGCACCTATGAGGCTTATAGCCATCAAACATGCGTGCACATGCACGGTCACACATGCACAATCTCTCTCTTACACACGTATGCCCGCACACACAAACACACACAGTATCTCTCTTACATCCATACACACACAGTCTCTCTTACATCCACGCACGCACGCACGCATGGTCCACACACACACACACACACACACACACACACACACACACACACACACACACACACACACACACACACACACACACACACACACACACACACACACACACACACACACACACACACACACACACAGCATTCAGCATTCAGCATTCAGAGGGACAGCTTGTGATCTCAAGGTGCTGGACCAGTGGGATGTAAGAAATGGGGAACAATAATGACGGACTGCCTGCTGCTGTTGCTTTGCCCCTCGGCACAAAAACAGCCCCCGTCCTACTCGAGGGGGTAACAAATGACCACAGAGGGTCCACGGCCACTGGAGAGGGTCTAAGCCCTTCCGAGGGGGCAGGAAGGGAGCGTGAGCGTGAGGGCTGCTTTCAGCCGGCGCCACAGGGTGCAGAGCTGTGATGGACATGGTGACAGCTCCAATACGTGCACACACAGACACAGACACACCACACACACACACACACTACTGTGTTTCACATTACCAGCCTAGGGGAAAGCTGAGAGCGAAGGGAGGATGGAGTGAGAGAGAAAGAAAGAGAAGTGATAATGCTTCTTCAGCCCCTGCTCAATATCACTATTACAACACTTACAGAATGAGAGAAAGCCGGAGTGGCAGGGAGAGAGAGAGAGAGCAAGCACAAGGTTGTTTAGCAGTGACAGGAGAGCAGTGGAAAAAAAGACCAGACCTGATAAGAGACACAGAACAGAGAGAGAGACAGATACAGAGAGAGACAGAAAGAGAGAGAGTGAAAGAGAGAGAGAGAGAGGGAAAAAGAGGGCAGTCTATGATCAAGGTGATCTTCTCCTTCTCCACTTCTCTCTCCCTTGCACACAACACTGACCTCCTTATCTCTTTTCAACCCAACCCCTAATAAAAATGGTTGCCTGTTTCCCCCTCCTCACCCCACCCCATCTGTCCGTCACACACACGAGCACACACACACACCTTCTCTCTGTCTCTTGCTATCTCACGTCATCGTAGCCACAGCCAAACAGAACGCATATTACAACCTGTTGGAAGCGGAGTCACATTCATTCATTCAGACAGAGTTCACAGCTGAAGGTGAATGAAGGTGACAAGGGCAAACATCGGCTTCGGCAGAGCCACACCGAGGCTTGCGTTGGCTTACCTGCTATTCCAATAGACGGGCTTGATAAGTGCTCTGCATCCCCTTGAGAAGCGAAGCTAAGCAACCGGCTTCTGCATCGGTGCAGGGGAAACGCCAGGCATGGGGAGGAGAAGAGAGAGAGAGAGAGAGAGAGAGAGAGAGAGAGAGAGAGAGAGAGAGAGAGAGAGAAAGGAAATAACTGCTGGCTTCTTTGCGCAGAGCCAAAAAACGTGACACGCTGCAACACGCCGGTCGGTCAGTGTCTCTCTCCCATCCGCAAAATAAACCAAAAAAGAAAACCCCACACGTCCACCGTGGCACACACAGTGAAAACGCAGTCCAATAGAGTCCAGTCTTTTCCACTCTGTTCCGCAGTGTCTGCGCCAGGGAAGCGCTGGGTGTAGGTTCCAGAGGCTGACCGCTCGCAGCGCCGGCTGGAGGGCTAACGCAGGCTGCAGCGCTGACGAGGGAAACGAGGCTGAGAGGAACGCAGAGCTCCCTGCAGCTCAGCAGTGCACAGGAGTGTGGAGCAGTACTGACTGAGGCGCTGAAGCTCCTTCACTGGTGCGCACACACACACACACAAACACACACACACACACACACACACACACAGACTCTCGGCTCCTCCCTGCTGCTGGTGTGCACAACCTCCCCCCTCTCAAACAAATGCCCTCCCCCTTCACACACACACTCTCTCTCTTTCTCTCTCTCTCTCTCTTGTGCTCTCTCCCCCTCTCTCTCTCTTTCTAAGCAGAGGCACAGATGTTACTATTGTCAAGCCACTCCCCTTTTCAACACCCCCAGGTTCCTCATAGGAGGATGGCCTGGTCTGGCTGACGCCCACTGGTCTTCACACAGCGTAACCAAATCCCCACACTCACACTCCCCACCCCCACTCACAGTCACACAGTCACACAGTCACACAGTCACACAGTCACACAGTCACACAGTCACACAGTCACACACACCCTGTCATTGGTTTGTTTTGAGGCAGGCTGTGAGAACCTAAGTGTATGAGGGTGTGTGTGTATGAGACTATATGTGCATGAATGTATATTTACACGTCTATGGATGTGTGTGCGTGCGTGCGTGCGTGCGTGTGAAGAGAGAAAAATGTGTGTGTGAAGAGAGAAAGCATGTTTCAGCATGAGAGGAAATAAAAAGAGAGAAAGCAAGAGAGAGAGAGAAGGAATGAGAGGGGGAGAGAAAGAAAAGAGAAAGAGAGAAAGAAAAGAGAAAGAGAGAAAGAAATAGAGAGAGAGAGAGAGAGAGAGAGAGAGAGAGAGAGAGAGAGAGACACTCCACAGTGGAGTAGTAGAGGTTGAGTCCAGCGGCACATTACTGAGATGGCTCACGTCGCAGAGAAGGGAACTCAAGGGGTCACTGCGCCGCATATGAGAACAAGACCTGACAAACACTTCCTGCAGGAGAATATTTGGAGCGCCATTCACAAGCAAACACAAACACACACACTCAGCTGCTGGAACAGGCGCAAGAACACACGGGGACACACACATATACGCATGCAGTCTTACATGCATACATTTACACATATTCACCAAAACACACACACACACACACACACACACACAGCTGCTGGAAGTTGAGTGCCTGGTGGGCGGGTGGGTGGACAGGCGGGCGTGTGTGTTGGCGAGGATCGGGCTTAGACCTTTGGACAGGCTGTTTTCCATTCCAGTGTCCCGCTCAATAACGGAGAACATGCCGAGTGCTGAGCTCCCCGTCTGGGGACTCTAAGTGCTTACTCATAGCACAGCTCCAGCACGGGGCACTGGCCAACACCACACACCAGGCTTTTTGTTCTCTGCCCCAACTCTCTCTCTCTATCCCCCTCACTTTCCACCCTTTTTCTCCCATTCCATCTCTTACTCATTCCCTCGTTCTTTCTCTCTGTCCCTCTCTCTTTCCGCCCTTCTCTTCCATTCCATCTCTTTCTGTCCCTCTTTCTCCATATTTTTTCTTCCTTCTCTTCAGTTGGCGTTCGCCTCACACATTGACCAAGCGCAGACAGACACACACACACTCTCCCAAAAACATGTCAACTTCAAAAAGGCCATCCGTCAAAGCCCAATGCCAAGATGAAGTGGGCTTTTTTTTCATACAGAAGGATTCGTCAAAAAAAATCCCAAAGAAAGACAGCCAGAGCCACAGCCACACACACACACAGACAGATGGCAGGAAGGTAAACAACATCCACTGCTCTCGGCCTGCACGGTTTGCGGCTGGCTAAAGGAGGGGGTGGATGGGTATATATGTGTGTGTGTGTGTGTGTACGTGTGTATGTGTGTGTGTGTGGAGGAGGGGGTAGCATCTGGGTAGTGGACGCACTCACCCTGTATTTAACCCTCCAGCTACAGTGAGGACAAAACACATGAAGACCACCTCCTGAGTCTGGGTTGGGATTGGGGTATGTGTGTGTGTGTGTGTGTGTGTGGGGGGGGGGCATACCCCCGTCCTCCTCCTACACACATCTCTTGTTTTGACGGATGCCCCACTCACGCAAACCACTCACTCACAGACACACACACACACACACACACTCACACACACCTCCTCCCTTGTCTTAATGAGGCCCCATACTGTCCCGTAAGCAGGCCGAGCCCTGGGGGTGGTGGGCTGGGCTGGGCTGGGCTGGCAGGCTGCCTGGGGCTACGGCTGCTGACTGACACCTGCCCGTCACTGGGCCGAGTAGGCAAATGGGTCAAGTCAAATTGCTAGTGTGTTTTTGTAGAGCAAACAGACATACAATCAGTGACATACATAAAGGACAAGACACTCAGACACACACACACACACACCATAGCCTGTGGGCACGTTGGAGCCCCCCCCCCCCATACACTCCCCACATACACAAAGATACGTATACATACATATACACACACACACACACACACACAATGTGGAAAAAATAACCCCCCCCCACACACACACACAATGTGGAAAAAATAACCCCCCCCCCCCCACACACACACACACACACACATACAAACAAACAGAACATGCAGAAAATACCCATTCCTGCACAGACGTAACTAAACAGGATATGGAAAATAGAACCATTCCTCCGCGTGTCTTTACCACAGCATATCCGAGACAGAGAGAGAGAAGTAGGAGCGGGTTGATGAATGTCGTAGTAATGTTCCTGACCTGAACGAGACCTCTGTCCATAACTTTACTTGACTAAAGTCCAGCTATCCTAATGGATGAAGTGCGGTGCATAGGGACAGTAAAAAAAAAAAGGAAAAAAATGGAGAGAGTGTTGGAGACGTAACTCAAGTGCGGAAAGTGAGCTCACACACTTGAGCCGCGTCACATAAATAATGAGAGAGGGCAGGGAGAGGGGTCTGGGAAGAGACAGGACTGTACATGTACACACACGTGCACCTACACCAAACACATGCACACAAACACACACACACACACATCCAAAATACACACACACACACACACACACACGCACATAAGTATAAGTATAAGTATAAGTATAAGTATATATACTCTTTTGATCCCGTGAGGGAAATTTGGTCTCTGCATTTATCCCAATCCGTGAATTAGTGAAACACACTCAGTACACAGTGAACACACAGTGAGGTGAAGCACACACTAATCCCGGCGCAGTGAGCTGCCTGCTACAACAGCGGCGCTCGGGGAGCAGTGAGAGGTTAGGTGCCTTGCTCAAGGACACTTCAGCCGTGCCTACTGGTCGGGGCTCGAACCGGCAACCCTCCGGTTACAAGTCTAAAGCGCTAACCAGTAGGCCACGGCTGCCCCCACATGCACATATGAGACATATCCAAAACACACACAGCAAAACATACACACACATACATTTCCAAAACATACACGCACATACATACATTTCCAAAACACACACACACACACACACACACACACACACAAACAAACACATCCCGAATTATATTTGTTCCTGACCCGTCTTCATGGAAATTGGAGTGTGTGTGTGTGGTGAGTTATGTCTCCAGCTGACTTTCGTGAGGTGTGCGTGTGCACGTCCAGGCCTGCCCCCAGTGCCGCGCCCTCTGGTCTGCAGGCCCCGTCTGGTAGAGCCCACTAACCCCCAGGGCTGGGGATCGTAGGACAGCTCACCGTTTCATTTAATCACAGATTACCGCAATCTGCGACGTCAACTCTCTCTCTCAGGCACATCCCCGCAGCCGTCTGACTCACCCCTCACCTGAATCACCGACAACAAAGGTTGATGACAACGACAACAACAACAACAACAACGACAACGCCTACTGATTAGCGCTTCGGACTTGTAACCGTAGGATTGCCGGTTCGAGCCCCGACCAGTAGGCATGGCTGAAGTGCCCTTGAGCAAGGCACCTAACCCCTCACTGCTCCCAGAGCGCCGCTGTTGTTGCAGGCAGCTCACTGCGCCGGGATTAGTGTGTGCTTCACCTCACTGTGTGTTCACTGTGTACTGAGTGTGTTTCACTAATTCACGGATTGGGATAAATGCAGAGACCAAATTTCCCTCACGGGATCAAAAGAGTATATATACTTATATACTTTACTATACTATATACAACAACAACTACTGCAAAGAACCAGTTGCTAAGGAAGACGAAAGGGTGTGACCTCTGTAGTTTACGATGATGAATCATGCCCACGGGTGTGTGAGTGTATCGTGGCAGTGATATAACCGTTGGCGTGGGGGAGTGAGTTCCAGGAACAGATGAGATAGGGGCCAGGTGCTCTGCTGCTCGATGGTCTCCCGTCAACAGGTGAGGGCATTGTGACAACATTAGCAGAGCAACGCGGGGTGACGTGATGAGCACCGGCAAACGGGTCTCGCACGCAAACGCGGTGTGTGCACATGTCAAATGCTCACTCGCGGCTGTGTGTTAAAACACTGGGCCTACACACACACACACACACACACACACACACACACACACACGGAAAACACTGAAGCCTGAGGGACAGACAAAAACAAACGTTAACAGACAGACTCACAAGCTTGAAAGTCGGGCAAACACAGACATTGACAGTCAAACCCCAATGCCTGAAGCTCTGGTAGACACAGACATGAACAGTCAAACACCTATGCTTAAAGGTCAGACTCAGACAGGGTATGGCCTTCTCCCAATACACAGACGTCAAATGTTTTTCTACATGCCTGCAACAATTGGGAAAAATGCTGTGGATTCAAATCAAAATATACTTAGGGTAGTTTATCCGTAGATTACACCGGCATTCCCGCAGGCAGACAGGGGTCTAGCATGGCCAATTAAGCTCACCTCCAGGCAATGTTAGAGCCAAAATGGGCCATTTAGCTCCAGTCGCTGGACAAGGAGACTTTGCCATTCAACGTTTCCCGAGCCTGCCAAATGTGTAGTTGAACAAGCAAGCTCTGGTGCACAGAACCTGAAGCATGGAAAAACAAGATCACTATCTCTCTCTTTTCTCTCTCTTTCCCTCTTTTCTCTCTCCTGGACTGATAAACATCTACTGAACAGCAAAAGCGTCTACCCCCCACCCACCCATACATGCACAATCTCTCTCTTACACACACACACACACGTCTCCCTCTTACATCCATGCGCGCGCGCACACACACACACACACACACACACACACACACACACACACACACACACACACGGCTTGTTTGACAACCCCTGGGTTGTATGTCGGTGTGCAAAATGAGTTGGAC
Source organism: Alosa sapidissima (assembly GCF_018492685.1). NCBI lineage: Eukaryota > Metazoa > Chordata > Actinopteri > Clupeiformes > Clupeidae > Alosa > Alosa sapidissima. The sequence goes on from NC_055962.1 coordinate 11,464,642, forward strand.
AGGTATCTGATATGGACCACATCATTACCCAGTCACTGGGCTGGCTGGCTAGCAGTAGCAGCAGTCCCCACTGAAAAGGTGGCAGGAAGTGAAATACTCAGAATGTGGCTTGAAAAGGCTCAAGGGTAAACCGATCGGTTTGTGTTTTTCTTCTGTTGTTGTTTTCTCTATGACAAATTCAAATTGATGTCTGTGTCTAGCAGGAATGAATTGGCTTCTTAAATCTGTCACAGTCCTGCCTCCTACATGCATCTTACCCACCCACCCAAGAGGCTCCTAACCTCCACTATAATTATTCTTACGATCTTTTCAATTAAAAACAACGGGCCAAATTTCATAGCCAAGACAACTGGCCCTTCAACCGCATGAAGGCTTCATCTTGCCCAAGCACTCGACATCAAAGTGACAGCATCCCACTCGTGACCAGAGGCTTGGCGACGTTGGGATGGACCCAATACACAGCGGTGGAAAACAGAAAAGGGAAGGGGATGGGGATTTTTTTCTTCCCAGCCCCTGAGACCCCTCGTGTCAAATTAAAAGCTTGGAGAGGGTCCCTTCCCTTCCCTTCTCACCACCTTCTCCCCAGCTTCTAATTACTGCTGGCAGCATTGGCATGGCTTTACAAGGGCTAGTCTCTCTCTCTCTCTCTCTCTCTCTCTCTCTCTCTCTCTCTCTGCTCCCACTCTAATCTTCTCATAGGACCGCAGGAACTATGAAACGAGCCTCTTCTCGATCTCACGCAGTCTGGGCACTATACTTTTCAATTTTACCCCTAACCAAAGAAAAATGTCAACACACACACACACACACACACACACACGCACGCACGCACGCACGCACACACACGAACGCTTTAAATAGAGTCCACCTCACATGCTTTTAATGCCATCTCTACCAACATGCTGTAGTCTGTGTGTGTGTGTGGCGGGGGGGATTTCAGTGCAATTCAGACAGACAAATGACTTCAAATGACATGAGGACCGAACAACAGTAAACAACCACTGCACAAGTGGGTGTTTAAGTGGAATAATGTGTTTCACCACGACAGTCTCTGAGGGACTATCACACAGTTCTCTGTGTAGATATAGATTTTGACACCGCAGTGGTTCAGTCATGTGTTGATTTTGAAACAGCAGTGAGAGCTGTGTGGACAGGGCTCGTCTTACTGTCAGACCACGAATGTGTTCGTATTTAGTCATCACAATGTATATTTCCATCAAGTTCATCATCTAACTTCATTGGTCCTTCTCTTACGGTATATGTTTACAATTTGTGTGTGACCAATCAGGAATAAGCATGTAAAAATGCAAGGTCATTGGCGATATCCCAAATGACGTCTATTAAAGGGTTTTCGTGACTCAGCTAAGGGTCAAGCCTGCTGACCTGCTCTGGGCCCAGATGTGCAGGGTGCTTATGGATGAGGAACATCATAGGGCATCAGAGCCAGACACTTCTCGAAACTCAGTGATCCTATCAGCATCTGGTTTTCTGAGAACTTGCTTGTGACACCAGCACACACATTTTCCCTTTGAGCAGATAAGCATATCTATCTAAATCTCTATCTATATCTTGAAACCCACAGCAGCCAAGCACAGGCAGCAGTTGCATGGCAGGGCATCATATTTAAATAATTATTTTAATAGTCAATAGACTGTCAGACTTGACTGTCTCCATCAGAGCATTTATAAATCTGAAGCAAAAAGGAAACATAGTGTTTGTTATAGCGTTTCATCAATCTTCCACATAACTTATACATTTTTTTTATAAATAGAGCTATTTTATCTGTCAAACAAGTCTATTGAGCAGAAACACATATTGTCCATGTTGAGACTTGAACATGTGCACAGCAAATGATACTCAAACTAGGATCTGGACTGGACTGGACTGCTGTCTGCCATTCATGCTAAAAGAATTCCCAGATTTCAATGGAGAGGGAGGCGGAAACGCGCCAGCTGTTGCCACTGCCGGTGCCGGGAACGGGCTTCCGCACGATAGCTGGAATAAGGGAGGTTAACGGCCGGTGTTTGAATTCGCCAATCCCCCCAGATGTGTCCTTGTCTTTTTCAAGCTAGATGTTTTACTTCCTCTGAACTCAATGCAACCGACCAGCCTTCTTCCCTGGGCATGAGCCACAGCACATGCTAGCCACAGCTCTGCACAGATGCTGCGATCGAGCAGTGAATCAGCCGTCGGCCTCACAGTCAACAACAGCATCATGAAAGGAAAGAGTGTGACATGATTGTTCTAAAGCACAGATGAGAATGCTTAAGCTGACGATACACAAAGCAAATTTTTGAGAAATGTTGCTGTGGAATGTTCCGGAGCATTGTTGTTCGGGTACATTTCCATTACTATTGAGCATCAACTTTTTTCTAGGAGAACTTAACATGTTCATCCAATCAGAATACATGGAACTAGTTGTGTGATTGATTGCCCACCAACATTGCTCAAATACTTCATGGATAGATCATCAGCCTTAGCCACAGCCCTTGTGGAAAGTGTCTTAAGCCATGTAAATAAGCTCTGTATAAATATATGACTTAAGAGGATACAAATGTTTAGGTTGTTTTGGGTCTTAACTTGCACTCTTGAGGACCTCAAGAAGAAAAAAAAACATTGTCCCTGAGGGAATGCTCAGAAAATGTGACCCTTGCTCAGTGATCCATCCCCACCTGCAAACTCCATCTCCTTTTTACAAGTATTGGCTTTGACAGAGATCACCAGATGCGCAACACTGCCAAGAAATTCAGAATCAGAGTTGAGGTTGAGGCCAGAACACCATCAAAAAAGTGGATCAGCGAACTGAAGTCTCCTTTGCACTATTGGTTTAACATAACTTTGGTACTAGCATGGCTAATTGCTGTCGGAGTCAAGGTAGAGCTGATCAAAGGAGGATTTGCAATTGCAAATGAAGCTAAGCTAAGCTTAACTGTATTCGCTTAACACTATTTTACCATTAGCATAGCTAATGGTTATTAAACTGTGGTTGCGACCATAGAGCCTTTATGAAGGACAAGTACCCATAAAAGCCTCTGAGATACATGTTTATGTTCAAATTGTAAATGTGATTCCAGTCTGTTGACACACATAATTATGACCCCATTCATAAACAGCAAATAGAAATCTGATGTGTTTTACAACCTAGGCTACCTTGCATGTTGAAGGGCATTATTATGCCATAGTATGAAATGTCTATGCAAAGTATTCCACAGAGTATAAGTGTGATTTCTATAATGTTTTTACAGACCTTTTCCACATGGGGTATTTTATTTGCTTTTCTCATTTCTATTTCTGGCAGCTGCGGTCATAAGGTTAGAGGTAATGGTTAGCTAACTAACCCAAGTGTGTGGGGAAGAGAGACAGAGACTTGTGAGAAATGTCCACCAAGCTGCTGACTCACTGCCACCGCCAAAGTAGAAGCCACTTACTCCCTCCGCCTCCCAGTCGGTTAAGCCTTCACAACCACCTACGTACACGACAGAGAACGCCAGAGAAACATGAGCTACGACATTAGTCTTAAACTTGGGCAGGGTGCCCTCTGCTCCACTTGCTTTAAGATACTTCTTGGCAGTACACTTTGCCTTGCATGGAAGGAGACCAGAAAGACTGTTGATTGGCTTTGGACAGAGCGAGAGAGAGAGCGAGAGCGAGAGCGAGAGCGAGAGCGAGAGAGAGAGAGAGAGAGAGAGAGAGAGAGCGAGAGCGAGAGCGCGCATTTCGATATCCTGTATTCTACGAAATAGCAGTTCTTCTTGATCTTAATGTCATGATATTTCCTGGGTTATTTCAAGACGGTTTCTCTTTGTAGTGTCTGTGTGTTTGTGTGTGTGTGTCTGTGTAGTGAGAGATGGCTGACGAGACCGAGGGATCAGTACGTCAGTGTTGTCATACCTGTGCGGTAAGAAGCTTAGCCACTGGACTATCGCATCTTTGGCCATGACTGAGGACTAAGAGAGTAAAAACAGGCCCACCTGACAACATACCTGGCCAAACCTACTATCTATAGAATGGCCTAATTCCACCAAGATGAGCCCTATAGCTTAGGTGCTGTATAGCATAGCTTGCAGGCCTCCCTCTCTCTCTGTGTGTCTGTAGCCGAGTGCTGACGGTGATTAAAAGTGGACTTGGAGTGAGTCATGACACGGAGCACCACTGATCTGAAAACATCTGTTCTCCAAACATCCCACTCCAGTACGGAAATAGACTGCAGTTACGTATGTGCTGTTTATCGTGGGACAAGTGCCAGTGAGGATCTGCTTGGATTTTGAAAGGCTTCAACACCTTACTGTGTTTCCTTGCGTGTATATTACTCTTTGTGGATTAATTGGTCTGCAGAATGTGAAGTGTGTGTGTGTGTGTGTATGTGTGTGTGTGTGTGTGTGTGGGGGGGGGGGGGGGGGGGGGGGATTGGCTGGACATATGCCTGTGGTGTGGTTAAACATGTGGTCAGTTAAAGTTTTGCAACAAAAATAAAGGGAGAGTGGGCAACTATGGTAAGCTGGATAGAACAGAAAGAACAAAAATCAACACAAGCAACATACAGCATAAGGATTAGCATCTCATCGGGCCCACTATTTGCTTATTATATGCAATTTTCTCAAGAGAAAGTAATTTCAGCAATCAAAGCTTAAGAGGTTTCACTCACGAATCTCCCTCAGAAAGTGGAACATATTTTTGACGTTTGTTTACTGAAAACTCAGCATGATACCAAAAAAGTTCATATACTTGCCACTTACAACGCATTCTCTTAGAGCTAGAACACGTAATGGGACAAGAGTGGCAAATTATGCTGTTAGAGCAACAGAATTAAACATAGACAAAGCATGCAACCTTGACCCAACCTTAAACTTTTCATTTGAGCCTTTTAGGTTTATGTCTCAGCGAATTCTGCTTTAAACTGAATTAAACAGAAGCATGGCCTTTCATTTGAGAGTGCTTCACAAATATCTTCACAAATATCATGTCATCACATGAAGATGTGATTAATCCTTGAAAATACCGCAGCTACCCTCAGACAAAGGCCTCTTGAGTTAAGCTGAGAACAATACATTCACCGATAAGTGCCCTCGGGATATGGTTGGCTGGACATCAGGATCAGCACAGAGGCAAAGAGAGGACCAGGAGGCCTTAGGCCAGGGGTGGGCAAACTTTTTGGCTCAAGGGCCACATTGGGTTTTGAAAACTGGCCGGCGGGCCGCACAACAAACCAGCCCCCCCCCCCCCCCCCCCCCCCGACACACACATAAAAAAATACATTTTTATAGCCTATAATTTAGTATGAAACGTATTTCTTTTAAAATATGAATTGCTTAAAAATGCTGCTAATTTTATGCTGTTTAACAAATCTATAAACTGTGCACTGTCGCTTTAAGACAGTCGCTTTAATTCACGTTTATTTCTCAATGATCTTCTGCCTGCTCCGCTATGGCTAGTGCTGTACCTACAGCTGGGCCCTCTCACAGTTTTTAAATGGTCAGTAGTGGGAACTACTGTTGCCTTCATGATTTCCTTTTAAAACTTTCTTATAAGAAGGAGATATCAATTATCAACAATGACAAGCCAGCTGGAACCTGCAGCTCTCTCTCCCTCTCGTGAGTGCAGACGTGTTCCCAATTAAATGGATCGCATAATGTTCACGTTAGATCTGCTGCAAAGGAGATAACTAAGAGTTAACTTAGTTTAACATGATGTTATCTCTATTTAACATGATGTTTTGACATTGACATAATGTTCTCTAAGGAGAGTGAAAAGCAGTTTGCAGTAAAGCTAACCAATGTCGTCTCTATCGCAGGAAAAAAATAGCGAGCAGCCTGATAACCAAATGAAATGCTCGGCGGGCCGGATGAAAGTGCTTGGCGGGCCAGATCCGGCCCGCGGGCCGCAGTTTGCCCACCCCTGCCTTAGGCCATGTCCACACGTAGGGCCTCTCGTCCAAACGAAAACTCTGTTTCCGTCACTGTAAGGATATTTTTTTTAAACTTCAGCCGAAAAGAAGATTTTCAAAATCTCTGTTTCAGTGTTCACGTGTGGACAGGGGAAAATGGAGTTTTTGGATTGTGACGTTTAAAATGTTGGCCAATATTGCCATCTGTTTGATTGACGTGTTCTCAACAGCCTTCAACAGCTGGCTATTGTGTGGACATGGCCTCAGCCCAACAGCCTAGCAGGGAATTATCAGATATTACTTTGTCCAGCGCAAACAAGAAAAAACAAGAAACCACTTGAAAGACTTTTATGAAAGTGTTTTATCTGTAAAAATCAAGGAGGTGACTTTTGTTTGAAAATAAACTTGTTTAATAACAAGTTTCTTATTTGTTTTAGCTGTCTGTGAAGCTGCTTTGAACAAAAGCTACCTGTTACAGGTGTCTTGTCCTTTGATGTGAATGAATAATTGTGCAAATAGAGTGTGCAAATAGATATGGTGGCTTCTCATTTTGTGAATGGGCTTTTCTACATGCTAATTGTGAGTTGTTACCCAAATAATGTTGACCAGACTTAATTTATGACCACGGAAACTCATTTTACAGCCACCGTTTCTGCCAGGAGTCTTTAAACCAGCCCAGGAAATCCACTGGCAGGGTATTGTTTTGTTTACGAATTCCTTCATCTATACCCGACTGCCATGGATTGAGCCATCGTCTTGACGTCTAGCCATGAGGTCAAAAGTAATACATCAAAATGTCTGGTTCTTCAAGTCTGTGATTCTGGGAACTCTGAAGCTGAACAATAGCTTCATGAACCAAAGCAGAGAACACAGTAACACAGTCTGTGGTAACACAGTCTGCCCTACACAGGAAGGGCATCTGCTCACCTCACATCAACCTAGGTGGTGAAGGCTTAACCCAACTCCATGTGCAGTCTGCCGTCTGAATCTCAGTGTCTACATCCAAACGTAATCAGTTGCACTGTACGTGCCAACGGTAGATCCCTGCAGGGACTGTCTATACTACATCCAGTGTTAGAAAACCCACTGGCACTATGCCAATGTCTGACTTACCACCCCCCCCCCCCCCCCCCTTCAACACACACACCCTCTCCCTGGCCCCCCATCATCTCCATGGGACCCCAGCCAAAAGGGGCCAGCTTTACAGACTTCCACAATCTCCACCCTGTCTATTAGCACACAGTTGATGACTGACTAAGACAAAAGACTCTTGACAGTTTCACCAGATACAACCCCACCCCACCAAGTTCAATGGGACACCTCCTCTTATCTTTGTGCCCCTCCGTCCAGCCTACTCCCAGTCCACAAAGGGTCTGCTTAGGATATGGCTGGCTGGCTGTTGGTCTGTCATGTGTCCAGTCCCGACTCCCCTGCCATGTTTGTTCCTAATACAAAATGAGCACAGCACCCAGTGGCTTGGTTACCTGCAGCAATTTGTGCCTTCTCATTACCAGGCTAATTCCAACGTTGGCAGCACTCTCTCTTTCATTCTCTCTCTGTCGCTCTCTACATCCCTCTCTCTCTCCCTCTGTAGAGAGCCTGACATAAGGGATGTCTACAGGTTCCCGTACATGTCGATCTATAAAGGATGTCTATATTGGATGTTCTCATGCATCGTGTGTTTTAAGGGTGCTGCAAAAAGTTTGAATACTGGTTCAATAAAAGTGTTAACCTCACTCTCTGCATCACACTCTCTCTCTGCATCACACTCTCTCTCTCTCACTGTCTGCAGCTCTCACTCTCTGCATCTGTCTCTTGTTCTCTCTCACTCTGCATCTCTTACTCTGCATCTCTCTCTCTACATCACTGTCTCTCTGCATCTCTCTCTCTACATCACTCTCTCTACATCACTCTCTCTACATCACTCTCTCTCTCTCTGAATCACACTCTCTCTGCATCTCTCTCTCTCTCTCTGAATCACACTCTCTCTGCATCTTTCTCTCTCTCTCTCTGCATCTCTCTCTCTCTCTCTCTCTGCATCTCTCTCTCTCTCTCTCTCTCTCTCTCTCTCTGCATCTCTCTCTCTCTCTCTCTGCATCTCTCTGCATCTCTCTCTCTCTCTCTCTCTCTCTCTCTCTGCATCTCTCTCTCTCTCTCTCTCTCTCTGCATCACACTCTCTCTCTGCATCTTTCTCACTCTCTCTCTGCATCTCTCTCTGTCCCTCTCTGCATCTCTGTATGAGGACACAGGTTTTAGGGCACTGCAGTACTGAAGTGGGTCAACATCCATCATTGGGACTCCAGGGCAACAGAGGACACAGTGTGGCATGCTAAACTTAGCCACTGAATCACACGGCAGCTAGGCCTCCCTCTGAAAGGCTGAACTTGATTCGATTTGAAACATAGTCCAGAAAGGATGACACAGCTGGATGGCTTGGCAGAGTCTAGGGCAAAGCAACAGCAAATCATGAAAATGTATTGGTACATCTAAATCAATAGTCTATGTCCGTGATAGAGAGTAACAGTGAGAGGTCCCAAAGCATCCCAAAGGTCATCTGGTTAGGTGCAGGATCTAAAGCACATAGTATACTAGAAATAAGAGATAATTTGCACAAGGAGCTCTCGTTTAATGTGTATTTTAATTGGCAGTAAAGAGTAGGCTAAACCAGGAATATTATTATTTCCCTTTAAATTCTTATTTTTCCTGAGATGACCATTAAAATTCAGGAGCTCTTTTCTGAGAGAGGTTTAATCAGACCTATGCATGATCCCCACATTAAAAACACAAAGCAATTGCCATTAGGAAAGCCCATCAACCAAACAGATCAAAACAAATAAACTTCAGTAGTCTGAATCAATGAAAAGTAATCCCATTTAACTTTAAGAGTGAATGAGTCAACCATGCTGTGGTCAGTAGTGTCCCCATGACATCACTAACACACACATAGAAGAGTTTTCTAATTAAGCCTACTTAAGAGACAGAGAACAAAGTCAGCCCCTCTCTCTTTCCACTTCCCTAGAGTGGAAATAATACTTTAAGTTGCCCCTGCCAGTTACTACACAACTGCAATGAGGGAGTGATGGGAGCAATTCTGCATCTTCTGAAGCCAATGACACATGTATATTTTATGAGGGAAAGTACTAATTATGTGTTCCTATCTAATCCAATGAGATGTGTTCTTTTTAATGAAAACCACATCAAAGTCTTCTTTTATGTCAAAGGGTTAACACATCTTTTATATGTTTGGGAGATCAATCAGATGAGGGGTATTTAAGCGTTTTAAACCCTCTGAATTCCACGTCCAAAGAGAAAGAAAAGGTAGCTTCTGGCTCGGCTGAAGTATGAGGGCAATTTACGAGGATCCCATGAACCCTGACAAGCCTCGACTTTGAAACGACCTCTTCTTTACCTCAAAGGAATGGTGAAAGTCTCGAGTCACCTCTGGCTCTGTGTTTCCAAGAGATGAAACGCAGAAACTCTCCATGAGCTCCATTCGTCGTGGCCTCGAGGCAGCCGCAACAATCTGGTTACAGAGTCAAGAATTTTCACCTTCCTCAAAGGGCTTTTTTTCCTGTCAGGAGCTTAACGTGAAGCTTGACTTCACTCAATGTATTCATTTCAAATGACCTCATGCCAATAAAGTCCTAATATCCAATTACGGGAACCATACGTGCAAAACATTCAGTTTTGTATATGGAAAAGATATTAAACTTGACTGGTTGACTGGTGTTGTTAAGTAGATGCTTGTATCCAAAACGACATGGAATCATGAGGTTCCTGGAACCCAGACCAACCGATTGTCAGGCAGAGACCCGATCAGCTGATGTAATGAAATTATATATCTTATAAGGGTAGAAGACATAATTTCACATCATGTCCTGTTTACCTGACCAAGCCACACAAATCCTTCCCTATGCAGTCTCCACCCATGCTACACACGTCTACGCACCTGGTTCACCAGAGAGTCAGGTGTTATCGACCTCGTCAGCAGCACAACGAGTCCCTGCTGCCACGTCACCGTGGAAACAGCAGTCAAGGTTACGAAAGAAGGGACAAACAGGTGTGGGACAAACGTCTGTGCAAGAGTGTGTGTGTGTCTGTGTGTGTGTGGCAGGGGGGAGAAAAAGATCAAAACAAAAACAAGCAAAGCACATCTGCCGCTCAGAGGGAGGAAGATGTCTTCCTTTGCAGGGCAGATGGCATGATGATAGAATGTGACAGGGGTTCAGTCATCAGCACACAGAAATCTAATTGAAGGTCTGGCAACAGACCTAGCTGTCAGTTTAGCCACCGGCAACAGAGCAGAATTCAGTTACCCAAACAACCTTTAAAGGGCCCTGATAACACACCTACCTTTAAATCTACATGTACAGCTCTCTCATCATTTGGATGTTTGACAATGAAAACAAATACCAAAAGAATACTGAACAAGCAAGGCCTACTTAAAAAGCACTGCAAGCCGCTGTCGGACTTTTTATACCTCGAAGCTAGCTGTTCATGCTGTGCTCTATCTTGTTTTCCAAGGGGACACCGTGCTAATTTACAGAAGGAATGCTACCTGAACTCTTTTACAACTTTAAAGCGTCGCCCGAGAGGCTGTCTCAGCATACCTCTGTAATAAACGCGTTCCTCTCCCTCCCCCTGTCTCCCTCCGCTACCTCCACCTCCACCACCACCACCTCCACCACCACTACCCTCCGACTAGCTGTGAACGGCGGGGAGTTTTTTCGGGGCCCTGCGGCCATGCTGAGTCTGGTTGCGGGTCCGTGGAGAGAGGATGACGCCCGGGTTTGTGTTGGCCGGGAGCCTCTGTTTATCTTATTAGCCCCGGCTGTGGTGGAGATAGAGGAGTGGAGAGGGAGCGCGGGAGGCCTGTCCACCCTCACTCACTCACTGGCCTCCCCTGCACTGCCCGCTCCAGCTCAGCTTACGCAGTGCCAGCAGTCCACCGATAGCAGAGGCACCGTACAGAGTACTACAGACACACACAGACACACGTCGAAGGGGAACATTTCATTTTTGACACATACAGTAGGTTCAGTGTCTTGGACAAGGAGACGTTGATCGGGAGGGTCTGAAAGGTCATTTCTGTAGAGGTCACGTGGAACAGTTGACACAATCAAGGTCATGGTGGACAACTGCCTAACTGTGAAAGCCAATTGCCCAAACACTCATTACCAAAAGGCAGGTGGTTTTAATCAGTTCCCCATAATTTGATGACCAGGAAATTATTCCGTTTTCGGTATGCTTTTGCAAAATGGATGCCTGACCGACTCAAGCACAGTAGTGTCTGCTTGCCAATCATGCTGTTCGGCTTGACAGTAAAAAAGTTTAGGTCAAGAATGCCAGAACTTTCTCTTTTTTTTTCTTCTGGAAATTTCTTTTGGGGGTGTGATCCATTTATTTTAATACTGGTCAAATATTTACCTTACCAGAATTCAGAGGCATGGCGGAGTTATTGAAAGGATATTAAATGGCCATTCTGACGTGCGGCCGCCGGCTTGTCCCATCCCCCCACCCGGGGGTTTCAGATTCCAGAGCGAAGCCCCTGACTCCTGAGGGCCCACCGGCTCGGCCGGCCAGCCTTTTATTTCATCGCTCGCAGCGCACAAGAAAAATGCATTTCACAGAGATGGACGGCCACATCTGGTAAGGCTGAACCTAAGGGAGAGAGCAGGGGGAACCAGCGGCCTCGCTCTTCACAAAGGGGCACAAGAGAGATTTGCTCCTGTTTCTGAAGGCTTGGACGTTTTTCTTTTTTTTTTTTTTTTTTGTGAACAGCACAGAACCTGCTGGACATCGCAGGACACAGGGGGTGCTGCAGGAGAGTCCAGGAGTGTTAATAAAATGGTAAACGGCCAGACAGACGGCCCGTCTCGGCATGAGAGGCAAATGCGTTTCAGATGCAAGGCTCTCGCTAACCCCACTAACGTCTTGGAGAAAAAGTTCAACGACAACCTCCATAAATTAAGAGCTACCCCCATTCAGAGCTGGGGAGAGGGGTGGTCTGCCCCTTGACCTCCAGAGTAATGGGGGGAGGGGGGGTTCAGGCCGACTGTGGTTTCTGAAAATAAGAAGAAGAACAAGAAAAAGAAGAAGCCCACTTTCACTGGCACTCAGAGCCAGCAGGTCTTTTACTTCACATTAGGCACTCCAGAGAGGCATCAATTGGCTGGGTGATTAATATGCTCTTTTCCCCCAGTCTTTTCCATGAGTGCACGGTTCACAGAGACCAGGGAGCCATATGGAGCAATGGAGCCGCAGTGCAGTCCCAGTGTGTGCAGGGGATGATAGAAGAACTACCAAAAAGAGATTGAATAAACTGATGGAGATCAAAGGTGCATTGTGCCTGGCTCCAGAGGGTGGATGGAGAACGAGAGGGCCAGAATACTGAGCGTCTGTGTATTAGTGAAAAAAAGAAAGGCAGGGAGAGGAAGAGAGAGAGAAAAAGAGAGAGAGAGAGAATGTGTGTGTGTGTGTGTGTGTGTGTGTGTGTGTGTGTGTGTTTGTGAGAGTGCAAAGACTGATGCAATTACAGTCACATGGCTGTGAGGAAATAATCTTCTTTTATCTGCGGTGAAGGACAAAGCAGAGAGAGAAAAAGCAAAAACGAATCAAATCAACCCCAGAATGTCCGGCAAAGGACGCAGGCAGAGGACCTTAAACACCGAGAGACCCTGATGGCCTGGTGGGGTTGCAGCCAGAGCCGCATTTGAAGACACCGACCATCACGGTTGGTACGAAGTGAGGGTGAGCGGGGACGGTTGTAGTGACAAGCAGGGCCTCAGAGAATAAACGGCCCTAAATGAGGCCATTGTCTGGCCCAAGTGAACCACACCACCCTCGGAGAATGGGACATTCAAACGGGTCACACGGTCTCATTGTTGTGGTTGGGCGGGCCAGTCGGGGCGGGCAGGCGGAGTCTTGATTCACAGGGGTAGGGGAGGACCCTTCTCAGTTTGTCCTGTTTCCTCTTCTCGCCTCGACACTGGTGTGCAGCGCACTCACTGCTGACACATCACAAGGCACACACACACACACACACACTACATTATTTCTACCTCAAAAGGGACAACAGAAGGGGGAAATCACACTGACCAAAATGTCCAAACCCAAAATAAAAAAGTTCCAATGGGTGGGCCTTGGGTAAATAAAAAATGCAGAGTGGCCTTGCGTAAAAACATTATTCCAAATATTTATAGTTCTGCGTGCAATGTGCATAGCTTGTTCCTATCTTTATTTTCGCAGACCAGACTCGTGTTTAAAAAACGCTGTGAAGGTTTAGGGGCCATGTGAGCATCTTTGAAAATCCACCGACTCAGGCCCTGGCATGTTTCCATGGATACAGAGAGCTGGGCTGGAGGGAAGTTGATGGGGGAGAAAGGGGTATTGACTGTGAAGAACGGGGAATCTGCCCCAGTGCTCGGGTCACTTACAGGCTGCGATTGATCACAGTGCAATTAGTGATTCAGGGACTATATCTGTGCATCAGCAACTATTGATCTGGGAGAGACATTATTAAAGAGACTGAGCCAGATCCAGTCCCGGTAGACCAAGGGCACAGTGCATAAGCTTGGTGGTTTGTGTGTGGATGGATGAATGAGTGAGTGAGTGAATGAATGAATGCCTAAGTGAGGGGGAACAAATGAGTCAGTGTGTGAATGAGTAAGTCACTAATCAAACAAGCAACTTGCAGTACAGGGATTGAACTCATTAAGACAAAATGACAATATGTAATTACCTGTCCACATAAACATAAACAGAAATAAACATAAACAAACTTGATGCTATGTTGGCGTGCTCTATTAGATTTGTTATTTCCATCCTAGGTCAGGGCAACTCTGCTGGGCTAGCAGCCCCTAATGAATGGTGAGTGGAGTGGATCCGGCTGCCCCTGGACCACCCCACAAGCGGCGAGCGGAAACTATTGTGGCTCCCGGTGGCGTCTCGCCTTTCGCCTCATTTGCAAACATGAGCGGCGGCAGAGGCGGCAACGGCCCCTCCTTCCACCAAAGGAACTCTCTGGTGTGTGTGGCGCACTCGTGAAATCCAACACCCCACTAATTAAATATCCGCCCATGGTTATAAGCAGTACGCAAACACACACCCTCTCACACACACGCATACACCTGCAAAAAAAGTGAGACAGAGGTGAGAAGGGATAAATCAAGAGTAAGTAAAAGGTTCACTATATTACACACACTATGCACGCACGCACGCACGCACACATGCGTGCGCACACACACACACACACACGCGCGCACACACACTAAATACAGTACTACACATCCATACTACAACAAAGCTACATCAACTCAATGGGAACACTGTAAAGCTGTCTGCTTGGATTTGGGATGAGGCACAGCAGAGGTAAGACTGCCTGGGAAAAGCATGTTTCACATAATAAAACTAAGTACCGGTTAGGGCTGGAGAGAGAGGAGCACATTCCGTTCAACAGCCCAATGGCCCCCATCTATCAGGAAGGGAAGCTGAGGTGAGCCATGGGGTGAGGTTGCTTGCACCATGAGGGGCTGCACAATCAGAGATCCACTTAATCATCTACTACGTGTTGATTAAGCTTAGTCAAGACGGGGAAAGTTGTGCGAAATCGCCATGGTCATTGTTGACCTCGGCTTTCTGCGCAGACCTCTGGCAGGCTTTCCTTATGGCCCCCCCATCTAATTATCGGACTCTATCCGAGACAGCGGGCAGCGAAGAGTACATCTTCAACAAAGTCGGAGATGCTGACTGGCCTATTTGTTAGAGCCCTGATGGCACACAACACAAGGTCGATGAGAAGGGAGAGTGAGAGAGAGGGAGAGGGAAAAAAAAAAGAAAAACAGAATCGAGGCCACCGTGTTCTTGAAAGGCACGGTCAACGCGTTCCCTCAGAAACTGTCCACTCATGCTGTCTTAAAGCACTCGCTATCCCAAGGCTGGATGGGGATGGGGGGGGGGGGGGGGGTCAAGGCAGGACAACGAGCCGCATCTGAACCCCCAAAGGGAAAACCCTAAATGACACGAGCACACACGCACACGCACACACATCCGCAATCACACACATACACACATCCGCAATTACACACATACACACTGTATCCCATTTTTTCAGAGCTGAAAATATGTGTGCGGTTTACTGCCACTAACTGGTTGGATCGTGTTTTTAAAAGCCTAAAGTCTCCCTTGACAGCCACTGGACAACTTTCCCTGCAACAGCAAAGCTCGACTTGCTCAATTTCAATCTCTACCTACAGGGAGGCTTTTCTGAAGGGCCCATTGAACACAGGGCTTTTTGTGCAGCACAAAATATCTAAATGGCTCCAGAGACACATCTGGTTACAACCATTCTTTTGCTAATATTCTCTTCGTGTGTCTTTTCCTTGTCCTCTCTCTCTCTCTCTCTCCTTTCTCTCTTGCCCTCTCGCTCTCCCTCTATCTCTCACTGCAGCTTGCTCTCTCGCTCCGTTTCTCACAGTCACTCACACACACACACACACTTACACGCATACACACACACATACACACTTGTTTTGGCCTGAGTACTTGTACACCCGTGGAATGCAACTAGCATTGACTCCTCACCATCACAGAATGTCCCAGGAGAGAAGATAAAGGAATGTGGTTAAAGAAAAGATTAAAGCTCTCAGGGTTGGATGCTGATATAGGCTACATTCTCACAGATTCGCACAGATTTGGATGGAGGATCATGGGAGACTGAGTTAAGGCCAGCAGGGCCTGGGGAAGCAGGGGTGGGACTTCTACAGAGACTCACGGCAAAGGTGCTCCCCCGAGTCAGTGCAGAGCATAGACAATCACATTACACGCTGGTTCGTTCGTTCGCCCGCCCTCTCTCTCTCTCTCAGTCTCGGTCTCTCTCTCTCTCGAACACACTATGCATGCACAGACTTGATTTACAAGCATGGAATCCCACTGAACGGTACACACAAGGAGGACTCACGTGAGTCTATAACTTTATGGCTACTCATGTGATGAAAGGGCTGCTCCCACATGGTCAATTTGACATGGCCGGGTAGGAGACATAGCACACAACATGGGTACAGTACATGACACACTGAATGACTATAAAAATGGGCATAAACAAGACATAATCTTGGACATCCTCCAGTGACTGACATTTAAACATGGAAACATGGCCTAGATTCGTGCAGGTCCAAACCACTCTTCCCAGCAAGACAGACATAGACATCTGAAATTTTACGAAAAAGTTTAAAAAAGTCAGTTAATCAATGAGTGGGATGCAAGTACACACGCTGAGTCAAGTAGGCCTACTCTTCTGTCAGATGAGCACCACAGCCTTTCAACTCTGGAATTCATTGACTGAATGACTCGTTGTTCCACTGAATGCATGGATTTTCTTAAAAGGTTTTTGAAAGCCTGTGAGGAGGTTCTCCCTCGTTCAATAGGTCTGTCAACTTTGTTGCTGTAACGAAGTGAACCAGAACACAAGGGATGCAAAACTAATATTTGATGGTGCATGGAGACACCTGAAAGAAAGCTTCTGATTTTATGGACTATCCTACTAAGAGCCTGCTTAACTACAATACAGTAACAAAGCAATGAGGCTAATAGCCGAGAAAATAACGGCGACCGGGAAGTCACCTTTTCCAGTCCATTTCAAAACATATTTCATATACTACTGGGTGAATAAGAAGAAATGATCATGGAATCTCCTTCACCAGATTCCCAACGAAACCCTTGTGAGTCTACACTGTCAGATGCTTGCAGCGTAGGCTACAACTCTGGTTACAAATGACTAATCACCACTGACCGAGTAAACATGCGTGACATGGGCTGGTTACTGCGTCTTTATACTCTAGGCAAATTGATGCAAATCACCATCGCATTTGTCAGCTGGCGAGCTAGAAAACTCACGTAACAATCAAAGGAAAAAAAAACTTTTAGCTCATATTTTTCAAAGCGACAGATGCCAAACGCTTCTTTGATAAGTAGGCTAAGAGTGTCACAGAATCATTGCACGGGGCTTTTAAAAAATAATTTGTGCACCACAATTTTAAAGAACGACTGGTCATAGTTGCAGTTAAAGAAAAAAAAAAAAGAATTCCCCACTTCACTCGATGATAGAGATGCCTGTTCAGTTGTTCGCAGCAGAGTTAGCTGGCATTTCACTGTAATCGGATCGAATATGTCAAGTTCGTATTTTGCAAGTAATTTTCAATCTGAAAGCCGCAAGTTAATAAACGTACCTTACTGTTGCTAGTCCATCACTCAGTTGAACTTCGTTTTCTTGCATTAAAAGGCAATAGAATACGGCTTCCAATTCGCAGAGTACACAATCCGACTGCCACAGGTGACATCATCCGTTTTGCCACACAGCCATTCGCGCATGGACAAAGGATCTCTATCCCGATGTTCCATGGGATTTGTAGTTTGCGCAACCTCAGGAAGTCCCCTTCGAGCTAGGCATTCTCTATTTTTCCAGGTGGATGTCAGAGTTTTCATACAAAAAACATGAGAGGAACAAAACAATGTCCTCTGTAGTTTCATTCAAAAACAAACGTTTCTATTATTAAACTATTTCTTATTCTTTATTCTGCATAATAGGCCTAGATAAGTATAAGTAAGTATATCTTCTTTTGATCCCGTGAGGGAAATTTGGTCTCTGCATTTATCCCAATCTGTGAATTAGTGAATTAGTGAAGCAGTGAGGTGAAGCACACACTAATCCCAGCACAGTGAGTTGCCTGCAGGGAGCAGTGAGGGGTTAGGTGCCTTGCTCAAGGGCACTTCAGCCGTGCCTACTGGTCAGGGTTTGAACCGGCAACCTTCCGGTTACAAGCCCGAAGCGATAACCAGTAGGCCACGGCTGCCCTAAAATGCCCTAGATGGTGTTTTGTGCTTATGAGAGATTGCCTGGAGCTCTGTGGTAAAATAAAGCATGTGTGTTTCCCTATTCTCTGCATTTGACCACAGCTTGCAATGTCATTGTGTGGTCCAACCTCATCTGGTCTAAGAACCCATAGTTCACAAAACCAAAACTAAATGACCATGTTGTGACAAAGTGCATGCTAGCCCTAAAAAGAAACACTGACCATTAAACTGACTGTTAAACAAGTGCATCTGAATATGAAGTTAGGACAGTTGATGACTTCAATGTAGCCTATATCAGCTGAAATTATGCAGGCTACTGTGCAGTAGCCCCTTGTCAAGTCTCCAATTGGTGGACAAAAATGATGATCTTGTGTAAGGGATCAGAAGGTGAATGCCCTGTTTCTATACAGCTGAGAGACTCTTACTCTTAAATCACCCAGCTGACTCTCAGCAATGAGATTATTAAGCCTCAGTCAGTGCTCCCTCTCATTCCCTATGTTCTGTTCTGTTCTGTTCCTCAACCAGATTGAATTAGAGGGACTCAGGCAGTCCGGCATGGACTGGAGGCCTCAGTGAAATTGCATTTGCCTGCTGGATGCTTTGGAAGACAAGGGGCCCAAGTGTCTTTGGCAGAGGCCAGAAGTGCAGACTCTGGGAGTTTTCACGATTGAAACAAAACAAAACAAAACAAAAAAAGCATAGAGACATTTCCCCCAGACTGTGAAACTGCATAATGGTATGTAGTTGCTGATATACAGTAACTGAGTGAAAGCCCCCAAAGGAATCTGCAGCTTTCCTCCTCCTTTAAAGATATCTCATAGATGAAAATACACTCCCTTTGGCGAGGGTTATTTTGAGCGTAAACATTCCTACTGGAATGGGCTGTCTGCTGTCAGTGTTCTTTGGCAGATGTTCACCACACATGATATATCGCAGGGAGAGCAAAACAGCATTTTTAATCCCATTCAGTGCTTTGATAAAATGACACACATAAGTAGTTGTCTGCCTCATAAAGAGTTAAGTGTGAAGCTGGCTGACTAGGTTACTGAGTTTACTGTAACACACCAGAACTCCCATTTTCGCAGCACCATGGTTTCAAAATAAAAACAAACCCTAAAACAGAGATCCGGAGGAGTGAACAGCAGAGGATCAGCGAGCATTCCGTACACGACGACGACGATGACTCCTCCTCGCCCGAATCAGCGGCCGAAAAAAAACAAAACACGAAGACCTGACTGAGCCTCAGAAAAGAGTTTTCAAAAAGAACCTGGAAAGAATTCAATAGCTCTGGCTGCCCAGATCCCACAGAAAACCTCATCTGGCTTTGGAGGGGGAAAGAAAAAAAGTACAATGCGAGTCAGGAAGCCGTGAGACAGAGTAAGCTCACCAAGATCAAGTTGGGAAAACATTCCAAAGCCCATGTTATTACTAATAACATTAATAAGATGGCATAACCTTGGCGCTTTCTATTTGTGTCTGAGGGAGTGAGAAAAAAAGACATTGCGGTGAAGGTTTTTTTTTTTCACTGCAGCTCAGTATTTGAATTCTACCATTAGCCATACGTTAGCATATTGTGTGCATGCACATGTGTAGCCAAGCATACTGTATATGTTAGAATGGACCTGTTCTGTTACAAACATGTCAAGTGGTTGTAAGGGGACTTTTCTGTATCTTAAGTGACTTGAGTGACTTGAGTGAGACTCAAGGTCAAAGCTCATGATGGCTTTGTGGCAGTAACTTCAGCAATAATGCCACTCATTGTGGAGGTTTTGGTCAAAACATGGGCACACAAGAGGAACAAAACAAATTGTCCTCTGAGGCTGGGTGGGGACAATTCCACTGAGGCATGGATCACGACATATTGTTCTCTGACAGGATACATTTACACGCACCAATTACAAACCAGTTTGATTTATATATAATATGTCAACAGATTTAATTGTTTAGAACAACAGCAGAGTCACTGTGGTTTATTCCTCATAACACCATGTCTCCGTCCACACCCTGTTATTGTTTTACTGCAATATTGTTATATTATAATGTAGTTTGACACATTCAGTTTAAAGGGATTGTATATCAGCTTTAGTCTGGCTCCACCCACTTAGAGCCTTTGACCACACCTCTACCACCTCCTTTGAAGTATTTATTTTCTTGTGCACCAGTGCGCATGTGCTGCCATTTCTACCAGTCGTTTTTGCTCTTAAAGGGACACCAGGCAAGCCTGATGCTTTTTCTCTACGAAACTCCCCCTCGCTCGGTCTGAAGCTCTTTTCCTTTTCTTTGCGTCTTCCGTCAAGGGTTTTCGCTGCTTCTTCGCCGGCTCTGCCATTATACACACGTTTGCAACAATCTCTAGCATTTCGTTAGCCTGCCTCTGTGCTGTAAACTGATCCTGCTTTGGTCGGCGGGTAGGATACACCGAACTTGTGGGATATTCTTCCTACAGGCAGTAGGGGCGGGCGAGAGAGCCTTCATTCGCCCCGTAATGAGTCATTTAACCATATACCGACTTACAAAGATGATTAATTAACACGAAAACGTTGCCTGGTGTCCCTTTAAACTTGGGCCCCTTTTTGGACCAGCCAGGTGAGGAGAAGAGGTTGGAGGAGACTGGACGGGTCTGGATTTATGACCACATAACCTCAGAGGTGCGGTGACGGAGAGCCCTTGGAGGAGTCTGGACACTCTCCAAGGAGCCAGACAGCTGTTCATAGTGCACAGGTGGTCATAGTGACAGGTCCAGCATTCGTGGAATGCCTGCTCTCCCTTTTGCTTCAATGGTAATAGAGTCTGCTGTTGAAGTACAGTGACGATGTATTGTATATAACTTCTATATCCCAGATGATCCTCTTCTGCCATAACAAACAAGCAGATATGATTATAGTGAAGACTAAACGTTGAGGCAGGCGATCTCCTGAAAAAAAAACTGGAAGCTCTCAAAATATCTGGCCTGTCAGCACAAGAAAACAGAATAGGAAACTGATATTATTTCTCTATTCATATGTTTATACTTTTCCAAATGTCTCAATGTGAGAGGACATTCTTATCATGGGTGGGTTAAAAGTTACACATATTGATGTTTTTACAACAGAACATATGGGCTAATGTATCTTAGATTTCACTTGATAATGGCAGAGCGTATGCATGCTTTCCCCAACCAAAAATAATATTTGAAAAGTGTTTCTTAAAAAGCCTTCGGAACTTATTATCAGTGGTGAGACATGCCCCTGAGAGAGAGAGAGAGAGAGAGAGAGAGAGAGAGAGAGAGAGAGAGAGAGAGAGAGAGAGAGAGAGAGACAGGGGCCAGAGTTGGGAAATGGGAATGAACCGTTAAATCAAGCAGTCTGGGGCAAACGGTACCCCCCCCCCCCCCCCCCCCCCCCATTAGCCATCCATGTGCTTAGATGCTGCACACGGCACCAGCTGTGTTTTCCTCCTCCGACGGTGAAATCCAATAAACAACGCTGCAAAGACCTACCTGACTTTAAAGAGACCCGCCGACAAAACTAAGAAAAAAAAAAAAAAAAAAAATCATTCCCCAGAGGGTTGGTCCGCTAAGCGATTCTCCGCCTGTCACTGCTGTTTCTGAGAAGGGGCAAGAGGGCCTCTCTCAGTGGGGCGGCTTATGGTCAAAGCCACAGCATAAACAGATGACAGACTCAGGAGAGGTCACTGAGGATAGTGACCCCTGAGATAACCATCAAAACACACCGGGGCTACCTGCCACGAGAGGACATTCAGTAGGCAAGTCAGGAACCTCACAAGTGAGACATTTATTCATACTAATACCAAAATAAAATCCTGAGTTGCTCATCGTCCTAATAGGACTTGTTGGCAATCAAAGTAAATCAAATGCCTTTACACATAAACTAGAGCCAGTGGAGAGCATGTTGCTTATAATGATCAGGCACTTATCACATTTGTTTCAGATTCTTCACCATCACCTGAGAAAGTAAAAGCATTTATTTTTCTTAAAGGCCATAACAGTAGAAACTATTAATTGGATGGAAAGTGGAGATTCCATTGATGGAAAACAGTTATGTAAAAAAAAAAAAGTTAAACCATTTCCTAGAAGATGCCATCAATTTTGCACATTCCTTTACCATAGACATAGGTATTTCATCTATGCCTACTTGAAGATGCGTGCAATGTTTGGACATGACGATGCGTACAAATTGCTTTGACCTAACGTCACCACAAGGCATACTTCCTCTACCACACATTCTTCTCAGTTATCGCATGTGTGAAGCACATCACATGCCTGCTAGATCAAAGCACATAGATCTTGATGTGTTGGCTAAGGGATTGTTTTCTGACAACCATGAATACAGTGCTGAAACTTTTGAAGACTTTTCTGAGGTCTTTTCAGTCAGTGGCAAATTGGCAATGCCATTGTTTAAACCACATGCAGCACAGTGTTTTGCAACTGAATAAACCAGTACACAAGTTCAACATGACTTCTTGGCCTTCCAAATAATGCTTAGCAGACAAAACTGGTTCAGAAATGGTTCCATGCAGTCCATTGTCATTGTGTGGCTATGCTGAGTTTATGACTTCCAGGGATGAAGGCGATACTGTGGGTGGGTGTGTGGGTAGATGGTGGGCAAGTCCAAGCTCAGAGACAGATGACTGAGGAGATCATGGTAGGCCTCTGTCCAAAGCCAGAGGGCGGCTGAGTGAGAGGGGGGGAATTGGAGTGTTTCGTTGAGGGGGTGGAGTGGCCTTCTCCCCGACGCGATAATTGACTCTTTGTTTACTCCCAGCTCTGTGTGGTGCTCTTCCCCTACATGTTATCACATGCCGACTTGGCCTGACCTGAATGTCCATGAGGGCGGGGGAGACTGTGGGCCAGGATGCTGGGGGGGGGGGGGACGACGACTCTCATCTGACTTATTACACACTTCATATGGTCTGCTTTTACTTCCTGCATAATCCTGTCAATGTTATACACACAGATGTACTGTATAAGTGAAAAACTACATTTCAGTAGAAGATCCCACCTTGGCACCTGTACACCCCTTTCAGACATGAATCCTATTTATTTACCAGGTAAAAAGTAAACAGGATTTGTATTCAGACTTCAGACCACGCAAACCTCCGCTTGACCTCCCCTTCGTGCATGTAGCCCATATGCATGTAGCCTCTGAATCTTACTCTTTCTCTACACTGCACCTCTACACTTCCTGATTCTCCTCTATAGGCAGTGACTTCCCCCTCCATATTGGAGGCGCTGGCAGATGGCTGAGGGCAGACAATAGCAAAGGCAAATCTCCCTCTCCCTCAGGTGGGCACCCTGCTGACTCAGGCCAGTGTGAGCTCTGACTGAAATTGAGCAGGACAGATAGTGCACTTAGTGGAAACAGCATTGGGCACAGAGAGAGAGACAGAGAGAGAGAGAGAGAGAGAGAGAGAGAGAGAGAGAGAGAGAGAGAGAGAGAGAGAGAAAACATTTGAAGTGAAGGAAAGGTCCATTTAGTAACTTGGGTTGTTATTGTATAGTTGCTGACTGTCATTTTCTCCTCTGCCAGATTTTATCATTACTGTTTTCCTTTTTTGTAAATACTTCAGTGCTCTAGTGTCATATTTTAAAATGCTTTCCTGTCCACATTGGTGACTCTAGATATGGACATAGTACCATAAGAACAAGAGTATGTATGCCCTAAGCCTAGATTGTGTAAACTATAGATGAGCAGAAACAAAGGACATGTCCTGCTAACCAAAGGCCACATGACTTGTCCTCCCCAAATCTGGCTTTCTTCCGAGACATTTCAGCAGAGCATATCAGTTTACATATTTTCTCAGAACACATTCTTGACATATCAGTCGGGGTCCACTTCATTTGAAATTTCAGCAACAGCACGCAGCCTGATGTCACTTTTTGAATTTCTGTTTTCTTAATGTTGCCGATAAATCACAGTTGAGCTGAACTGCACTTACACTCCTCCGATCTGTCTTACTTTGTCACACACCGCTGTATATTTGAGTGCACATCGGAGGAGAATAATGGCTCACATAAGTGGTCGTAGATAAGCGAGTCGCAGGGAGAGCCTCCTCTGCCATGGAAACTTATCACGCGTCCATGGGGAGGGCCGCGCTGGTCTGTTTCCCGTCAGATTTCCGACATGGGGGCTCATTCCACTCCCCACAACCCCCCTCAACCCCACTTCCACAAGTAATCCAACAGGAAATGGTCATCTTTTGTGTGAGTAGATTTGGGTGGGTTCTATGGATTTTTATTGCTAACACCAGATATTATATGAATGCGAGTAGTCTGGTTGAGATATGGATTTTAGTTCACTGACAATTACCTGAGATCATCACAGAGGAATAAGACAGAGTGTTTAAAAAGTAACAGAGAGTTGATAAATGTTTCACTGCAGTTCTTCATGATGAATGTACTTCAGGCATGTAATTTCAAGTGCAGCGATGATCAGGTGTGTGTTGCAGCTAGTCATAGGTTCAGCTATGTGAAACTAATAGCTAAATATATTTAGATTATAATATAATATTATATTTAAACATGTGTATGATATTAATAGCAGCAGAATTTGACTATAGGCCTACTGTTAAACAATACAACCATCTTCAGCTTGAATTCTAGGGGTGAACCATTTAGGAGCTTTGGAGCTTTAGTGAAATGAGTTAATTGGTATTTAAGTGAACATAGACTGATAGATGACAAAAACCTTTTTTCATTTGGGTTTGCTACTGAAAGAAAATGCACTAGGTGTCTAGATGTGGTCTTTCATCTAGACACCTCAATATGCAATAGCCTATGTAATGCATTGATGCACAGATCAAAGCAGAGGAGAAATCCCTCAAGCAAGCCTGGGTAAGCCTATCACAATGAATATTTAATGGGAGCAGTCGGCAGCGTAGCCTAATTGCTGGGTATTTAGATATACCCCTTAAATAAAATTTAAGACTGTTGCCATCTGGAGTGGAGGCGACTCCCATCCCATATTCCTAATGTTCCTGGCCAGCACAGCTGCCGCCCTCTCTCTAGGGACTCCGGGAATGCCAGACTTCCACAGAACCCCCAAGGGCTCTCTTCGCGAGCTCATCTGTGTCTCCTCACCCTCAATTAAGCAGACATCACTGTCAAATGATGTATGGGTAATTGCGCCAGGTTTGGTTTTCGCTTGCCATATGGTTTCATTTCATTTAATTTTGAGCCACTAGTCTGATCGCCACCAGTGCAGATTGAGATGTAGTGCGGCTTTGTGAGATTCCAATAGGTTTTTTGCTAGCATGCCATTGCCTAGTAACCTTTATGTAGGAGCAAGAAAGATCAATGCACGTATTTTTTAAACATCATAGGCTACAGCAACAACGAACATTATAGGCCTAAACCAATCAATGTTGAAATTAGTGGCTTGCCTATGCAACGAATTCCAGTTAAATCTTTTAAAATATTAAATCTTTAAATTCATTAGTGCCTCCTACTCAAGCAGCCGAAGTAAAAAAAAAATCTGAGTAGGCCTCCTCAGGCTTTGTGCTGCAGCTGACCTCAACATCCGTCCACCTGACACTGATCTGAAAAATATCTTGCATCACCGTGTTTTTTTTTAAAGGCGGCGACTGATTAATGGGCTTGAGTATTTGGGCTTTTTCCTCCATCACCGGTCGAACAGCAGGCTAGTTGCCCCCCAGGGTCCTTAGAACGAATGGAGTGCTCTGTTTACCTCAAGCGCGCAGGTTGATGCACGCGTCGCGCTGGCACGCGCTCTCCAGTCTCCACAGAGCCATCAGTCAGTACTGCCTGGAGGCGCATCTGTTACCCACATCATCAGGAAAGAAAAGCCTTTTGCACTTTATTGGTCTGGCGTCTACGCACGCTAGTTGACATGGTGAGCAAAGCACAGGGTACCTATTCAACGGCTTTTTTGTCTGCACCCCAGCATTCATGAGCTTGCCTTTTTATCATGCGGCGGGGGTGATTTACCTCCTTTCTGGCGGCTGCTTTGCTCCGACTTAATGACAATTTACCATAACCACAGCTGCCCATTATCAAGTTATTCATAGAAGCTGGGCACATTATCACTTAAAAAAACTAAATATCTCTGGGTTAAGCATCTGCCGAGCTTTTTTCTGCATGCAGCAGCGCTATCTTAATAAGAACATTTAAGGGTTTTTATTGCATAGCTTGACAGTTCTTTTTTTGAATTCATAGCATATTATTCATATTTTTATGGTATGTCCCTTTCTTTTACCGTGTAAGACAAGAGCGCGACTACCATCTACTGGAAGAACTAAAAACTGCATCTTCAAGCTTTTGGATTATCTCGAGCCGAGGTTCTTATGCCTTCCGAGTATTAGCTGCACAAAACAAAAATCACTCCATATCATGCCGGAATCTTTTTTGTTTTAATTGTGCACATGTATATAACGGGTTGTGTGAGGTACTGTATTCTTATACCAAACAGAAACCGCACGGGGCAGTAAAGTCATACAGCAGAAGAAGAAAAGAAAATCCAAAAAACAAAGTCGCCTCTCAAAACGTTTTTATCACAGTATCTACAGAACCCCACAGTAAAGCTCTTTGCTGCCGGACAGGCAGGGTACAAATCTCATCTCACAAGACTCGCATGTGGAGCAGGAGTGTGTGGGGTTGTATAATGTGATGTAATGCAACATAAAAAAAATGTAAATAAAGCAGGTAAATACAGCATGAAGGGTGAACCTTCACGTCAGCTTGTATAGAAAAGCTTACAGTGGCATTTGATCCAAGTGCTCTATTAGTTTGACCATACACACGAGTACTCACATACACACACTCTTTCTTTCACACACACATATGTGGTGTCATCCGTTAAAGCTTAACTACTTTAGGGGTGCTAAATATAGAACCTACACGCCCTTCTTTCTGTCAAAATACTGTAGGTGTTGACAAAATCACTCACTCCCAAATTTCTTACACAATACCAGTCTTTCTGCCAGTGTTTCACAAGTATATGTCTTTCATGTGGTATGGCCACACACACACACCCAAGCAACTAAAAACACTCATTCATCTATCAACTTGTCAAAGTGACCACTTCCAATAAACTGTTGCAGTCTTTTTCTTTGTCCCTTTCTCCAAATACAGAATTGATTTAATGCAATTTCAACATGCACTGGAATCTAGCTACCACACATCTTCAGTCATTCTTTTTGTTGGTCTCTCCTTCGAGATGCACTCCTCTGAAAACACAGCACTCAAAATTCATCTGGCTTGGCCTCATTAACTTATTCTGGTGACTGAATAAAAAATGTGTAGTCAATGTCAATGCGCAGACTAACTCTCCTAAAAAAAAAAAAACACGTAAAATGGTAATAAGAAAGAATCACACACAGCACTGAAAGCAAACACATACACGCTCTGCACTGGAATCAAAGTGCCTTGTTAGTGTGTG
This sequence comes from Alosa sapidissima, assembly GCF_018492685.1. Lineage (NCBI taxonomy): Eukaryota > Metazoa > Chordata > Actinopteri > Clupeiformes > Clupeidae > Alosa > Alosa sapidissima. Next base: position 11,491,772 of record NC_055962.1, read on the forward strand.
TGTGTGTGTTTGTGCCTGAGAGACAGAGAGAGGGAATGGAAAAGCTTCAGTTTTGTCACACTTCGGGTGGCTCTGAGAGGCGTGCAGTTTCGTTTCATGTCTTTGTCTTGTCCGACGCACAACGTAAAGGTGTAATATCAGGTCTGTGACTGGGTGAGTCGACGGGACTTGCAGAGCCTGGATGAAGATGTGTCGGGGGAGAGAGAGGGGGGGGAACACGAGAGGTGAACTTGTTCTCAGCTTGTTTGATTTGCCTGTAGTGTCTGTGTAGTCTCTTTAGTGAGTGTTTTATGTATGTATGTATGTATGTATGTATGTATGTATGTATGTATGTATGCATGCATGCATGTATTTGTCTATATGCATGTATTTGTGTGTGTTGCGCTGTTGATCGTCTTCCCCGCCGGGTGGCCCGGGGCGGTAGCAGCTTGAAGCCCCTGTGTGAGGCTGAGGCAGGGCAGGGCAAGGGGGCTGTAGGGCCAGCATCTTGTCTCGTCCGTCCAGGGCCATCCATACCCACTACCCAGAGTTCCAGTTCCAGTTCATCGCCCGGGAAGAGGCGCAAAGGGTCAGAGAGAGAGAGAGAGAGGGGTGGGCGAGGAGAGCGGCACTACGCCAGGGAGCGCTGGCGCGGCTTTATTCTGGGATACAACTGTGGAAGGAAGAGAAAGAAATAAGAGAATTAGAAAGACAAGAACATGAAGAAAAGAAATGTTGTGTTCACAGAGTGCTACTCAGACAAAGCACACTTGCAAACCCATGCAATACATGAGCAGCGGTTTTCACATGCCTGAGCATTCATGCCTGTGCACTGAGGCTGAAGTGGCTGACCACTCCTTTAGGTGTGTGTGTGTGTGTGTGTGTGTGTGTGTGTGTGTGTGTGTGCGCGTGTGCATACTTAATATTCTGTGTGTACTCATGTCTTTCTGCTCCTAGTGTGTGTGTGTGTGGTCACTGCTAACGTATGGGTTAAAAGCATTTAGAGTTCTCATTTGTCCTGTGTTAATAATAATTACTCATTGTCTGCCTGTAGGAGCCCTTTGTGGGGTCATCTATGCGTTCTCTCACCCCGAGCAGGTTGCGGGGCACGTAGCCCTCCTTGTCGTTGAGACGTCCCCACCACCACTCGGTCTCGTTGTCGTCCTTGCGCCGCAGGATGGTGATGGCGTCGCCCTCGTGGAAGGAGAGCTCGTCGCTGCTCTGAGCCTCGTAGTCCCAGAGCGCGTACACAGTGCCCTTGTTCATCACACCCAGCTTCTCCTGCACACCTGCAGACACGACTCAAACACCGTTGGAAAATTCACTTTTTTAAAATGGGAAGGGAATACCTACCAGCCACCGACAGACAACTGGTCAAATTCACCAGCCACTCAATAGTAAAATCATTACTTTGAGTCTGGAATCTACCAGACTCTTTCATACTTTTCAGTTGGCTAGGGATTTGTGCTAATTTTGGTTTCTAGCACAACAAACAATTCATTTGATACACAAGCATTACGCATTCAGTAGTAGTATCAACGAGTAGAAAGCACTTGACACGATAAATGTGATGTGCTCTTGTAAGTTTCAGCAATATAGGCACGCTCGCTCACGTACTTTATGAAGTATTTTGGGTGCGAGTTAAAAATGTCAATCTGGAAGCGGAGGAAAGCGCACTCTCTTGTATGTTACTTTTAAAAGGATTTATTGCACCATCCCCTTGACTACAGACGCGTTTCGGCGTCAAGCCGTCTTCAGTGTCACACAGACGCCGAAACGCGTCTGTAGTCAAGGACATGGTGCAAAACTGAAAAAGTGCAGGCAGTAGCCTTGTCCAAAACCATGGACGCAACTGAAGACAAGAACCAAACGGTGAGATGGACATACCATAGAGGAACTGTGAGCACTGGATGTAGCCCTCCTCCATCTCCTCGCACTTGTCTGCGGCCGTCTCGACATCGCTGATGGTGGTGGCGAAGATGGCTGCCCCCGACTCTACCAGCAGCTTGCACAGGTGGACGCTGTTACATGAGGCAGCACAATGCAGCGGGGTCCTGGTCAGGTGACACAAAACACACCAATCAGCACACAGGAAAAAGTACCGAGTGCGCTCAAAGCAAACAGCAAGTCAGTGGACAATCAAGTGATAAAATAGTCTTGTCAAAACAAAAATTGTCAAAGTTTATATGATTTTGTTGTTTAAGCTAAAGAAAAGGCACGTATTGTAAGACAAAGGGGAAAAAAAAAACATGCAGGAGGAAGTCAGGGATCTCTCACCAGCCATCACTGTCTGCTGCATTGACATTAACACCGAAGTCCAGCAGGAATTTGACAATATGGTGGTGTCCAGCACACACGGAATTGTGTAGAGGCGTGATTCCCTCATCGTTAGGTTTACTGGGGTTCTCCACCTGGAAGTTAAAGAACCAAGGAGAACACAGTCAGAGAGAACCGTGTTGGGAGGTTGTGGGAGTAATACGAGAGGAGAAATGAGGTTTTAGCGTTTAGCTCCATACCCACTCTTCAGACTGAGTGCGTAAAGGAACACACAAACATTACGAGAAATTAGCTTATTTGCCGTCTTCCCCAGAGTTATGTAAGAGGATTCATATCCTTCTCGTCTGACATTGTTAGCCTAGCTAATAATTCACCACACCACTTAGCCTATAGCTAAATTATGCACTCAATAACAACAGATTAAGAATAGCTTTTATGTTGAATACAACTCTGTGCACTCTGTTGTACATCATTTATGCCTATGTAGGGGTATCTTTGCCTAATTAGGGCCATTAATGCATCACAGATCATGTTCTATTAATGTATTGTATGTACAGAATCGCTGTGATCTTATCCTTCACATGGCCCGAGTATTCTGACCGTATTGATATGAGTTACTCTGTGATTCCCACCCCAATGGACTGTTTCTTGCGTTTAGTTAGGAGAACAGAACAGCCAGCAGCAGTGCATGAGCACCTACCTCATAGATGATTCTCTGCACCAGGTCAAACTCTCCCTCCAGCGAGGCGTCCAGCAGCAGGGCCAGGGGGTGAAACTTGACCCGCTGGCCACTGCCTGCCCGCTCAGAGTTGGGCTTCTTCAGGTTACTGCGCTTCTCCTGGACGGAAGGAAAGAAAGAAAGAAATGAGGTTAACTAATTACTGTGTTGAATGACAAGGCTGAGCATCAGAAGACAACAGTTGTTTTTGTTATGTTATTCCTAATTCTGGAAGATGCCCAGTTCTGCAGACTGATTGATTCTGAAGTAAGGTGTCTGTGTGTGTGCATACGTGTGGTTGGGCACACTTCTGCTGGATGGACACTGACCGTGGGTGCAGAGGGAGAGGAGCCAGCTTCTTGTGGTGAGGTGGCCTCCATCACGGGACTGGGCAGGATGGTGGTGGCGGATGTGGCCGCTTGCGTGTTGTTGTTCGTGTTGTCCTCTTCTGACGCCGCGGGCACCGGTGGCGCCTGGACCTCGCTGGCCGGCGGTGACCCCACCCCCACCGCGGGCTGGTTGTCATTTGCGTCTCCCTGTGGCAGCGTCGCTGTCGTCGTCGTCGTCGTCGACGTCGACGTCGACGTCTCGCCCGCCATCCCTTCCGAGACCGCCACCGCCATTCCGCCAGAGGGCACTTCCGACGGAGGGTTCCCGTTGTCGGCATCGCCCTGACCCACGGCGCAGGCGGCGGCGGCAGCAGCGGCCACTGCCGAGCCGGGCTGGTAGAACGGCGTGACCCCGGAGGGGGGCGGCCCGACTCCGACACCCCCCTCCATGCCGCCGGCGAGCGTGTTGAAGCGCTGGTAGAGCAGCTTCTGGATGTTGGGCCCGCTGGGCCCCTCGGGCTCTGTGATGGAGCTGCGCTTCTTGAGCGGCCGCGGTGCATTGGCCAGCCTCTTGCGCAGCGCCTCCAGCTCCACGTCGCTCTGGTAGCGCATCGGCGAGTGCACCATGGGCGTCAGCTTGGTGGGGCTCAGCGGCCGCGGGATGTGGTCCACCATCGTGGGCGGGGGGGGCCCTGGGTGGGGGAGATCCATGCCGGCGCCGCCGCCCAGCAGGGGAGGGAGCTCGCCGACCATGTCGCCGAAACCGCCGCCGCCGTCCGGCAGGTCCTCGCCGGGACCGCCCAGGAAGCCGGGGAAGTGTCCCGAGGCCGGGCTGAAGGGGAGAGGGGAGGTGGGGGTGGAGCTGGAGTGCAGGACAGGCTTCCCATACACTGCAGAGGGGAGGAGGAGGAAGAGGAGAAAGGAGGAGGAGGAAGAAGAGGAGAAAGGAGGAGGAGGAAGAGGAGGAGGAGGAAGAGGAGGAGGAAAATGAGGAGCAAGAGGAGGAGGAGGAAGAGGAGGGAGGAGGAAGAGGAGGAGGAGCAGGAGGAAGAGTTGGCACAGAGATGAGACCGAGTTATTATTACTAACTGATTGAGACTGATTACTGACACTGACTGTGGTTGGTGAAGCACTGACAATGCGACCCTGTAAGATGAGTATGCGTAGAACTACAATTATTTATTCAGATACATTCAGACGCAAATCTACATATAAACTTCCACTGCGAAACTTCAGCACCTCCAACGCAGTAAGTTGCAGCAATACATCAGCAGAGATCAAGGCATTAGAGTATGTTTATTGACCATGTTTTATAGTGACTTTCCATCAAATATCATCTATGATAAACCCAATAAGTACACAGTAGACTGAAGGTTCCTTTGTGTGTTTCTTAGTTCATACTTCCACAAAACAATTAATACCTATGACCTCCTTTCTGTTACTATCAGCACAGAACGGCTGAAGAGCTCCCTCTGCTGGTTACCTGCTCTGACGGCGGGCTTGTTGTTGAAGGGGTAGTTCTTGGGGGCGGCCTGCTGCAGATACATGTGGTAGATGGAGCTGGAGTTCATGGTGGCCGGGCCCTTACGCGGCGACTGTGGCCTGGACCCCTTGTCCGGGATGAAAGGCCGCACGGCCACGGCCAGCGGTGGATCGGACCGGTCTCCTGGTGGGAAGAGCGGCGAGCCGGGCTGGTAGGTGGGACTGGGCGGCACCGAGATGCGCTGCTGGATCTGCTGCGAGGACGAGCCCTGGGACGCGGGGCCCGTGCGCGGCCAGGCCGGGGGAGGGAGCGGAGGCAGCGCCGGACCGCCGGAGCCCGGCGAGGCGCTGGGACCCGGCCGGACGGCGGCCGGCAGAGGAGGCGGAGGGACGTCCTTGCGGAGCTCGAGGGAGCTGGTGGAGCCTGAGTTGGAGGAGGAGGACAGGGCGCTGGTGACGCTGCTGCCACTGCCGGCGCTGCTGTGGTGGTGGGCGCCGTATGGAGGCGGCTGGGGCTTGGAGATGGGGGGAGCTGGCTTGCTGCCGTCCTGAGCCTGGCGAGCAAGAATACACACATAATCAACCATCCTTTGATACATACAAATAATTCGATACATGCTTCTGTACAGTTGCTGAGAGAGAGAAAGAAAGAAAGAAAGAAAGAGCAAGAAAGAAAGAGAGCGAGCAAGTGAGAGAATAAACGAAAGAAAGAGGGTGAGACAGAGAGAAAGAAAGGAGAGAGAGAGAGAGAGAGAGAGAGAGAGAGAGAGAGAGAGAGAGAGAGAGAGAGAGAGAGAGAGAGAGAGAGAGAGAGAGAGAGAGAGAGAGAGAGAGAGAGAGAGAGAGAGAGACCTATACCTTGTCAGCAGGAGTGCTGGTGGGGGAGGGGGTCTTGCCTGGTCCATCTCCTCCAGACTCCTTCCAGTCGGGGGGCTTGAGAGAGGCGTTCCCTTTTCCGATGGTGGGCCACCCCGCCTCGTTAGCTGAGGAGACGAGGAGATGGGTGCAATAGTGAGATACGCAGTCTGGGAAAAGCACCTGTGGCAGAGATGCTTCAAGAGGTGGCTTTGGTGAAATGGGAAACTAGACTACTCAACAGCGTCCAGGAAGTGTTAGTCGAGCAAATGCCCGTCAGTGCACTTAAACCGATGTGCATTATCCAACTACATTTTCAGTTAGCTGAACCCTGTGTCTAGAATTTACAAGTCCTGAGACGAGATGAGGCTCAATCATTATTGCTGCTGTAATTCAGACAATCAGATCAATACCTAAATTCATTCATCCAGTAACGGAGTGTTTAATAGCGCTATTACGACACACATGTATGATACGTTATCCTATGGAATGAATAAGACAGCCAATCAGAAGTGCTTGGTGCATTTCCTGCCTTTTGCACACACGGTGACTGAATTATCCGCACTTGCGTCAAAATATGAGCTCAAGTTCAAATCCAAATCACCCAGTGAACCTTTTTACAACCTAATAAAAGGCAACTCCACTGGAGTCACATGATTATTCTTCAATATTGAGCTCCAGCTGGTTTAGCCACCATACCCAATTCCAACATCAGTCCAATTCAACAACGCTTTCACTGTGATCTCCCCACCATCGTGGAAATAATTACAAAACATGCAGAGAAGACTGCAGGAAGTGTGATGGAACACAAAGAACATTTCATCGACCCTAAAACAGCAATGGCCTCATCTCTGGACAGTGCGCTATTGTGACAGTAGAGATCTGTGTTATGCGTTTAATGAACTAGCTTTTCTTCTAATGATGTTACTGCCTGACTGATGTTAGCATCTCATGGCGATGTTATGACAGAACTGTTTGATCTGGTGGGGTATGAGCTCAAATTTACTTTTGTGTGCTGATGTAAATTTGACTGATCCGTGATCAGGGATGAAGGGGTTGAGAGGGCCCAGTGAACCTTATCAGAGTATAGTTCCTCAAACTATAGCGAACACACACACACAGCCAGATGCATCAACACACATCCTCACACATTCAAAAAACAGGATCAGCAGTTTGCAATATTTCACTGTTAGATTCACTGTCAATATTTCTCTGTACTTGCACCTTTTGAGCCAAGTAATTGTTATGACAAATGCCACTGCCCTGGCAGTGACATCCCTATGAACAGTTTCTACTCTCCAGTGCGTCTGTTTTTTGTAATTTTATCAAATGGAAAATTTCCCCTCTGCTGGCCATATTTCTAGGCCGAGGCAGAGGTCCAGTTGTGTTTTTTTTTGGTCCAATCGGAGTGGAAATCTGTGCCCTTCCTCTGGCCTGCCCTGCTCTGGTGTGGCCTGTTCGGGTCTGGGGGGGATTACAATAATAACCAAAACATCACAGCCATTAGGGAACATTCCAGAGCCGAGACTGACCCCAGCTGCCTGATCACGGACAAGATGAACGCCCCCCCCCCCCCTCCCCTCCCAAAGTGATACATATTACACTACAGCCAATACATGTATAGCTGTTCTGAACTTTATAGATGGGTCCAGGAAATAGCAATCACAGAGAGGCAGTGTAATGAGATAAACAAGATGAATGTGTTTCAATGCGTCAGCAGGCTCTCATTTGGAGGACACAGAGAGGAAAGGAAGGAGGGGAGATATGAAGGCACACAGAGGGAATGGCAGAGAGCCCTAATTTATCTGACGGGCAGTCCAGTCTAATGCATGGACCAAACATTACTCTCACTGCTGGGCATATACATGTGTGTTTCAATTTCAGACTTCGCCCATCAATTAAATTAGGGCCCAGAGATATCATTACTGCTCTGTGCCTCTATGGCTCTCTGAATGTCCTCATTAAAAAAAAGGACCAACACCAAACAACCCAATTAACTTTTTTTAGTCAGGGTCTTTCACTCCCTTTTGAGTTTAAAATTCCGCAGCGCCTCTGCCAAGCCTCTCAAATCTCAGAGATTTCAGACCTCTCTCTCTCTATGTTGTACTGCTTGGATCCTGCACCCTACACTGGATAAGGTTCAGGGGGTGGGGGCGGTGGGTGGGTGGGTGGGGGGGGGTAGGGTTGGTGGAGGAGGTGGAGGATCTCTCCGCCTGTGACAACCTTCTGACTCACGAGAGGCTCCATCTGGCCCCGCCATGCAGGAGGAGGAAGAGGAGGAAGAGGAGAAGGAGGAGGAGGTAGGAGCCCCGGGGCCCGCTGGGCCCGCTGGGCCCCCCGGCCGGAGCTCTGGCAGGGTCGGCTGGACCGGGTCCACTATGATGTCTAAATCAGAGACCTTCCAGGGGCCGGGCGGCTTTCTCACTCCGTCTGAGCCCCCCCCCGCAACCCCACCACCCCAACACAGAGGAGACACGCATACACGGACCCCCCACAAATGAACGCACAAAACCACAGCACAGACAGGGAAAGGGTGAGAAAGACAAGAGAGAAAGAAGAGAGAGAACGAGAAAGAAAAACACGGAGAGGGAGGGAGAAAAGGGGAAGGAAGAGATTAGGAAAAAGGGGATAGAGAATGGAGGGAGGAAAAAAAAAAAAACAATAGCACAAGACACACACCACATGGGAAAGTTCACACAGGCGGTTAGAGGAGGAAGGGAAAAAAAAGAAAACCATAATAGTCATAATACAACTAGAAACAGCTATCGGTCACAGAGAAGTGGATACAAGCACAGGTACAGTACAGGATACAACAGCACCATGCAAACCATGAACTCGGGCACATCCACACTAGCACATGACTCTTTGAGACTTGGACTGAATTGCGCTTGATTAAATTAGCTAATTTCCCCTCAACGGTGCTCATTCGCAAAGGATGTGAGCGGTACACAGTCACGCTGTCATGATTTGAGGCACTCGGTCTTGGCCTTGTGAAGTCCTTATGAACACATGCTGGCGATGGAGCTCAAAGTCGCCCCCCACTGGCCAAAATAGCAATATTCCCAAGCTAATGTAAAAGTACAGTCATGTGCCCTCCACTATATCTTTTATCACATTACATTACATTACATCACATTTAGTAGACACTTCTTGACCAAAGTGACTAACATATTATGTCAGCTATATTACAAGGGATCACATTGTCCCCGGAGCAACTTGGGGTTAAGTGCCTTGCTCAAGGGCACAACGGTGGAAGCCGGGAATTGAACCGACAACTTTCAGGCTACTGCACGCTAGCCAAGCCCCTTCTAAAACGTTACAAGAACAGTTTTTTTTTAAGGCACTTATACAAGGTTGTAAATATCAAAAAATGAAAATTAACAAACGTGGGAGAGTGATTGGTGTGGCGGGCCTGGACAGTGGACTGACCTGATTTGGACCGGGCGTGGTTAGCGGGTGAGTTGACGCCCAGGGACTGAGGTTTGAGCGGGTCAGGAGGCACCGTGTAGCCTGCTTCCTGTCGCACGGGCACCGGGACCTGGATGTAGGGACCCACTGCAGCCACACGGCCCGGACCGCCCGGCGCCGGCTGGGGTGAGGGGGGTCCGTTGGTCCGGTTCAGCTGTGGAGGAAAGACAAGAGAGAGGGAGAAGAGAGAGAGAGAGAGAGAGAGAGAGAGAGAGAAAGCGTGAGAAACAGAGAGAGATAATAAGGGTTCTTCTCCAATCTACACAAAACCACCCAAACAAACCAACACCCTCATCCTGGTGATTACTGCTGAGGCATCAGCATATTTGAAACAGACTGTCAGACCGCCCTTGGTCTGAGTGCTGACAAACAAGGTCATAATAATCAAAACACACACAGAGGGATACTTTTTTCCATTCCATCTACAATTACACAGATTTCAAAGATGATATTTATTACGCACTTGGAATGAGCCCAAAATCACTGTCAAAACGCAACAAACAAAACAGTTTGTATGTCTGTGGGTGTGTGTGAGTTTGTATGTCTGTGTGTGTGTGTGTGTGTGTGTGTGTGTGTGTGTGTGTGTGTGTGTGTGTGTGTGAGAGAGTGTGCATAATGGATGGTCTGCTTAAAGTGTAACTCGCCAAAATGCAACCTAGGGTCTTTTTGTGAGTGAATCAGAGTCAAACTTTCGTTTAAAAGCATAATTAGGACGGAAGCGCCACTTTTAAGATTGACCGTATTGTCATTTTCGGGTCAAATGGGAGTGGGAGTGCTAGGGGCACTACTATGATCCCATCGCTATTTTTAAAACACTAAAAAGGCTCGACACAACATGAAACTTTGCTCGAAAGTTTACTAAAAAGAAAGGTTTTGAACAACTCACTTTTGCAGTTGGTTTTTCCACTCGCTGCCATCTTGCAAAAACCTTTCTTTTTTAGTAAACTCTGTGTATGTGTATGTGTGTGCATCTGGGACTGCGTGTGTGTGTTTATGTGTATTTGGGACTGCATGTGTATATGTATGTGTGTGTATCTGGGACTGTGTGTGTGTGTGTGTATTTTAGGGATTGCATGTGTGTGTGTTTTGTGTATATTTGGGACATCAGGTGTGTAGGTGTGTGTGTACACATGTGCCCATCTTGTTGTGCACCCCCCAAGCCTTACTGGCACGTTCTCTTTTTGACGTGCCTCGGCTTTTTTCTTGTAGAGGCGTTGGCGCAGCTCGGTGATGCGCTTGTCCATCAGCGTCACCTCCATGTTGCGCTTGTTCAGCAGCTCCTTCTGCTGCTGCAGCTTACTGTTCTGCTCCTGGTTCAGCTTATTACGGATCTGAGACAGAGGATGGAGGGAGGGAGAGAGAGAGAGAGAGAGAGAGAGAGAGAGAGAGAGAGAGAGAGAGGGCGGGGGGAGGGAGGGAGAGAGAGAGAGAGAGAGAGAGAGAGAGAGAGAGAGAGGAGAGAGAGAGAGAGAGAGAGAGGGCGGGGGGGGGGAGGGAGAGAGAGAGAGAGAGAGAGAGAGAGAGAGAGAGAGAGAGAGAGAGAGAGGGTGGAGATGTCAGTGCATTCAAACCATATGATGAGGCCCAGCAGGCCGTTGAGTTTATGTGTGTGTGTGTGTGTGTGTGTGTGTCAGGCTTGTGCAAAATTCCAGAATTGAATTGAAACTGGCTCTTAAATTTCAATTCAATTCTTGAATTTCACTTGCATTTCAATTGAGGTAGCAAACAGGAAGCAGAATTGCAATTCGAATTGTGCACAACCCTGGTGTGTGTATGTGTGAGAGAGTGTGTGAGAGAGGGTACCTGCAGCTCCTGGTGTGTGTATGTGTGAGAGAGTGTGTGAGAGGGTACCTGTAGCTCCTGGTGTGTGTATGTGTGAGAGAGTGTGTGAGAGAGGGGTACCTGCAGCTCCTGGTAGAGCTTGCGCAGCTCGAGCGCGGCAGTGCCGGTGAGCTGACCGCTGAGGCCCTGCAGGCCGTTGAGTTTGCCGCGGCGGAGTTCGTCCAGCTGCTGGCTCAGCTGCTCAACCCGCAGCACGGCCGTCTGCAGCTCCGCCTGCTTCTCCTGAAACAGACCGCTGATGTGCTCGATCTCCACCGCTACGCGCACGCATGCACAAAAGAGAGAGAGAGAGAGAGAGAGAAAAAACACACTTGTAAACATACATGTGTGCAAGGCAATATAAATACAAGTAATCCTCCTAAAAAGTAACACACACACACACCAATGAATGACACACACACAAAAACAAATAAATAGAGATGCAAATGCTAACATTAAGGACTATAAGTGTGTGATTGCACCGCATCCACACAAGAAAAGGGGACTGTGCAAACATACTGTAGTACACCACCATACAGAAAGAGACAAAACCACATACACAAATCACTGAGAATGACACACACGCATGCACACACAAACAAACGGCAGGCATAGCACATGAGATAATTGCCAGCGAGGAAGAGGGAACGCACGTACGTGTGTGTGTGTGTGTGTGTGTGTGTGTGTGTGTGTGTGTGTGTGTGTGTGTGTGTGTGTGTGTGTGTGTGTGTGTGTGTGCGCGAGAGCACAAAGCATAAAAGCAGTGGGAATGAACCACAGTGTGGTTGCTGTGCGGGGGTGGGGTTCAGGCAGCAAGTTGGTCCATCTGGTTGCTTTTAGTATGCACAGCAGCAGCGCCGGCTACTTACTTATCTAAGCTGACCTCAAGGGACTCCGTCCATGAATAATACCAAAAGTATAGGCTTATTCACGCACATGAGAGAAACAATGATGCGTGAGAAGACAGTGTATGTACTGTGTGTGTGTGTGTGTGTGTGTGTGTGTGTGTGAAATGACTAAGTCTAAGATTAATGCCCATGATGTGACTGCATACACAATATCTACCCTGAGCTGGCACATGTTTATACACTTGCTTGAGGACACTGACCTTGGATCTGGGAAAGTGGGTCACTATTGCATGTGCTTTCAGATGGCCAGTTTGTGTTCTCATGGAGTTGAACGGCTTTCTCTCATCACATACATATTGCATCGGTGTGTTCTAGTGTGCGTGCGTGTGTGTGTACCTTGTTTGACGTAGACTAGAAAAAACGACAAGCACATACAGTCTACACACAGCAAGTGTGAAGCTCTGGGGTCACTCTGGTGAATGTGAGTGGGTGACCTGAGAATGTCAACATACACTTTACCAAATGACAACATTCTAAGCTAACCCTGCCAGCCTTAATCTAGCACTTCGAGCATAAGGAAGCGTAGCCTCTGTGAGAGCAAATTCAAATGTGTGCAAACAAGTGTGTGAGTGCCTGTGTGAGTCTCCATCAGTGTAAACAAGTTACTGTGTGTGTGTGTGTGTGTGTGTCCTGCACAGGGTGATGGCAAAAAGGCAATGGCTAGCGTTCTTGTTCATCAGTGCACTCACCACTCAAAACACCAGTACTCAACACTATGCACTCACCACTCAAAACACCAGTACCCATTTCATTGCACATGTGCATTTTGTCTGTGTGTGTGTGTGTGTGTGTGTGTGTGTATGTGTGTATGTGTGTATGTATGTGTGTGTGTGTGTGTGTGTGTGTGCATGTCTGTGAGTAAGTGTATGTGTGGAGCAGGAAAGGCACGGTGTAAACAAGTTACCGTGTGTGTGTGTGTGTGTGTCTGTGTGCGTGTGCGTATGCAGGTTGCCATGTGTGGTGTGTGGGAAGTCCACGTACACAGGTTGCCGTTGATGACCTTGCTGTAGTCCACCTGTCCCCTCATGGCGCGGATCTTCTTGAGCTTGGCCTCCTGGCTCTCCACGCGGTCCTTGAGCCTCTGCAGCTTCTCCGCCTCGGACACGGTCTGCTGCTGCCGCCGCTCCTGCTGCTTCAGGTAGCGCAGACGCTGCTCCTGCACGCCACAGGGGAGAAGGGAGAAAGAGAGACTTTTAGACCACTTACATTTTTATTCAGCTAAGATTGAACTTAAAGATTTATACTTGAAAAGGGAGGATATTGAGGAAGAGGGTAAACATTTTTATAGGAATCGGTATTTACACCCCTTGTTGTCAATTTCCAACATACTTGGTACCCATTTAACGTGTGGGTGGTACCCAGTGTGTGGAAAACTGACGGAAATAAGTCATGTTCCTACACAATACAACAACGTTAGACAGTGCAATGGCAGACGTTCTAGGCCTGCATGTCAACTGAGTTTGGAGCACTTATTATCAGGTACATAGTGTTGCTTTAAAGGCAAATTTAACAGGGAACAAGAGAACAAGTTAAAGAGAGTGAAGGGGTGAGGAGGTGAGGGACAAGCAGGGGAAATGTTCGAGAGACAGGACAAAGGGTGGAGGGTCCGAGAGGTGAGAAAAGAACAATGGCAAAGGATCAGAGTGAATTTATGTCCAATGTGAAATAACACGACGAGATAGAAGGAAGGATTTGAGAAAAGGAGAAAGCGTGGGATGAGCAGAGAAGGTGTATGAAGGGCTGGAAGAGACAGGAGAGGCAGAAGGAGCGCTCCAGTGTGTGGGTGGCACGGTGGACAGTACATACTCCCACAAGCACAAGCACACACACACACACACACACACACACACACACACACACGCATGCATGGGTCCAAAAACTCCCACACAGCCAACCCTCAGCCCAGCAATGGCATCTCTCTCTCGCCCACACACAAAGACAGACACACACAAAAATGCACAAAAGCTGTTTGTGATAAGTTTGATGTACAAGTAACACGTATTGATATGTAGCAATAGTATATGTTTTACATTTATTCATTTAGCAGACACTTTTCCAAAGCAACTTACAAAATGAGAAATAACATTCAAGCTATATTGCAAAGGGAAGGGAAGAGGGAGGAAACAGACTTGCGATTTTTGGCAAAAATCCGTTTTGGCTTGTCTCTTTCTTTTTTTAATAATCACCATCAGCTAATGTCCAAGTATATTAAGGTGATTAATATAACAGACAGTTGCATCTGCGGGCAGCCCAGTGTTGCTGTTGCTGTGGAAGATGCATGTATCAATTAAATTACCAGCAGACTCCACAAAACAAAAACATCCATCTTCAGGGCCTAAATTTCAGTGCGTGATTGCGGGTATTGGAAATGGGGCTATAAAAAACCCATATCGGGCTACCTTTATTCTGTGGGTGATATCTATAATATCTGTGATTTCTGAATAGACCCCGAGTCTGCTAATAAAGGTGGTGATAAACTCAGGAAGCAAACCCAGATGAACAATCACAGACCCAAACACTAACACACCAGTTAATGCCTCAATGGGTCAGTGACCCTGCGACTGCTAACAGCAGCTCCACTGGAGCTCTGCTACTAATGAACTCCATGCCTGGGTGAAGCCTGGCCTCTACACCCTGGAGCAGTCTGTGTGAGACTGTGCCAATTCTCTCTCTCTCTCACACACACTCACACACACACACACACACACACTCTGATGAGGCTGTGTGAGTAAAGCATGATGCCTTGGCCTTTCTAGGCCCTGGAGCTGTCTATATGTGAGCCAGTCACGATCCACACACACAAACACACACACATGTATTTCACTCCACTAACAATCCCACAGCCACACGCTAACCACAAACACACATAGTACTCACTTCACCCTGCCGATAAACTCTGTGTGGATCTCTCAATCAAAGCAAAACTGCTGTAATTGGCCGACGAAGGGATTTTTTTTAAAAGCTGGCGGGTTTTATTTTAGTGTGGTTCAAAAGGAGTTCAGTGTGATTTGGTGCCCCCCACACACGCCATGTGCTAAGAGGCACAGCACACACAGCATCACACTGGAGGCTTTTAGGGGCTTCCATCTCTGGGTGCCATTATCCTCAGCCATTAGCTGTGTGCATATGCACATAATCACAAAGACACTCTCACACACACTCCTGCACACGCTCTCCTCTCCCCTGCCCTCTCTCCCTCTCCATCTCTCTCTCTATATAACACACACACACACACTAGCGCCTTCTCTCACTCTCTCTCTAACACACTTTCACACACTCTCCCTGTCTCTCTCTCTCTCTCCCTCTTTATCCCTCTCTCTCACACAAACACACACATTCATTCATTCTCTCTCTCACACAAACACACACATAAACATAAACATAAACACACACAGACATACACACGCACACACTACTGTCACGCACATAGTGTGAGCTGGGTGCTGAGGACAGGCTGAGCGCGTGCGAGCAGTGAGCAGCGATGCACTAAATATAGCGCAGGCTTGCGGTGGCCTCGCCGTGACTGGAGCCCTGTGTCATCACCATCGTCACGGCAATTACACGCTCAGAGAGCGCCCCGTTATCACCCACCCCCCCCCCAGTCCAACCCCAAAAAACAGACCAGATAAAAGAGTGAGAGCGAAAGAAAGAAAGAGAATGAAAGAGAGAATGAGAGAGAGAGAGAGAGAGAGAGAGAGAGAGAGTCATGACACTGCTTGTCCCACCAGTCCCAAAACAGAAAAGACACTTTCAAAGCATCCCTGTGCCTCAAAAGTAGTCAACAACACCAAACAATTATGGAACGAGCAAGGAAAGCCTTCATTAAGAAATGCTTAAATGCTCCAATAAAGGCTTGTAGTCATTACCCAGTCTCACAGCTGTCTCGTGTCAGGGAAAATAAGAGCGACAATCAGTTGAGGTCTAAGCGAACCCAACGCTACAGAGACTGCTGGACGGATCGCTAAAAACATTTAGACATATTTCCCCCTCACTGGGAAACCAGTCTCATGCAACCTCAGAGTGCCGCTCTCATTAGGAGACCAGACAATTATCAGGCTATAACTCACAAACCATTAGGCTACACAAACACACATCACTAATAAAAGCCTTGGAATAAGGGCTTCAAAATGGCATGACTCACCATTGAGGAAATCATTGAGTTGACCACAGCAAAATAACTCAGCCTTACACAAACCAGCTGCTGGAGAACAAACAGAACTGGTCCTGTTCTATGACATGCTCCTGTTCACCTTCAAAACTCTCCCGATAATCACGTTATTGATCACAGCCGGGGCAAGCAGAGTGTGGTGCTATCCCTAGGGCTTCAGTGCAGAGTGGACAGCTCGCAAGCACATAAGCCCCCCACACACACACACACACACACACACACACGAGCCAAGCAAGGGACCACCCACCCGACGCACATCTGAGAGCGTTACCTTAGCGACGAGCATCTGTTGCTGGGCCTCGATCTGCTGCTGTTGCCGAGTGGCCATCTCCTGTAGCTCTGAGAGAGTGAGCTCCACTCTGGGGTTCCCCACCTACACACAGCAGAGAGAGGAAGAGAGAGATGGAGGGAGGGAGGGAGGGAGGGAGGGAGGGGAAAAAGTAAAAGAGCAAAAGAGAATGACAGAAATAGAGGGATGGAGAGATGTCAAGAGAAGGAGGGAAGAATAAAAGTGTGAAATGAAAGTGAGAGAGAGAGAGAGAGAGAGAGAGAGAGAGAGAGAGAGAGAGAGGGAGGGAGACCGAAAGAAAAAAATAACAAGGGTTAATCTGTCTGTTACTCATCCGGCCTCCACACTCCAGTCAGACCACAACCTCAAGCATCAGCACTTCGACAAAACAAACAGCAGCAGCAGACCCTGAGTCACAGGCTGCGCTGCTGACCACACTGGGACGAACAACAGCCTCCAAGTACTGGACGTGGAGAGGATACTGTTAAAACTTAAAAAATGAACACACACACACACACACACACACACACACACACACACACACACACACACAAATAGATGTATGTGCACACAGAGACACACGTGGACCCGTAAGAATACAGGTAGCAAAAAGGAGTACAATCATCATTACAAGGTGCTTGAACAATAGCCTAGTGTCTGAACTCAGGAAGACTGACAGAGAGAGACAGAGATTCAGAGATGAAAGAGAGAGAAAACAGGATAAAAGAAGAGGAAAAAAGAAAAAGGCAAAAAGCAGCGATTGAAAGAAACCAAAACAAGGAGCGGGAGGAGGGCAAGTGTGCAAAAAAAAAGAACAGAGTGGAGAAAATGTATGAAAGAAAAAATGAAAGAAATGAAAAAGAGAGAGAAAGACAGGATGAAAGACACAGACAATTGGGTTTGAGCTGGATTGGTAAACAGGCTAGCGTGATCCGAGGGATGGATGGATGGACAGGAGGAGGGTAGGGAAGGAGGGAAGGAAGGAGGGAGGGAGGGAGAGAGGGAGGGAGAGAGGGAGGGAGGGAGGCCCTGCCTCTGTCATCCTGCATTGGGGAAGATAAGAGCACAGCCATCAGTCACCCGCTGGCACCCCGGCTGGGCCGTGCAATCGCCATGGCAGCAGGACGGAACACTCACACCGTGCTGATGAAATGAGAAGGAGGACGAGGAGGAGGAGGAAGATGTTCACAAGAAAGAGGACAAACAACACTGACAATGCTGTGACTGCTACAACAAATCTGTCTGGATACAGCAGCCAAAAACAGACGCACATTGGGGAACTTAAAAAAAAAGTCAAAAGGCTACTGGGTTTATGGTGTTATCTCTTGTTGCAACTGAACTAGCAGGTTATGAAGAATTCAAAACGGATGCAGTCACTCCCAAAGCGTCTGGGCTTTGAGCTGTGACATTTACGTAAGCTTTTTAGAGGTGTCAGCTGTGCCTCATCAGAGCCCAACTTGCATGGAGAGAAACTGTTTGAGATGAACATCACAGAGTTCTCAGAGGAGCAGCCAGGAGAGCAAGAACGCCCACACAACACAAACAGGAAAAGATGGAGCTAAAGACATGCAGAGAGAGAGACAGAGAGAAAGATGGAGCTAAAGACATGCAGAGAGAGACAGAGGGAGAGAACAGACTGAATGGATTCTGTGAACCAACCCACTCCGGTCGAGTACAGAGAAATTTCATGTACTTCAAAAGTTCATCAAAAACCAAAAAAACATGATTGAAACCTATTAAACCTACCTATTATATGATAAGATAAATACAGTACTTGAATGCTGAAGAAAAGAAGTTCAAAGAGAGAGTTAGAAGCCACGTACCCAGTTGTATCACAGTAATTAACAACGCCAATCAGTTTAAGCCTACTAATAATTTTCTTATGAATTGAGTGTATACAGTGGTTCATAAATGTTTGAGCAATTTAATGTAAACACTTCCTGGAGAGCCCTCCATCCGAAGATCTGAGTCCCTGTGCAATGGGCTATCCTCCCATCCTCCCTCCCTCAGGGTACCCATGGAAAGAGGAAGTGAATCTACAACGGGATGCTTGGCCATTTGCCACCAAACAAAGCTTACGCAACACTAAGGACTGGCACCCCGACACAGGTCATGCCAGTACACAACACTAACGACTGCTACAATGATGAAGGTCATGCCAGTATGTAACGGAAAAAGCGGTCAGCCTCAATGTGAGGCAGCAGTGCCTTTATTAGCAAGCAGGTCAGCCAGGCCTTGTGTTTTTTTCCATTTGCCAGCCAACAAATGCCACAGGGATGCTGAGATGGTTAGTGCCATCGCTAATTCAAGTTTAGACTAGCAACATCCCGGGCTGCCTGTGAAAGTTACTTTTGAGGTGTTTAAAAAGGTACACTATGCAGGTTTAGGTATTTTGGGAGACTGTAGAGCTCCCTCTAGAGTCGCGATATATTTATATTTAACTCTGCTGTTGTAAATAGCAAACTTCCTGTGACTTATCCCCCCTGTACACAATGAAAATGCTTTTGTTTTGGAGGTGAAGGATTAACAACAGGCAAAAACTATCTCCAAAGAGCTATATCTACTGACAAGGTAATGTTACATTAATGCCGCAAGATTTGTCGGGCCGCTGTTCTTGAAGTTGCATGGGT
Source organism: Alosa sapidissima (assembly GCF_018492685.1). Taxonomy (NCBI): domain Eukaryota; kingdom Metazoa; phylum Chordata; class Actinopteri; order Clupeiformes; family Clupeidae; genus Alosa; species Alosa sapidissima. Next base: position 11,510,696 of record NC_055962.1, read on the forward strand.
GGTTTTCTCGTAGCGACTTGATTCGTCTGCTGTATAGCTATGCATGGTGAACGATTCGCCAATTACAAGTTTGTTTACCATCAAATTGGCTTTGTAAAGGTGAAAATCTTGCATAGTGTAAGATAGTGTGTGAATGTGTCGGTGGCTCAAACTTGTTTAAAACTATACAGTGTGTCAGAGTTTTTTAACGTGCATAACCAACAAACAAAAGCTGACTTTTGGTGGCTTAATTTGTACATTTTTTTTTTTTTTTACAAAATTTGCAAACCGAAATTTTGGTTTGCAAATTAAAAGCTTACGCAACACAGGTCATGCCAGTACGCAACGCTAACAACTGCTACCTTGATGAAGGCCATGCCAGCACACAACCCTAATGATTGCTATCCTGATGAAAAATCATACCAGTATGCAACGGAAAGAGTCAGCCTGAATGTGCCATTGGCAGCAAGCAGGTCAGGCTAGGTCTGATTGAGTCACCTCCAATCCTTCCTGCTGATAGTGTGCCAAGGGTACCAGGTTAGATCAGTGCACTAGCCAGGGATTGTGTTTTCTTTTGCTCATGTAGTAGCCAACAATGCCAAAGGGATGGTGAGGAGGTGGTAATCCCCTTTTAGGCTATTGACATTCCTGGCAGAGGTGTGTAAGAGAGAGAAGTGTCTCTAATGCAAATGACTAGCAAAAAAAAAACCTTTTCGTTTTAGTTGGAGCCAATATGACCACTCCAAAACAACAACAACAAAATACCGTAAGGGTAAATAACAGCAATTTTCTCTCTTGTTTGATACAAAGCTTTCTTGTAGGGAAAGCAATCAAAAGGGATATTGCCTGACCATCTTCTCCCAGTTTTCATCACATACATCTAATTCCAGTGATGTTGGCCAGTGTCTGACATCTGATAATCACAGAGCAATGCTTGTTGAAATCCCTGCTGTTATGTAGGTCTCCTTGTAGGTCTGGGATAATGTCAGAGTGGCGCTGGGGTTGAATGTTCCCTGATGATGACAAAAGCTGGTAAACGTGGCCTTGTGAAAGCTTAGGTCACCCCACGCCTGCGGACTTAATCTATTTCTAGCTCCGCATGCTCAGTAAAAGAGTATTAATAGATACGGATGTCTTGTTGATTTCCTTGAATTCCTAACATTTGCAGCAGGGTGAAACTAGGCTATGCCCAATTTTGCCTAACTTTGACCAAAAAGATCCAGGTGGGGAGATATAGCATCACCAATAGGTAATCACATCAAAGTAAAGATGTATGTCAAAAGAGTTACTACAGAAATCTTCAAATCAATTTCTTTGGTTATGTTAAGAAGCATCAACACCAACATAAATGACCGGGGGGGGTGGGGGTGTTGCACAGCCCCTCAGATGTCAATTCCTCAACAACTCCCTGGTGTTTAAATTCCATTTTGTAATTAATCTGTGCAATCCAATTGCAAGTGTCCAAAGCCTGTTAATGTTGATGGTGGGTATAAATAGGAGAGCTTAAATCGCGTCTTTGCTTCCTGCGTAGTAACAACTGGTCCGGTCATCTTTCATGCGACCTCGCTTTCTGGCGATGTTGCTCGATCGCTCCCCCTCGTCCTACCCACCAATCAATACAGAGGGCTTGTGCCCAAGGTTTACTGATAGGAAGCAAATGCTGAAAAAAATAAATATCCAGTGGATTTTGCCGGCAGGAAGGAACGCAATTGGGTCTAGATCAAATCAAGTGTCAGTGTAAATCTACATGATGGATTGAACTTCAACATTTCAGTGGGAACATTGCCTCAACTACTGTTACTACTACAAATTACTTTTCTCAAAATCCTTAGCCTCAACACCAAACATAGAGGTCTGGAGAGGTACAAACTTCATTTCTAGTCCCATTTCGTACTTTGGGGAATATCTTGCATCAAAATTGTAACAAACAAGTGTTTGTCTCTCATTTACATGACCATATACCATGAAAACTGACTTGACAACACCATTAGGCTGCAAATGCCTCGCTGCAGAATGACTGGTATAATGTTAAGTAGAAATGACATATTCAGTGTTGTATGTGTCCTCATTCTGGTTATAATATCATCTAGATATTTGCTCGTCATTGGTAGCTAACTTTCATGCACACATGCCTGAGGCCTGAAGCAGGCAAGAAGGGAATAAGAGAAAGCCTGTGTGCATTAGCCCCTGCACATATTGCCTCCCTACATAAATCTGAAGTTTTAATAACCACACAAATGCCACCGTTTTACAGGCACTTTGTAGAGACTTTTCAACTTGGAGACCTTGGGGGTACAGACAGAGCCATTTCACTGACATACTGGCTAATTAAGACCTTAATGCTTCCTCGCCCAACACAAACAGCTCAGTGTCCAATATTAATTAAGATGGGTGACAATATTCTGGCAAAATTAACGTCATTACGGTGTACTACAGTTTTACTGCAATTTTATAATTACTAAGAATTAGTTTATAATGAGCAAAATCACTTCAAAATCTATTCCATTTGTGCCAGCTATACAGGGTAAGAGAAAGAAAGTGGACACAAGCAGCCAGAGTGCACAAATCTTATCAGTTTGACATAGTTCAGTTCAGCTCATGATCAGTGCAGTCACGGCCAAGGCCAACAGTAGGCTCTTGTGTGACAGGGTTGCAGGGTTGACCAGTACGATGGCAGGCCTCCCAATTTCATTAGCTCCGACTCAATTTGTAGGGAGAGTGATTCATGGCTTACTTAGCGACTGTGTCAGCCGCTTTTTGCACACACAGGACGCCGGCTGGATCACATCACGCGGGCTCTTGGGGAGACGGCGAGAGAGAGAGAGAGAGAGAGAGAGAGAGAGAGAGAGAGAGAGAGAGAGAGAGAGAGAGAGAGAGAGAGAGAGAGAGAGAGAGAGGGAGAGAGAGAGATACTGTCGCTATAGCAATAGAGCAACAAGGAACTCCATGGACCAGGGCTTAATTGGATTAACCAGATGTCCCTGGGCTTGAGCAATCAGAAGAGAGATACGCTCTCTCTGACTTGTCTCTGATTCCTCAAAGCGGAACATAGCTAAAGGTCCTCTTAGGTCAGAGGTCTCATCTGACTTAGACCTCCACGCCTGCAGGACTCCCAGTCTACTGCTCAGTGGAAACCTGAACAAACAGCCTGTGGTCTATAAAGGGCAGGAGGGTGACCGACCTCACATGAGACGCTCTCTTTTCAGACAAAACGAAGGTTGTCAGTAACCAAGCTAGTAATTAGACAAGCTTTAACCAATTATAGGAAGAAATAATGACAACAAACTGGTTCTGGGCAATGTATGAACATGTTTTAGTGGCAAGATGAGGACACTTCTAAGCTATAAGTCCAGAGGTTATCCCCATATCCATAAACAGAATGGGGAATTCCTATGTAGGTTTGATTTAGATACACTAGTAGTACTACTACTACTACAAATGCTGATCCTGGTCATGGTCATGGCTTGCATGTGAGCACTGTGATGATGCTTTGCAGAGCGCTCTGCCTCTTATCCAGGGAAGGAAAAAGGAAGCAGGTCTGTAGGTAGACTTAAAGGTCCTGTAGTTTTAATATTGACAATAGCTTATGTTAAGAAAAAAAAAAAAAAAAAAAAAAAAAAACGTTGCAGTTGTGTGTGACTAACAAGATCTTCTTTTCAGTTGCTTGCAACTTAAGCCGTTCTATCCAGAGAGGATCTATGCTGTCAATTTTGCTCAATGAGATTTCACTGCACATATGTCAATATATATATATATATATATATATATGTCTGCTAACATGTGCCCGCCTTATTGTAAACATTCAAAGCCAATCCTGATTGCCTTCGCCTTCCTCAGACTCCCAGAAAGGAGATTAAATGGCAAGAGCACATCTGGCCAAATCCATTCTTTCAAATGCTCAGGGGGAGGGGCAAAAAGGAGAGATGCAGCAGCACTAGTCTTTTTTTCAGTCTTTGAATGGATTGCCCCACTAAGATGCTGCATTATTTTGTCCACTGCTCTCTAAAAGGTGGCTTGGCGAAAGGCACAGCAAACGCTCCATTCCGAAGAGAAGAGGGTCCAACAGCAAGGAGTTGGCAGCAACGGGAAAACGCAAACACAAGTGGTTTCATTGAAACCCTGACAATGCACACAGAGACAGAGCTGACTTGCAAGAAAAATCTGTTGCAATCACTTGGAAAAAAAAACCTGTTACCCAGTGTAGATCATTAATGCTCTCTGAATAGAACACTTCAATTTACAGCTGTTTTTTAGGAGACTAATTAAAAGGGGGAAAAAAAAACACTTGATTGCACTGAAATCTCACTTGCTTGGAAAGGCAACTATAATGCACTTTTGTGAACCAGGGGTACCATACTTTAATTATGTTAAGACTAGACTCCAAAAGGCTTTAAAGGGGGACTTGGGCATGAGCACCAGAGTAGAGAGATTGGTTTTTATCGTAAGCCTCCTTGGCCAGACAGCAAAATCCACATACTTAGATGAAGTGAAAGCATCCAACAAAATCTACTTAGAACTAAAAAAAATACCTAAAAAAGTCCAAACACATCAATTGCTGATGCCAACAGACAACAAGTACTTGGCACTTTTTTTCCCCCTCTTCAGATTTTGGTTTTACTAGTTTCCAACTCGAGACACCAACCTACATACAGACAAATCAAACTCGACTGTGAAGTCCGAAGCTTACATTTGTCCAGTTTGAAAACTATGCATTTTTTAATTGAGTCGAGAAGCATGTGACTGACGCATGACACTCTTAGAGGAACAAATGCAGTTCGGTTTGGCTCAGAAATAGGTCACCACATCTTAAAGACATAAATATGAAAACTAGCTAATCTTAAAACAACAAAGCTATAAGTAATGCCACTCTCTTTCTGGGCAGGAAGTATAAACGATCTTCATAAATGAACAGTTCTTAGTGGCCCCTGCCTTCCATACAGCTACGTACGCTTTCTTACCTTGCACCGCGCCCCTCCCAAGCCTCGGAGAGCAGATCCCGGCTGCGTGGATGTTCGATCTGTCGTGCCGAGCAGGAGGGATGGGAGGACGGGGAGATGAATCGGACGCGAGCGGATGGGGAGGGGACAAGCGAGGAGAGGAGCGGAGGATGCCGGTGGGGGTGGGAGGAACGGAGGAGAAGGAGAAGGGGAGGGTGGCTGGCTGACTAAACTCCAGCGAACACGCCCCTCTCCGAGAAAACCCCGCCGGCGAACGCGGCCACGCTCCAGCGCACTCAGGCGACACGGCCTCACTGATGAGGCCCGTGGGAATAAACAAGTGAGCACAGAAAGAGGAGGGAGCGAGAGGGAGAGGCAAACAAGAGAGAGCACGAAAGAGAGAGAGAGAGAGAGAGAGAGAGAGAGAGAGAGAGAGAGAGAGAGAGAGAGAGAGAGAGAGAGAGAGAGAGAGAGAGAGAGAAGGACAGAGATGAATAGTGAGGGACGGGTAGACCTCAACTGAGGACATGACGGAGAGGATGAGAGGGAGAACCCCTCATGGGCACGTGTCTAGGGATTACCAAGACCGCAATGGGGTGGGTGTGGCTGCCACTAAATGTGTCCATTAGGAACACGCGCATGTGTTTGTGTCTCTCTGTCTCTCTGTCTCTCTCTCTCTCTGTGTGTGTGTGTGTGTGTGTGTGTGTGTGTCACGAGTCGCTCTCGGAGCACTCCGAGAGGGGCTGAGGTTTTGGCAGAGAAAAGCCCCTCCTCTGGTCGAACAAATGGATAACGAGGATGCTGATCCTCTTAGAGCGCCGTTATGTCATGAAACTAGTGTAATCCTTCAAATTATATAGAAAGAACCAGCGAACAAAGAGCTTCTCTGCACTTATTGACCAACCGCCAACCCACCTCCACACATACACACACACCCATACACACACACACACACACACACACACACACACACACACACACACACACAACAAGACAGGGTCATGTTGTTAAACCCATGCCAATCCTCATTGGGTTGGCTCCTGGATAAAATGGAGTAGGGTGAGGGGGTTAAGAAATTGATTGCATTTGCTGTGAGGGAGACGTCTAAGCCAACCCCTTAATAAGTTGCCCGACAACGAGCCGTCATCCGATTAAATGCCCCAAACAAATATAGCAGCATTTAAGGGACGCCAAGCGACTCCTCAAGACAAAGCTTGAACCTTGCGGCTTTTGGAGGCCTCTCTGACAGAGGACCAAGGACACTGACCATTAACAGTCTTCTACTTCACAATAAACTGTGCTCGCTATTTGAGAAGCGTACTCTATCGCCGATCTTTGTATGTACATGTAGTGTATTTAAGTGGAGATTTTCATTGAAATTTGCATTTAGTCTAAGACTAAGCTTGATCCAGCAACAGGAAACTGGACATCAACAGACCAAGTTCATTGGTAAGAAGCTGGTGCATGACAAAACACATAGTAAATCATCACCATCTGAAAATTCACACGTAGTTGATGATGCTCACTTGTATGTGGGTGCCATTGTGTTTCCTGTCTGGCTGCGGTGTTTTTTTTTCCCCCCCTTCCTTTGCCGGCAATCTCCACAGGTCTCCACCTGGCAGCTGGCAGGAGGGTGCTACTTGGGAGCGATGCTACAGAGCCACGCTTAAGATAGCACAGTTGCTTTGCTAATCAGCTCCCTTTGGTCCTTGTTGTAAGCATCATCGTCGCTGGTACTGCCTCTTGAGTCCAAGCTCAGTCTCCTTCCAACAACTGGTTGACGGGAGACCGGGCGTGGATTGAGGGGTTAGGAGGTGGGGTAAGATGACTAAACATAGCAGGATGAGCATTTTCTTCAGTCACTCAGTCTCTTCCTTTTCATGCTGAGGCGATGCGTCCACCCCCACCCCCCCCCCCACCCCGCTTGCTATCCCTTAAGGTGAAATTAGTTACGCTTCGGAAAACACAACTCTTACTTTTGCCTGAATCTGGGACAGATGCTTGAAGGACCAAAGCAGAAACGCCCATGGACGCAGGCATCACTAAGTGGACTACAGTCGAGTGTTGTACAAAGTGCGCACACACACAGTGCATAATAAAGTGACAGAATGTGAGGCATGAGTTGAACATGTTCACGAGAGTTTCGCATATGGTGTGGGGTGCCATGGCAATGCAAAGCAAAGCTGCTCGATGATTAAGATTAAATAGACCAAGGCCACGCACAAGTGGAACTGTTACGGTCGTACGGTCATGTGAGACACATCAGAAGTTGCGTTTCGCCTCAAATGCCAGAGCTCCTAACCAGTGGCACAGTGCACTGTGAAGTATTCAGTCAATGAAATGAAGTGATGCATGGTTGAGCACCGCACTGAATCAGATAACATGGGGCGATGTCCCTCTGGGAGAGGCTGGAAGTGTGTACAACTGAAAGCAAAGTGAAGACAAAGCTTCTTCGGATTTGAAATTGAAATGTAATGAACTGATGATGTTTTGATTAATTTATCATTCTATGAAGACAAAAAAATACAATGTAATGTATTTATGCAAAATTCTTCCATCTAAAGTCTCTGACAGTTTAATATTCAGCTGGGACACACCACGTGGAACAGGAGTCAATGCAATCCAATCATGTGCAGTAAAAAATGCACATGTAAATTTAATGTCAATTAAATTATTTTCTAAATAGTGCAGAGATGGAGGGGAAGGCACAGCTCAAATGAATTTAAATGAATAACACATGCATAACTCAATTTCACACACAGCCACGTCCAACATCCAATTACGTTCCAGTTAGGTGGAGTGGACTGAGGTATATCTGTTTGGAACTCTGAACTCACTCTCACTCTTCCTGTAAGGGACAGAATCGGCTGCTGACAAGGTGACCTCCAAGTCAGCAATGTACTTTAATCGTTTTGCAGAGGACTGGAGATTTCTTATCAAAACCTTCAGTGTATCTAGAGATCTACAAAACCTTTTTTTCTGCCTTCACATGAAGGGGCTCAGGGGAATACATCACAGTAGTCTAACTTTGCAAATCTAAAAAGAATTTGTGTCGGACATTTCAATACTGACGTTAAAGCCACCTGGCAAATAATAAATAACAAACAAAGAGAGAGGAAAGAGGTCAATGGTGCTGGGGATGTGAACGTACCCCGTTCTCGTTGTGCTTTTCTGAGCTGGAGCCACTCCATCTGCTACTGTGGTCCTGAGATTGTTGGCTACCTATACACGAGAAAGAGAGACAGACAGAAAGAAAGAAACAAACAAACAGAGAGAGAGAGAGAGATAGAGAGAGAGACTATGAGCTTGACTAGTTTTACAGATTGGACAAAATATGATTTAACAACACCACCACATTGCATTTTATAGGGCGTTTTTTTCAAGGCACCCGGAGCACTTTACAGTAAAGAGGGAACCTCACTAACCACAACTCATCCCTCCTCGGGGTTTTGGGTTTCACAGACCCCGTGTTTGTGCTGGGGATGCACGTGAGGGAGGATCCCCTCTCTTCGGTCACCTAACTAACAAGGGACAAGCCGTGAATGTTTGTGCGACGGGAGACATGTGACTGTGGGACGCAGTCAGAAAGGAGCGCTTTTAGTGGATTATTACAGCCCATCCAGGAGGGCAGCGCTCCACCACAGCCCTTTCCCCCTTAATCCAAAGGGCGGACGACATGGGGGGGGGGGGGGGGGGGGGGTAACCAGGGGGTAATCCTGTCTAACCGAGAGAGAGAGAGAGAGAGTGAGTAAGAGTGAGTGAGTGAGTGAGTGAGTGAGTGAGTGAGTGAGTGAGTGAGTGAGTGAGTGAGTGAGTGAGTGAGTGAGTGAGTGAGTGAGTGAGTGAGTGAGTGAGTGAGTGAGTGAGTGAGTGAGTGAGTGAGAGAGAGAGAGAGAGAGAGAGCGAGCAAGCAGACACAACTGCTCTATCGGGGTGGGGCAGGAGGAAGAGTGCTGGTGAAACTCTCTGGACGGACTTGGCCTTGAACTACACTGTTCGCAGGCAGAAACTTTTTGTGCCCACGAAGCACTAATGTGATAGCCGTAAAAAGGTGTGGGATGATGATATGAGCAGAGCGCAGAAGGGAATAAAGGTGTCAAATGTATAGGGAAAGACAGGGGAGCAGTCGAGGGTGGGAGGGCAAACAGCAGGACTGAGGAGAGGGATGAGCTAGAGAGAGAGGTGTGAGATGGAACTAGGAGGAGAGAGAAGAGGAAGATTCTAAACAAAACAAATAAACAGCAGAGAAAGAGGATTGGAAACGATTGACGGTTTAGGAGACAGGGAGAAGAACAACAGATAGAAATGAATGTGGAGTGAGTGAGGGAGAGAGAGGAGAGAAGAGGAAAGAAGGAAGATGAGGTCAGAAGAGTTCAAGAGAGACAGGGAGAAACAGCATGATACAGACAAGGAAAAAAGAATACAATGCAGAGAGAGAGAGAGAGAGAGAGAGAGAGAGAGAGAGAGAGAGAGAGAGAGAGAGAGAAAGAAAGAAAGAAAGAAAGAAAGAAAGAAAGAGAGAGAAAAAAAAGCACAAAAACTGGAGAGACAAGAACAGCAGCTAAAAGGGCGAATAAGAGGAACAGACAGACAGGGACAGACAGACAGATAGACAGGGACAGACAAACAGACAGACAGGGACAGACAGACAGATAGACAGACAAACAGACAGACAGAGAGAGAAAGACAGACAGAGAGAGGCAGCATGCGGGCAGTGGGGGTGTGCTGGATGAAGGCCTGTCACTGGGGCGGTGACAGCCGGCCGCTCAGTGGAGGGTGATGGGGGCCGTTTTACACCCTCCACTGGACACACTTGCGTTCCAGCTCAGTGGAGCCAAGCAAGGCCAACACAGCCTCCAACACTGCCGCCAGTCCAGCCACAGCCACACACACACACACACACACACAGGCCAGGGCATTTGAATGTGTGTATGAATGTTTCAAATATTCTATGATTCTGTAATTCAACATTTTTTCCTATGTGTCTGTGTTCTATGCTTTTCAATGGCATCTTCCGTTATATGGTGATGTCAATAAAGCAACAGGGAGAGAAAGCAAGAGAGAAATGAATGGGTTCTGTAAGAAACTACTTGTTATGGACACATTTGATTTCTTGTCCAGTCATTAAAAACAATAAGCAGTCAAATCAATGAACATAGTGTTTGTTCTTGTAACTGATAAACTGTTCAATCACTAACCATATTGTTTGCCAGATTGCCAATGATATTTGTTTGTAGCTTTGAGTCAACAGATTGACTGTGTAAAATATTCAATAGTCTTGACACAGCCCTAATATATGTGTATTATATGAATAATATATGCCATAGACCTTTAGTGACGCTGAACTGACTTGAATGTATGGCTGCAACAATGAACCAATTCGTCAACTATTTAAATTAAATCACCAACTGTTTTAAATGTGGTGGCACACCTGGTCTTCAACCAACCCAAAAGGGCCCGTTACACACCGAGCTCCATTGGCTACCTGTAGCCACCCGCATTAAATTATATTCAATAACGCTGGCATATATAAAGCGATCTCCGTTTCCGAACCCTTCGTTCAACACATGACAAACTATATATCAAAATAAACAGCAGACCTTACCGAACACAAAGGTGTAAAGCAGTCCCCTGTACAGTTAGCCGTTCCAAAGAAATCCGTTTTGAATTTGCAGCAAATTTAGACATGCATGTGTCCAAATTTGGGCTTCAAGTTTCACAATGTGTTTACATTTTTCTACTTTTTTACATAACAGGCCAAATACAAAATATATGTTGCAAATATCGCCTAGATATCGGTAAATATTCAAATCAGAGGATATACAGCTGACTAAGACTGAAAGTAGCCGATCACAAAATGCTAAGCATGCATCTAGGCTATTTGAGTTTCTTAAAGCTGAGCTGTGGTTAAATTGTTCAATACATAATTTACAGGCCAAATATAAAATAAATGTTAAATATAGCCTAGATATCTGTAAATATGATCATGATGATCCGATGATTTACAGTTCTATGTAATATGTCATGTTTCATGTTTTTGTAATGTTTCATACAGTGATGCAGGTCTACTGCTGTGAATAGGCTAAATACAATTTAGATCATTTTTATAGCCTACTACTGTATAGTTAACTTTGGCCTTGGTGCCCTGACATCTGGCCTTTGTGCCCCCCACCAAATATTCCCAACTGAAGGCCAAGAGGCCTTGCCCCTAAAATGTTGAAATTCCAAGCCTGCCCACTACAACTAACTAGACTACACCACTGCTCCTACACCATTAATAATCTTACACACTTAACATGCACTGACCATGACTTCTTTCTCCATCCTGTCAATCCCTCCTATCTACATCCCTTAACTTAACTTGAATTTGAACTGTTATTCTACTCTTACACAAGGTAGTACTATTATTGTTGCACTGTTGTCTTCTATTTACACTGTACCTTGACTGATCCCTAATTTTGTAAAGTCGCTTTGGATTAGTGTCAAAACAACTTATGTGGTTTGTATACTATAGTATTTATTTAATTTCATTAGGCTATTGCTTGAATTCACATTGTTGTTTATTATTGATATTCTCCTTAATGTAGTCTTACCAAATTTTTAAATGATTTACTTTGTATTGTTAAATTTAACTTTGTATTGTTATTTGTATGTATTTGTATTATTTGCTTTGGACAAAAGTGTCTGCTAAATACCATAACCATAACATGTGGTTGCTCAGCAACACTGCACAAAAAGTTTTCACTTGTATCACCTTTTTTTATGCATTTACATGCAGGCATCTGGACATACAAGTCTTTATGTGTGCTGGCTTGTGCTAGCATTTAAGCATGTAAATGCAATTGTGAGTGCGTCTATGCCTGCACGTGTACGTTGGCAAATCAGTGTGTGTGTGTGTAAGTAGGCTCAGAACGTGTGTACTGTATGTGTGTGAGGGTCAAGTAGGCAGGCCACGGGGGCCGGAAGGGGTCAAAGACGCGGCGTCCAAATATGGAGCAAGCCGCTTAGTTACATAACCCCCTACACACACATTCTAAACTGCTTCATGGCTAAGACCTATAAAACCTGCACTCCTGGGGAGATGCAATTAAGACCCAAGCAAACAAATACCCTTAACTGGAAGGGCATTAAGAGAACACAGACCCCCGCCAAGGGTTCATAGTTCTGGTCTATACAAATCAAACTCAAGATATCAGTGTGTAATTGTCTTTTATATGTTGACAGAAATACCGCTTCAGCAGTACACACCTTCCAGACCTCTCAGGTCTCAGGAGAAATACTCGTTAGTAAAACCTACTGTTAGAACTAAACATGGTGAAGCAGCTTTTAGTTGCTATGCAGTTCAGCTCTGGAACCAACTTTCAGATGAGATCAAAGCTGCCCCAACTGTAGCCAGTTTCAAATCTAGACTTAAGACCAAACTTTTCTCAGATGCTTTCTGCTAACTGATTAAATGTTCATTGCCCAGTTCACAGCGCACTCTTGTTGAGGGGGATTCTGGTGAAGTAGTTGTCCTGTCATTCTAAAAGAATAGACAGATTGGGCATAGTCAAAGTGTAACAGCACGTTGTTTACTGCTCGAGAATGACAGGACTATTTTGGGACAGCAACTGTTTTGGGTGTTAATACTCCACGAGGGGGACTATCGAGGCCTATGATCGGGCATTTTGGCCCTGAAAGTAAATATATGTGGTGGTGTGCGCGCACAGTTTGGGACTACTTCAAGATAGATAGATAGTTTATTGATCCACAGGGGAAATTCAAGAATCTCTATAAAGTGCTGCTGTTCACTGGGTGCTTGACTAGTCATTCTATGTTGTTTTTTTTAAAGTATATTTTTGGCCTTTTTGCTTTTACGGATAGGACAGTGAAGATAGACAGGAAGGAGTGGGAGAGATGGGGTGGGATCTGGACATGACCACAGATCAGATTTGAACCTGGGTCCCCGTGGGCACTTGGACCCGTACATGGCATGAGCGCTATAGCATGTTGCGCCACAGCGTCCTCATATTGTTTTTTATGTGTTATAATTATTACTTTTTAAAACACTTGCCCTTTTAGTTTTATGTTTTTTTTTATTCTTTGACTATTGCCCTTCTATGCTTTTATTAGCTATTCCTGTTTGCTTGTGTTTATGCAAAGCACATTGAATGACCTCTGTGTATGAAATGCGCTATACAAATAAAGTTGACTTGACTTGACTAAATGTCATGGGTTTGCCCTTGCTATCAAGCTTCATGATAATCAGGCCAGTAGTTTTTGCGTAATCCTGCACACAGACCGACAGATCGACAGACAAATCATACTAAAAACATTACCTGAGGTGATAAATAATTAAACCAAATAAATACATAAATAAGATAAATAAATAAATTGTGAATATGCCTGAAACACCCTAGAGTGTGCTCTCGAGGAGGAAAAGACTTCTTTGTTAACATGCAGATGTCGCTGCTGAAATGCCGAGTGATGAAAATACCGAGGGCCCTTACAGTTGCTGAAGACGGAGGGGGAGCGGGGATGCATGCTCAGAGCTCATTCATGATCACTGATTGGCATTGCCGACAAGTGAATGGACAGCAATCAACATGCAAATTCTCCCTTTTGTGCGTGTGCTGCCAGTATCCACTAATAGTCTGTGGCGTTACAGCACGTGACCTTGAAAGGAGACGTCAGACCAAACGAAACCAAATCTCTGAAGCGCTGTAAGACCAGCGTCTGTTTCCTTGTGGTTGAGACGAGACGCTTGGCATCAGATAGCCGACATGAATTTCAAAAAGGCAGTGTATTTTAGATAATGTATTTTACCTTTGGTGTGTAATAAAGTTCATGAAACACTGCTATTCCTAACCCTCCTGTCATGACGTAGGTGCTTTTTTTCAAGTGATTAAAAACCGAAAGGACACTTCTGACGAAAGGTAGTTTAGTTTGGTTTGGCTAGTGACATACTTGCTGTTAACAAAGCGTATGCATCATGGGTGCCACATGTATCCTGCGCCCATTTGGCATTGTTGTGCACGTCCTCAAAAATTAACATGAACGCTTGTTCATTGTGGCACAGTACGTGACTGGGCATGTATATGGGCATGAGTATGCAAGACTTTATTTAGAACTCTGGGTTCTGCCCCAGCCTAAGGATGATGATACTTTTTGAGGAATGATCTTTTTATTTTGATTGGATGATCATGACAATTTGCCTACTGATGATTAATTAAAGTTCTCCAGAAAAGAGATTGTTGCCCAATATCAATGGGAACATGCCAGAACCACAATAAGGCGGGGATCACATTAGCCAGTGGCAAGCGGCAGGTTTCCTATTGTTCTCTATGGTTCGGCAGCGGTACGGTGGTAACGCTGGCGTAACGCTAGCGTTGAACAAGCTGAGCGTTGAACTTGGTTCAACTTTTAAAGCTCAACGCAAGCATATTCAATTGAAAAAACGTTTGTGTTGCTTAGGAACTAGATAAAACTTATTATGTTCCGAGCGTTGCGTTACGTTTGCCGCTGCCGCTGGCTGATGTGATCCCCGCCTAATGAGGAATACTGTCCTGCAACATTGCTCAAAAAATTGCTCCATGTATCATCAGCTTTAGTCTCATTTGATGGTCATGTGCTAACTAAGGCAAAGAGACTGACGGGCAACGAAGGTTACCCGTGACTTGTTGGTAGGCTGCGATTGATCAGATACTCAGTGGCTTCCCTCAATCCCTCTAGTAAATGCCCCTGCTCAAGAACCACTGGGGACTAAAATGTTTTTCAAAATTGTTTGGGAAAAAACAAGAAAGTGTGACGTAACATAATTTGTAGGGGATACGTGCGCAAAGCCCCAATGGAACCACTCCTCACCTTGGTCGCTGTTCTCGGTCGGCGAGTCTTCGTGGCGCAGGAAGAACTTCACCTCCTGTCTCCTGGTGCCCCATTTCTGCAGGTGGTCGTACATCATGTGATCAAAGGGGATGGCTCTCTCTGTGGGAGAAAAGGAAAAACACAGGAGAGTTACAGAAGTGAAAACAAGCCGGCGGAATCAAACAACGCATCTGCATTCATTTGGCAACAATGTTGGGGAGTCCAATTAATTTAAGATCGTTTTAATTGGACTTAAGGAGGGTCCCTATTGAGAAGAGATGAAGATGGAGACAGTGAAAGTGAGGAAGAGAGACAGAGAGAGCGAAAAAGAGGGAGATAGAGAGAGAAGGGGGGGGGGGCAGAGAGAGACAATGAAAGAGAGAGAGAGGGTGAGTTTGTTAGAGAAATGCAGTACAGGGAAAAAGAGAGTACACAAGTGTGACAGTGAAAGAGAATATGTTTAGCCCAAGAGGAGGCTCCCCACTGAGTTGGAGGGAGAGAGAGAGAGAGAGAGAGAAAAAGAGGCAGACATTGAGGGGAAAAAAAGTGATAAGAGACAAGGAAAAGAAAGAGCATAAAAGAACAAGACTCAAGGAAAATTGCAAGGATGGCGAAGCAGGATGGAGATGAACGCCATTAGGTAGGTTCAGAAAAGCACAGGGATTGTCTTTCACCCGCGCTAATTAACCGGCCAGAGTGCCAGACAAACACAAACACATGGAAGCGACTCAAGAGAAGAAGAGGAAAGAGATGATGCTGAGTGGGAGGAATAAGCAGATAAAGGAGTGGATTCCCTGAGGGAGATGGAGGGTGTGGACATCAGGGATCAAAGAGCAGGCCAGGCCAGGGCAGGGCAGGCCAGGCCAGGGCAGGGCAGGGCAGGGCAGGGCAGGGCAGGGCAGGGCAGGGAGAACAAACATGACTGTGTGCCAGAGGAATGCAGATGGTGGGGGTGGTGGGGTAGTGTGTGTGTGTGTGTGTGTGTGTGTGTGTGTGTGTGTGTGTGTGTGTGGGGGGGGGGGGGGGGGGGGGGGTGCGGGGGTGGTATAGCAGGTGGGGTCTGTGTATGAGGGAACATACTACAGGCTCTCTGCACAGGTGGAGGAACACCTGAGCTCACCTGTGCCAAGCATGATGGGAAAGAGAAAGAGAGAGGCCAAACTGATAAGAGGAAGGACGGGGTCTGAAGAAAAACATGGAAGAGAAAAGAGAAGAGGAAGAAGAGAGCTGGAGACCACAGGGGGGGAGAGAACTAAAAAAGGCGCAGTCACAAGCTGAGGACAAAAACCAGGGTGCATTGCAGTGAGAGAGGGGGAGAGAGAGAGAGAGAGAGAGAGAGAGAGAGAGAGAGAGAGAGAGAGAGAGAGAGAGAGAGAGAGAGAGAGAGAGAGAGAGAGAGTAGAGTGGAGGAAGGAGGAAGAGATGGGACCAGTGTTGCAGGTTTGACAGGAGCTGAGGGAGAGCAAGACAGGTGCTCGGTACAGCGCAGCACATCACAGCACACTGCAGCCCCAACTGACTAGAGGCCACTATCGATCCAGTTTGACCCCAGCTGCTATAGAGACGACCTCTTGACTTGTTGGCAGGCTGTGATTGATCAGATACTCAGTGGCTTCCCACAATCCCCCTGGTAAATGCCTGTGCTCAAGAACTTCTGGGGACTGAAATGTTTTTCAAAGTTTTTGAGTAAAGGAACAAGACACTGTGACTCAACATAATATAGAGGAGATACGCTCCTCTATGGACATCTGTCAACAGCCAAATCCCGGCCCCACAAACACACAGGAAACACACATTCCAACAACCCAATCCAAGGAAGGACACACCCCGTGTCTGAGGTTTGGGAACACCACACTGGTAGACACGGCAACATTCCTGAGCACAAAACAAAATGCTCAGTGAATCCATTTGTTTGGCTCGGTTGCGCAACATGTTCCCAGCATGCCGTGCGCTTCCTGAGTGTCTGCGCTTCAGAAGCGGGAGGGCCTTTTGATCCCACTCTTCTCCTGCTCAGAGCTGCCTTTAAAGTTGCACTCTGTGGGACGACAAAGTGTTCCCTCTTTCTGTTGTCTGCTTGGGGTCAATTTCCATCTAGCCTTTTCAGAGAGAAGCACCTACGCACACACCAGGAAAAGGACTGCAAGTGCTTCTTCATCAGGTGAACATTAAACAAAAGGGATCAGGGCTCTCTGTTCTCCTCTAAATGTTATGGCATAGAGCAACACACATACACACACACACACACACACACATATACATAAAGACATAAGTATAAATCGTTGAAAACATCTACAGAACTACCCAAACATACACATACAAAAGATGTAACCACTTCACTCTCTCTCACACACACCCACACACACCCACAGGAAGAGGGGACAGGAAGTGGTCAGCGTTGGGCTGACCAGACGGGGCGACTGACCGTTGCCACGCCACACTTCGGCCAAGTGGCAGCCACTCTCGCCAGGCTCCTTGCAGAACTCCACCACGTCGCGGCAGGACGTCTCCGGGGTGATGGGCACCTCGGACACCGCCTGCTCGCCATCGTTCAGGTACACGGTCAAAATCATCTGCAACGAAGGGGGGGGGGGGGGCAAAGAAAAGAGAAATGGGGAAAACAGTATGTCATTTTAAAGTTCTGGAGTTATGTTATTTAGAGTTTACAGTGCCGTCATTTCCCAACTACACTGTATTAGCCGCGGCTTACACATTGATTTTGGAAAATTTCTTCAGCTATGAGGTTAACACACGGGGCAGTTAATATGGTATTAATATGGTTTTGTTTCTTTTAACTTAAAACAGTGTCCTGCGGCTTATACACAATGCGGCTAATACACAGGACATTACTGTATTGGTTCTTTCAATGGTTAATGAACATTGTTGGCCAATTCATTTCCATTAATTGCCATTAATTGCATTATTATGCGAGTTCTGCCCTATGGATAAAGATCTAGATATGGACGCAGTATGTCCCTTTGTGTTCCATCCTCCATTTCGGCTTCATGTACCGATGCAATGACATATTTGCTAGGAGGAGAAATGCACCAAGACAAACACAAAAAGAGAGGGGAGTATGAGAAATGAATGTGTGGAATGTGAATGTGTTGGCAGCATCTCAACACCAACAGTAAAACCAATGCAATGAACTATTGAATTACAAAAGGCCTCCTAGAGCTTATCAACCCACAGCAGAACGAGGAGCTATCTGAGGACAGAGAATACATTTGCTACTGACCAAAGCACACAGTCCAAATATCACTGCCTAGCAGGAGAGCGCGAGAGATATTAACAGAACAACTTACAGACTCCCGCAAATTTACACTCAGTGGCAAACGAGACACTCTAACCTCTGTGTCTCAAAGTATATAGTGCAGATTTTGGTACAATACTAACCACGGAAAAGTGGGCACAATGCAAGTAAGCGCTCAGAGCACACTAGCAGTGTACTGACAGAAGTATGTGGTTTGACAGAGTTGTTTTATTCGGTTTGTGCACAGAAGCCCATACATTTGCGGGGGGGAGTGTCAGCTGTGTTGTAGCAGGATCTTTTTTTTTTTTTTGAGGTAGCCGATGACCAACACAGACGGACGCAGCAGTGTTCAGCTGTCCCTCTGTGACCTGCTCTGTGTTGGTCAGAAAGAGAGAATTATGTTCTCCATCATTATAGGACCATTGTTGCACAGTGACGTTTTGAGGAAACACACACACACACACACACACACACACACACACACACACACACACACACACACACACACCCCCCTAGACACTTCCCAGGCGACATGTTATGCTGTGTTTGTGCAGGCCTGGAGGCCCTGTGACAGGCCAGAGATGGATAAGGCTGCAGAACAGACGCTGGGCAGAGCAGAGCAGTGGACTGGACTGGAGCAGAGGACAACAGGAGGCGCAATACTGGAGAAAGAGACGGACACCGGAGACACCGTCTGAACCGCAACTCACTCACACCACCACAGACAAAAATGGGCGTGGGAGTGGACCGTGCCCAGCGAACGTCATGCGTGAGGAAAAATGAGTGACTAGGCAGTGGCTGGCAGTATGTGACAAATGTCCTGCTGCGGTATTGAGTTGAGCCCATGAGAGTTTAGGTCTATTCTATAACAAGACCAAAACAAACCATTTTGCAAAACCACAACTTAACAAAGGTCTTTATAAATAAACTATAATTTAGTTGCTCATCTTTGATTCATCTTCACAATCATCTTTTGACCCTGAATGTGTAAACACTGTGTCAAAACAGGTACAGGACATGACGCTGTAATACCACAATCCCTGAGCAAACACCTCGTCTAGTCTACACCAAATATGCTGGTGGCAAAAGAGATTAGCTTAGCAATGAGTCATGCACCACAAACAAACAAAAACAAAACTGTGTGTGTAAAAATAAATAAATAAATGGGACTAATCCTCATTACCACAGACGTGTAGCAAACCAAGCCAACATGTTGGCAAATTATAGACAGCAGGGCTGACAAACTTCATTGCAAGCAAACAAACAGCTGCATGCAGAGTACACGGTGTTGAGAAAAACCAGAGCCTCGACGTGACCCCATCTGACAACCTGTGGTTAGGACTGGAGACACTATTGTTGACACCCCCCAGAGTAGGGACAGGGCCAAGGCATGTACTGAGGATCAGTCACTCCTCACGCGTCAGTGCCAGGCTCCAGTGCTCAGGACCTACAAACACAAGTCCCGGCTTGCCTTGTGCACGGGACAGCACATCAACTCCGATGAAAATCACAATAACAAGATAGTGACTGAGAGCATGGTGTATGTTTTGGTTTTGTACTCAAAGTTTTAAAAACAGGGCCTGACACCTCTCAAGGAATTGTTGGGTTTCAGTTCTGAGACTTACAGGCTAAAGCCTTTGGCACACCTCAAGTGAGAACCACCCTCACTAAAACTTTGCAATCGATCTCAACTAATATTCCCATTAGGCTAAATGCAATATTTTCAGTCAACAAAAGTGCAAAAGGACCCTTATAATCTATTACTCTGACGGGAGTACTCAATACAGTATGTATTTGTGCACTGCTACAAACGTACCATACATTACCACACATTTGCTGCATTAGGCCTACAATCCTCTAGATTAACCACAGTATGCTGCAATGTGACATTTTGTTCCTCCCTCTCTAATCCAGTTGCAAAACACTTTTTTCCTGTGACAACCTCATCATTTCTGCTGTCAGACATCTAACCTCATCCAACAATGTTTCCTTCTCATGTAGCAATTCTCATTCCTGCCAGACTGTGATGAACAGCACCACATTCACAGGCTTTTAAATCACTGTCAAACATAGTACACATACCTTCTCTAAGCGATTTTTGGCCATTACATTTTATGATGCATTTCATAATTTTCATAATCTATCTCTCATATGGATTTCGATATGACAGTTGAAATATTAAAATGTCCTTCTGAGGGTGACTGCCCCCCCCCCCCCACGCTGAACCACCCAACTAAAAATAAATCATATGAAAATAAAATCAAATCAAATCTTGTCCTTGGGGTTTCAGTCATGACATTCTAGACAATCCGGTATAATGTCACTGATCGCACCACTGGTAAGTTAGCTACAGGGCCAGTCTGACACAGGAGACCTCTGGTGTCTTCTGCCCCCTCTCTGAGTCTGCTGGTGCTGGTGGTGGTGGTGGGGGGGGGGGGGGGGGTGCAATAGCCCTTAAACTCGTCATAACTCAACACTTCCCCTCCACACAAGCTCGGGAGTCACTCTCGTCTTCCGGCTGGTCTGTACGCTTACATGTCAATCCCATAAGCCCCTGCTTCAGCAGATGTGTCTCCCTCCGCTTGACTGACAGGTTGGAAAAGCAGACAGGAGGTGGGACACCACTGCCGCCGCCACCGCCACGACCACCACCGCTATCACGGCCCGCGCGTGATCCTTGTGCTGCCACACATTGTAGACATCACATGTCATCTGTCTGGTCAAAGGGGTCACGCTCACCCATCCATCGAACCACACACGGGCCACTAACCCTTCTAAGCCTGACATAAGCGTGGCAGGGCAGACTAGGCTTTCCCTTATGTAACACCAAAGATTTCCTAAACTGATTAGCCTAGTGACGGGCTTAAAGTCTAGCCTATTTAATAGCATATGGGGGGGGGGTCAGACCACCAACACAAGCCGGGTGGCTTCATGATTAAGGGGTGAGAGATTTCACTTACTTGTGTGATTGGAAACATGCCACCATCTGTATGTGCGGAATAGAGGATAGAATAGTGTTTATCAAATCCTAGCTTCAATGAGAAGCAGTATAGGTTTAAATGAGAGCGCCCCCTGAAGGGGAGTGGGGGTAACTGTTGGGATGTACATTTGTCTGGAAAAGCAGGATGATCCAGGGAAAAGCCCCTTATGGGAGATTTTCCAGGGAGCTGGCAGGGGCTCAGGACCAAAGTTAAGTGAGATCGCCCAAACTGCCAAAGTCTGGGTGCCAAAACAAGGCTGTGGGGAGGGGGTTTGCAAAGCAAGTTACACAACAGTTGTCAACAAGACACAACAAGGGGTCACGGTCAGGAGCATCCAATATAATGAGCTCACACAGAGTCTCTGAGCATGAAAACCACAGAGATAAATAAGAACAACATTTCATCATAGCAACAAAAAAAACTTACACTATGAGTAATTATATTTTGATACATTTGATGTCAGTGCAATTAAGAGAAAGGCAACAGACTTCTGGTACAGACATAACAACAGCTGATCTAGGCAACACACA
Organism: Alosa sapidissima; assembly: GCF_018492685.1. NCBI lineage: Eukaryota > Metazoa > Chordata > Actinopteri > Clupeiformes > Clupeidae > Alosa > Alosa sapidissima. The sequence goes on from NC_055962.1 coordinate 11,532,216, forward strand.
TTCTGTTACTCATCAGTAGCTGCATTCAGACCTTCGTGTAGGACCGGAAGTTCTGCGGCTGTTAAACGGTTGGGCCGTATATCTGAACAACATAACCGGACATTTGAAACTCCGAACTTAGCCGGCTGTTCTACTGCTCCCCTCCTAGTATTTCTGACGGGCATTATGTAAATGAGCTGTGTCTGAAAGAAACAAAGAACATGCGGAGATTCCGTTCATGTGCATGTTCAACCACGATCAACATGTTCAACCACACAGAGATTTTGTTAATGTGTGTCAGTATCGTTCACACATGAACGTATAATGTCAGCATGTTAGCGTCATATCTGAATCACCCGAAGGGTCGGACCTCCGTTTGACAAAGCTCTGCATATACTCCGGAGGTAATATCTGAAAGCAGCTTGACAGAAGACTACAGTACTGACTGAAATTAGGCCTAAAGGAGGTGAGATGTCTGCCTGAGGTTACATTTCTGAGTTATAACTTTTCACTCTAATTGCCCTTGGGTACCCAGTGTACCTTGTTCCACCATAAATGAAGCCAACTACTGATTACGGCCACGTGCTACTTCAGAGATTTGCAATACTTGCTCTGATAAGCCCTGGTCTGATAACTATGCTCAACCAGTGCACCCAACAAGTGCAGGCGGCAACACATTTGAAAAGTCACATCACACAACTTTTTGTTGACCGTTACAAAACTAAAAGAGCCTTGCAGCTACCAAGGCTAACATTAGCATGACGCCAAGGGATAAAGAAAACTCCCCACCACTGCATTTCTGCAATATAGCCCACACGAAGCACGGAGGACAAACTCTTCTTGAGCGCTGCTCTTAATGGGCCCTCTGCAGTGGCACCAACATGCTGATCAGATCGCTCAGCTGTTATCTCTTCCCTAAGTCATCCTGGCCCTGGTGCTGAAATAGGCGGTAAAGAGTAGACGAGGCAGTACTGCCTATAGAGCCAAACTGATGATACTAGGGAAAGGAAAAGCTCAGAGCTGCGAAGGAACTCATTCATAATCTGACAAACAACTGACAGTGATGTTTGTCTTAGGCTAAATGACGAATGATATCGAAAAGCAATTGAGTGAAGTCTGTCATAGCATATTGGCAACAGAAAAAAAATGTTGTTCAAGAAAAAAGGAAGTTCAAAAGGTTTAGATATTCCACACCAAGTTGAAAACAAAAACAAACACTGGTCTAACACACACACGTGGAAGAAAGAAACGGCTGATAACTACACAGGTCTGATTATGTAACTGTAGATGTAGAGAACTGTAGAAAAGGGAAGAATTCAGCCAAAATGTTTTTTTTTCCCTGTGTTAATTAAAGGAACTATAAGTGATGTAACTCCGTTTCTAAAGCTAAAACATTTTTTGTCACATACAGCTAACATCACCTCACCATCCGCTAGCTGCCTGTGGCCCCGAATACACTGTAAAAAAAAAAAACGCGGTCTCCATGGACAACCTAGGCTCCAAAAATGGCTACAAAACAACTTGGGCAAACCTTGCCCATAAAAACATAAAAAAACTGTTGCTTTTGGGAACATAAAAAACGGGATGTGCTTTTGGGAGAGTTTCAATTGCACGGGAGGGAGGGGGAGGGAGTAGCAAGCTAGCTCTGTTTTGTTTGAACATCAACAGAACTGACGTTACCCTGCATCGCTTATAGCACTAATAATCCAAACTCTGAGTAAACTCTTTGAATGTCTTACTACAATCAGCTGCCTTTTTCATCCTGCTTATCTCATCTTAAGGGCAAACGAACATTGGGTGTTAGACTTCTGCAAAGTTGACGACACAACAGGTTAAGTTGTAAGAGATTTGAGCTAAAAAGGGTGTGAGTCCCATCATCACATAACATGAGGCACTGTGAGATTACAGAGAACAAGTTCAGCAGAACACTGCTTGACCTTCAAGTGTCTCCTACGTCTATTGTTACCACATGACCTCTTTAAGTGTAGAAAAAGGGCTTTCAAATCCGCCAGAATCACAAAAAGCATGCAGCAACGGTAAGACTTAAGTCGTTAGTCAGGTCTCTATACAGGGAGGTGCAGCCTAAAAAGAGCCCTCGAACAATATCTACATAACTTGAAACTCTTGCACTGACAGTCACTGAGTGTCACAGGCTGATTCCCTTTACCTCTCCTGCATCTTGAGCAGAGAACGGAACAAATGCCACATCGGGCAAATGTGCATCGCTTTCACTTTCCTCCGAAAGCAAGCGCGAGACGAGGAGGGGGGGGGGGGGGGGGGGGGGGGGGGGGGGGGTGTGTGGAAGGGGAGAGAAATAAAAAGAGCATGCATAATTCAGCCACTCAAGTGCCAAAGAAGGGTTGTCGGCGGGGTCCATCCTTCCCTGACGAGATTAATCGCTACAATGGGGCTGAGGAGAGATGATGAGGACTGCCACGGAGGGGGAAGAGAGCCCGACTCCAAGCACAGCATCGGGCTGACAGCAGATCAGCCACACAGAGGTCCCACCGCCACCACAACAATCAGATTCCAGCGACATTAGTCAGCGCATAGACCTCTGGTCTCTGAGAGAAGTGCTGAAATAGGCGGTAAAGAGTAGACGAGGCAGTACTGCCTATAGAGCCAAACTGATGATACTAGGGAAAGGAAAAGCTCAGAGCTGCGAAGGAACTCATTCATAATCTGACAAACAACTGACAGTGATGTTTGTTTTAGGCTAAATGACGAATGATATCGAAAAGCAATTGAGTGAAGTCTGTCATAGCATATTGGCAACAGAAAAAAGATAGTTCAAAAGGTTTAGATATTCCACACCAAGTTGAAAACAAATACAAACCAGAAAAAAAAAACTGAAACTTTAGTACACTATTTTTCGCACAAGCAAATAACCACAGCCATTCAAATCAAAAGGGACAATCGGCTTTCAGCTTACTTACCCCAGGCAGCACAATGAACAATGCATTGTCATTCCCCTTTGGGATTGCCCTGGAGTGACAATGACATTGACCAAAACACACACACACTGTGAGCACGCACGCCACTTTGCAGTCACAGCGAGATTTAAACTTCCCCCAAACGAATCCATAAGCAGGACAACAAGCAACCCAACAAAACCCTTTCAACTGCACAAAACCTCTAGATGGTTGACAAGAAACACTCTAAGCACCATTACAATATTATTCACTTTGGATAAAAAAAAAAAAAAAAAAAAAAAACATCTACCAAATAGCATAACATCCATATCCTTCCTCCCCTGCAGTCGTCAGGAGCACAAAAGGAAATCACATTCCATGACACAGGAAACTGATCAGATCAATTAGTTATACTGAGCCCTCCCACGCACGAGCATAGACACCTCCCAAATCACCCCCCCCCCCCCCCTAAATCACCTTGCCCCCCTTCAGGGGTGGCGGTCCTCTCCTGACGTCCCTTTTCTGCGGTGGCACGTTCTCCTTCGCCCAGGTCCTGTCCTTGGAGATGCTGACCAGGCCACGCAGGACTATGGTCACAAACTTCTTCATGCTGCCCGGCGCACTGTGCAGCGGCGGCACACGAAGAGCCGCGTCAAGAGAACGCTGAGACGGCACCGCGGACGGAGGAGGAGGAGGGTGAACGACGGCGACGAAGAGGAGGAGGAGGAAGAGGAAGAGCGGAGTAGAGCGGAGCCGACTGCCACGACCGAGGAGGAGGAAGAGGAGGAGGAGGAGGCAACAGCCCTGCAGAGGAGCGTTCTGGAGTCGCACACTCTGAGCAAGTACCAACACTGAGCCAGCGAGTGTGTGTGTGTGCGCGCGCGAGTGTGTGTCAGAAAGGGGGGGGTAGAGAGAAAAAGAGAGAAAAGGCAGTGAGAGATAGAGTGAGGGACAGAGAGGGAGGGTGCACATCAAACCATTGAGGAGAGGAGAGGGGTGAGGGTGGGGAGGGGAGGGGAGACTTCACCATCAGGCCTTACTTTATGCCATTTTTGGTCCCTGGGGGCAAACGTGGTGAAAGCGACACACCAAGAGGGTGGTAATGGGGATGTGCGTGCGTGTGTGTGTGTGTGTGCGCGTGTTAGGGCTTTCAGATAGAACCTCCGGAGTATACAGTATGCGGAGGTTTGTCAAACGGAGGTCCTACCCTTCGGATGATTCAGATATGATGCTAACCTGCGGACCTTATACTGACCTTATACGGACCTGTGTGAACAACATACACGCACATTACAGAATCTCCGTGTGGTTGTCGAGTGAGGGGTGGGGGCTTGTAGAGTTCACAAGAGGACGAGAGACGCAGAATATATGCGGCCGCTGTCACAGCTGCTGTTTGTTTACAAAGTGTATGCATTATGTAGGCTAAAGAAGAAAAATCTATTGTACGTAGGCTAATACTTGAAGTAGTCACGTAAGTGCGCACTTGAAATTGACCTACAGTATTTGTATGTGTGCTTCGAATAAACACATTTATCTGTTTTCAACATTATGTAGCAGAATTACTTGGCTATGGAACCCCAAATCTGGTTTGCGTTGGAGAGAGCATGCACAAACTTTATGGTACCAGCCAATTCACTCAAGACTTCAAGGCCATCATATACAACGTTTTTAAGCAACAAACAAAATACTAACATAACAGTGAAGTGCTTCGTTTTTTCATGGTTTATTTTTCCAAAAGCATCCTCTCACCATGTGTCTATTGCATTTACGTAAGGAGCTTGGAACAAAGTTGGGTTTTCTTCATTTTCATTTTCTCTAGGCATATTTATGCTCAACAAATATCAGCGAGCTCAGCAGTGAGGTCATGAGAAGGCTATCAATGACCAGAAAACCGACCGTGTTGGCTAACAATTTATTAAATACTCCTGTTATTGTCGTCAACGACGTCGATGTAGGCTACTGCCTTTTCAGCGCCTTCTGCTTATGATGATTTGGTCTTTTGAATTCCTTTGGCTTTGCGATGCAGTTGTAGGCTACATCAACGTGTCTCTTGCCGTTCCCTTCATGTGTTCTATCACAATGCTGTCTGCCCTCATGGACAGTAGCTCCGTGATGTCTAAATCTTTCCAGGTCGAGAGATTTTCTGGACAGCACTAAGCCACTCCATCATAACACTGTCATTTAAGTCAGATTCAACCACATGGATGCACGAAAGAAACGTCACCGACACGCCCTCTCACTAGGTGTGAATTTTAACCGCATGTTCTACGCCTTGTTCAGACACAGCACATTTACATAATGTCCGGAGGAAATACTAGGGGGGGATTATTGGGGAAAGGGACTGCTGGCAATGTGACAGACGGTTCGTCACATCGTGTCACACACAGTGACACGCACCCCGCCCAGAAGTGAGGAAAAAAACACATCCATCCTGCCTACAAGTTCCAGTGGTCAAGTTTTAGCTTTGATGGACCGGCGCCGGACCAGAGAAACTGCACGCATCCATGACCCTCACTTTGCCCCTGTCTGAGCAAGGCATTCAGCTGGTCATCACATCTGACAACTCCGGTTACATCACTCCTTACTGCCCAGAATGCTGTTAGTTTTCTCAACTGGAGCAGACACAGGGTGAGAAATCTGCAAACAACGACATCCACCACCAAATATATTAAAAAATGAATACAATAGCCTCTATAAGCCCTTGAGATTTGACTGCAGTCCAAATGTGACGAGGGGGAAAAAACTGGACACAAAAAAAAGGAGTAAGCTTTAAAGGCACAATCACTGGGAAGTCCTGGGCATTTTAAGCAAGCTGCTAATCCTTCTGGAGGCATTAGCGAATTGGGTTGGTCTGCGTGTCGGGCTGAATGGATGCCCATGTGGTCACTAGGGGAATTGAAGGCTTATGATATGATTTGAGCTTCAGGGTTTTGAACCTAGACCAAACAACCACATCAAATCATTACACTCACGTCAGATTTCCAGTTAGTCCTGACTGTGTGTGTGTGTGTGTGTATATGCCAATATTCAATATCCAATATCACCTGTTCAAATATTTGTATTGGCAGCTGACAGGCCATGTCGTAGTTTGGCACCATCAGCGACAAAGAAAATATGCGGTATTTGTACAGCGTTCACTATTCCTGGAATATCAGAAAATGAGCTCAGTGGCATTAAAAATACAGGCAAGATCACCCCATACTTATCCCATAGCTTATAAATATTGGATATTTTCTCCTCTTCTCAGATGTCAGTCTGTGATGCCGGATTACTTATCTACTGACAAATCCCTGAAATATTCCATGAGATATCTACCAGATGGAGACTCTGCATTATACATGGCAAATTAAAGCAACATGAAGGCAGAGAAGAAAGTTTTCCTCCTCCAGAAAATCAAGTCAAAAAAGAAAACGTTTTCCTCCCCTGGACCTTGTAGCACACTGTGTTCATCTCCTCCTTTCTTGGGAGAGACAAGAATCAGACACATGCAAAGAGGAAACAGTGAAATCACTTAATACATGGCGTCCTTCCCTCTATCTAACAATTACCTTGTTTACCTTCGCCCGTCTCTCTCCCTCTCTAGTAACAAATACATTCTAGATTCCACCGTAGCATTCCAAGGCACGTCTATGGTGCATACAATCTGTGAAAACAATCTGCTGCTGCTTGCACGATACAATGACATGGCAAAAAAAAAAAAAGGCTGGCTGGCAATCCAACTTCACACGCGTCTAACGGTGACAAACCTGTGAGACCGGACGCAACAATGCACTTAACAACTCAACACAAAAACCATGCGACATCAATTAGAGATTTATTGTAGTTGTTAATAGCCTGTCACTTGGTCATGTTTACTGACTAGCTATATCACGAGGGCACATGGCTCCACAAAAACAACATCATGAGGTAGAAGTGACCTTGTGGAGCAGATGGTATCAAAAAGTGGATCAACTTTGTGCTGGCAGACAGACGTCCTCCCTCCCAATCTTGAAAATATGGTGAGTCTGCCTCCTAAGCCTCCTTCAGTGAGGCATGCTGCTGACATTAACCAAAAAAGGTAGCTTATCAAGGCCCTGCTCACCGTGAATCATCAGGAAAGTTCTATGGTTCAGGAACTCAGGCAGACAGGGGGAGAGCTCTCATTGGGCATTTATAGATTCCTCTACAGTGCAGTCTCACTTGATGTTTGATGGACTGGGCTGGCATGAACTGCAAATCTCCACCCGGTCATGAAGGGCATCGTTGCTATGAAAATCCAGATTGCAAAACAAAACAATGTCTGGGATTGAGAATATGGCCGCGTTCCAGAGCTGGCAGTGTTCTCTCTCTCCATCGGCCTAGATAATTTCATGTGGCGTTGCCCGAGGCACTCCATCACTGAAAATTAGCAGAGGACGAGGTGGCACTGTATACATGACATTCTAGCCGTGCCAATCCTCTGGATTAGCGGTCATTGTTTATTGTCTTCGGCCTTCTACAATCCCGCAAAAACAGAGGGGGTTGGCCCCAAACTCGCCTCGATTTTGAAATAAAAAAAACGAGAGTAAAATACACAACCCTAATATCGTACAAAAAGATGTTTGGGTTTTTAATAACAACAAAGACAGTGAGCCTGGTGAAAGCTTGCTTTTGTTAGCAGTGCTTATTAAACCAATCCTCGTCTTCAGTAAAATGAATAGAAAAGAGAAAAGCAGGGGGAAAAAATTGTTCAAGAAATCCTGAAGAGAGTTAAGTCCCAGTCTGAATTGAGCATCCATAAATGGTAACATCCCCAGAAAAGCCATGGTTATCAGGGACCTGAGAAAGGGACACTCTCTCAGCAAGTCCGCTCCACTGCTTCAAAGCTCTTGTGACAAGAAGCATTCATATTTGAGGAGCTTCAGAATTCAAAGGGCGCCAATTCAGCTGACCACATTAAGAAAAGAGGGTGAATATGTGAATAATTGAAACTGGGCTGACTGAAGGGAGACTATCCTTCCGCCTCTGCAGTCATACACACACACACACACACACACACAAATACTCATTGTCACAACCTGAAACTTTTAAGCGTTCCAGTTTCAGAAACCCAACCTTGAATTCTTCACAATCCAACATGATTCTCCAATTCAACCGCAACAAAAGACTGTACTTAACGGAGGGTGTTTTCAAATCAGCATATTGGTCACAAGTCAGCTCACATGGAAAGCAAACAGGCACACATCAGAGTGATTAAATCACATCACTGACTGATAAACCCTGGCAAAGGCACTGTATGAGTCTAGGAAGGCCTGGATGCGAAGAAGCTCCGACCGCACTGACAGATCGATCTCTGGATTCCCCCAACAACAGCGCATTAGCCAGCATGGGCCTCAGCATGGCCACTATTGGCTGGCACCATGTCACATGATAGGAGGCATTGTGGGGAGCAGGGCACGGGGTGTGCTCTCTGGCTGACTGGCTGTGTGACACTGATGCCACCGAGAAGCCGCGAGGCCATCCACGTCAACCCGGCGCAGATCTGCCAAACGGGCAGCAGTCATTGGCCCCTTCAAGTTCCGGGAGTCACTCTGATTGGCTGGAGGGGTGTGGGGAGGCGGGACACCGTTGTGAGAATTTAGACTTTGCAACTGAGAGAAAGAGACCAGTGCCCGCAAAGCTGACTCAAAATTGACGCATTCCTCAGGAAGAACTGCCTGAAAGAGACAGAAATCTGAGGGAAAAAAGGGCAGAAATGACAACAGAGAATCAAACCAAAAAACAAAAAAAGGAAGCCTTGGCAGTGCCATCCAGACAGTGAATATTTTTAATCTACTGACCGCTGTGACAAGCCTCCTGTCCTTGTGTCCTTCTGCATCTGAATCATCTTCCAACACTCACATAAAGGATCCCATCATTGGGATTATTTCCATCGTCATACCTGCCCACGGACTACAGGTGGAAATTAGCAATTGTTGCTATATCCTGACCAAACACATATTCTCTTGTATTAATGTTTATTTGTGCATTGTCCTTGTTTTAAATAAATACATTTCCAATTCCAATCAACATTTAGTGCAATTTAGTTACCTAACTTGATTGGCCAAAGATGTCAAGCCTGACACAACTGCACATCCACCTGCACGGTGCGCAGCTTGACTCATCCATAAGTGATCAACCGTATGCTACACAGTCTCGCTAACTACTGAGTCCTCAGCCCCATTGCATGCTTTAGTGTCTCAAAGGTGGATCATCAGACGCTTGTGTCTCTGTGTCTTTGAGGCTGGGGAAATGATTTTCCATTTAAGGGCAATACAACACACAACACTTTTGGGTCATTCCGTGTCAAATCATCCAGTGGCTGACAGGTCACCCTCTCCAAAAAAATCTGAAAAAAATCACAGGTGTTTGTAGACCAAACCTATGCATAAAATCTTAAATAATATATCTGAATCACTAATGGTTCCAAAACTACATACAAGAGCAATTCAACTATGAACCATAAACTGTGTGTTTAGATTGGATATGTGCTGCAAACAAGTGACTCTTTTACTCTTCCATTGTATTAAAAGAGCACCACATGTGGTGCAAAGTGGAACTGCAGATCCAGTACAAATTCAGTGGATTTATAGACAATATTTTTCAAAAATCTTCTCAATGAAGAAACTCAGCAACAAGCCCAAATTTTGGACAAATGATCCTCACGTACAGAATGGTATATAGTAAAATTTAAACTGTTAACTGTGCACGTGGTGAAATGAGAAGATGAAAACAAGCTTTTTGAAAATCAAGCCTAATTTGAAAAAAAAAAAATGCTCTGAAAATATGGTAATGATACTAACCAAAGCATGGACATAACCTTATAATCAATATATGAGTGGGAAAAAAATCTGATGAATTTGTGTCACATACTTTTTGAATGAGAAGCCCTCAAAGGTGATGATGTCTTTTCACATAATGAATTTAACCCTTAGAACCCGATTGACACAAAGTGCGTCAAAAAAACACACCCTTGCTTCCTTGTTACATTGCTCCGCGACTGTTCATCGCAACGAGATAAAACCTTTATTGCATGACAGAGAAGAAGTGGGGCTTTCCAAAGAGACTACGCACTTGTCTGTACGATCAAGTATATGTAAAAAAATCATGAAATTAAATCAAATTGCATCATATTTACAGTCTATACTTCTCTGCGTTCACCTGCGCACCCATTACTCTCGTTTGAATTACTCGCGAATCCATGATCGCATAGATATGGCAAGCATATCAGATGAAAGAGGAGAAACAGGGCTATCCATTGGTACCATCTTTCTGGCTTATAAAAACAGACGAAGTGACTGCAAAATATTAACGTCATGTACACAAACCAACGCTGCACACCCATTACTCTCGGAGTAATTACTCGCGGACCCGTGATCGGATATATATGCCACGTATGTTAGATGAAAGAGGAGACACAGAGCTATCATTTGATACCAAATACATCCTTCTGGGTTATAAAACAGATGAAGTGACAGCAAAATAATAACTTCATATAGCTGGACTTACCCCACGTTTTTGTCTGTTTTTGTGGCAAAGCATGTTTATAATCCAACGCTATCGTGTGTTTCTCTATGGCAAAACATGTTCATAATCCGGTTTTGAGATCCTAGCAAATTCCTGCATGGCATCCAATTCAAGGCTCACATTGCATCCCAATTTGTTCAACAAAGAAACACCTTTTTTGCCTTTACTTTGTTCATGGCAATGCAGTAAAAAGTTGAGAATCATCATGTGTGCATACACCATAGTCACACATGCTAACAGGCAAACTTGGGTCAAGTCAGGTCAGATCAGTTCGTGTCACAGATATGGAGTGCAGAATGGTCATTTTTCATCGCTAAATAAAAAATGGCATTTATTTCTGTAAATCACACACCACATATTTCTGTAAATTGCTCAGCCCCAGAGTATCCCTCCAACATGGCAATTATATTGCCCGTTTCAGGACAGTCTGCCCTACACACACATGAAATGCATGTAGAGCTTTGAGCTTGCTGTGGTGAGATACAGGTCCAAATATAAGAATTTTTATAATATGATTTTTATATTTTAATTCTTTAAAAATCAAAATAAAATCAATGCTAGTACTAATACATGACATGATGGCAGACCTGGATAGCCTAGACTCTGCTGAAAAAAACAATATATAATATGTGTGTGTGGCACTTACAATGACCAGAATAAATCCTTATGAATAAAGGTAGTGAAAATGCCCTAAAAACAGCTTAGGGTTCTAAGGGTTAAAGCCATTTTCAGAGCTTTGCAGAGGGGAAAGTACACAAGATACATCTAATCCGGATTTTTTTTAATTCAACAGGAAAATGTACTTCTATTTACATAATTTCACTAATGTGTGTGAAATACCAAAAGAGCCAATAATGTTGGAAGTTGAACAAAAAGGATTGTTCACCACGACGCTTAAAATTACTTGAAGTTTCAAAGGGCTGTAGTTTTGCAACGATTAGTTATACAGATATACTATTTAAGATTTAGAGGGGGTCACCTGCCAAATTTTGCTGAAATTGGGTGATTTCACACGGAATTACCCTTTTTAGAATTAAACAGAATGACCACATCTGACAACCACGGGGGTAGGAGGGAACAGACAGTCCCTTGATCATAATCAATCCGCACTAATTAAAACCAAACATACTCCCACAGTGAATTCCACCCCCACAGCATACACATACACACACACACACAAAAACACCCAATACACTACAGTCCCAGGGCATACATGTGCATGTAAACACATGCGAACAACCCCCTTTGCTTTGGACTCAAGGGATTATTTTGAGCCCCTATATGATGGAATATTCTGCTTTGTGTTTGCAAATGCAGATTCAGCTAGGCTACCATGCTGAGATATTAGCCAACGCTTTCAGGGTGGATCAAGGTTTTCAATTTCCACTTTCGTGCCAATTTGGAAACTAAAGCGCAGCGGCACAAACAAAACAGCTATGTGCTTCAGAAATCCTTGAAAACGCTAAACCGTTGACGAAAGCAGAGTGAACATTACTAGCAGAGAGCAATAGAGGCCTAATTTAATTTGACGGCTCTTGCAGCTGGATGAAAATAAAAAGCACCATCCAAGCAAGAAACTGCAGCAAACAACAATAATATCCTCAACTCTCATTCGCAAACAGAGACCACAACAGAAAACAGTGGCACTCACAAACCTCTAATGGTCCACTTCCATGCTCCAGAGTGAATGCTAACAAAACTGCACAGCTCTCCATGACGAACACAAGTCTGCCAAATATTTCTGGAGAGGGATATTGCTGGAAGGAGGGGGGAAAACTCCCCCTGAAACTCACTGAGGAATGCGATCAATGAGGGCCCCATGGTACTCATCCCCTCACGGCAAATACTGGGCACAATGCAGGTAGTGTGAGAACTTAACTACATCCCAGAGAAAAGTGAGGAGAGGGAATGAGCTCTTACCTAGAGGGAATCTATAAGCCAAAATTGAGTGAACACATCAAGCTTAGATTGTTGGCTCCATTTCCAATTACTTCATAGATAACTGTGAATATATTTTTGTTTTTGTTGCTATTCTGCTGCAAACAGTCTTTCAACGTTGTCCCTTACGTCGCCAGCACAATGTCTCGTTTTGGATGAAACAGGACGGACACTGTGCCACATCTTCTGAACGTGCAATAACCTCATCTCTCATCCTCCCAAGCAGAACAGACCCCATGCCAACACTCAGTTTGACAGTAAATAACTACCGGCTGTGTGTGTGTACGTGTGTGTGTGTGTGTGTGTGTGTGTGTGTGTGTGTGTGTGTGTGTGTAAGTGTACGCGTGTGTGTGTGTATCATCTGCGTGTGTGTGTGTGTGTGTGTGTACAGTGGTGTGATGGGGTGTGTGGTGGGACAGCTTGGCATATTCATCTCCAGCAGGGCGATTAATCAGGTTGGCTAAATTTACCCCTGGGGTTTATTAACGGGGCCGCCGGACCGGGAGAGTAAACACATCACTTATCGGCCGGTGCGTCCAGCACTTTGTCGATTCCCTGCTAACGAACTCACCAACTGGCCTGGCATGGCAGCACTCTCCTCACCGTCACTCTCTCTCCACACACACACACACACACACACACACACACACACACACACACACACACAGTGTTTGGGAGGGAACACTAGGTATGGGTAAAGGTATTCGCAAAGGAATTTCTTAGTGGCTGTGACACAATATTGGACTCCAAACTACAGGCAAAAAGCACAGCCACCACTGCTTCCCCAAATCTCAGTTAAGAGTTTGCTAGTGTTGCTCAAATAAAACAAGCTTCGGTGCAGATATTTGTCAGGAAAATCTCAGAGAATTGGTGTGCTAATCAGGAAACACATGGGTGCATTCATTTCCTTTGTCCCCGCAGTACCATGAAGCAACAGCTCTGTTTAAATATTACCTCTCTGAATAGCACTCACTGCTATGCAAGGAGCCCTGGTATTTTCAGCCCTGTGCATGCTTTTCACTCACATTTCTAGTTAGCATTCAAGTGTGTGTAGGTTTAAGTGATAAACAATTGAGCTTCGCACAAGCGTGTGCACACTCACACACGGGCTCAAGCTTGACTGCCGCACAGTGCACACCCTACCTCTAGCTCTTTCGAGGCAGATAGCCCGTGGGCGACTGATAGGCTTTCCCACAATGCACCTCTACATTCCCAGTGCTCCACTACAATCTAGGTCACAGCAGACATCCCTCCCTCTCCCTCTCTTTCTTTCTTTCTCTCCTGTGATGGGCTCAGCTATGGGAGCGGAGACCCCCTTCACTCTTGCAACACGAGACCCCCTTCACTCTTGCCTGTCAGTATGAGGCTGATGGCCGTGGGAAAAAGCAGCCACCTGAAGGTCACTCCAACTGATCCAGGTTAAGACATCAACACAGACACAAACACAAACACAAACATGCGCGCGCACACACACAAACATGCGCGCGCGCGCACACACACACAAACACACACACAGCCATCGAAGAGGCATCTTGGTATTTTCCTGTCCTTTGAGCCATTTGTTCTAAGAGAGAGTGAGTGAACAAAAAAAAGGTTGGCTCAGAGGGAAAATGCTAAAAAGGGAGTAAGATCAGAGTGGCTAGCTAACTGGTCCAGAGAGACTCCATTATGGATCTGAAGACTCAGTGTTAACACAGACCGTAGCTTCTCCTCATCAAATAAAAAAAAGAAAGTCTCTTCATTGCCCCCTTTCAAGCTGCCACTGGAAAAAGCCTCAGTAGTCTCTGAAGTCATCTCGAAACGGGCTCACCTCCCGGCTGCCTGACATCTATTTATAAACTGGCGGACGGAAAGCAGGAGGGAAATGACCCAGAGAGGGTTCCTTTCAATCGGAAGGCTCCAAATCACAGCTGCCCTGTAGGCCTCTGCTTGGGTCAAGCACGTGGCATGGCACACACACATTTAGGCCACAGGGGGTGGGAGTTGAGGCGTGTGTGTGTGTGTGTGTGTGGGCAGGGGGTTGGGTTTGTGGTTTGGCGAGTATGTTTAACATCCCCAGGTGGAGGCCTGACCCCAGGTTGACCCCAAGCTGACCTCAAGCAGGTCTGGGCTAATTCTCAGTCATCCATCCACTTCATTCATGTGGACCGTGGCCATCATACCCACTCTGCTATTTCACTTAACCTAGCTGCATTTCTAATGCTGCACACATAGGCTCTCACTGCATTTCTGCATCCACCATGGCTCCCCATGTCAAAGGCAGCTAAATAAGCTTGTGCTTGTTACACCCAGTTGCCATAGTTACACAGAGAAAATTCTTGACAACTCAGTGAAGGCAGAAGGCAGTTATTTACACACAAAGTGTTGGATGTCTTCGAGACAGTCAATGAAAAGCAAGCAGGCTTAAAGAGGCTCCTTCCACTTGTCTAGATCTGTTTAGCTGCCCCTTGTGTGCACTACACTAGCAAATTGTAGGAGGATTTGTCTGCGAAAATGTTTCCCCCTTCAGACAATAAAATAAATCCCCAGCTCAGCTTTTCAATGGAAAGTCATTTAAAATGTCTAGGAGCATGTGAATTATTGTCTAGCAAAGAAAACAAATGGCCGAATAGCTTTGGAAAGTATGTGTGCACAAGGCGGGCGGGGTTCCCCTCTCTAAAGTCAACACAGGTTATCCTGGCATGCGTAACAAGTTAACATTTTTAAACCACTCATTTAGCAGATGCTTTTTATCCAAAGCGACTTAACAAAAATGCCTCATATTCAAGCTCCAGCACAGAGGAGAGACTTTAGGTAGGAATTAATACTGCATCAATCATTAGGCTACTAATTACTAGGCATGCTTAACTCACACATGATTCCTCAACAGAACACACACAAGCCTGTAAAGGACACATTCATACAGTGTCACAACCTACACAACAACAAAAAACTATGCTCATCATGAGATGGAGATTAGATTGGCTAATCTTTGTGAATCTTGGTCATATAATCACTCTTAATGACCGACTTGCTCTGTCAAGACCAATCTCCCTACAGAATCCACTTTAGGAGGATCAAAATCCTGCCGGCTCTCATCACCACCTCTCACATAAATAGGATGAAGGAGGGCATGAGATCAGGGTCACAGATTCCAATTTCTGAGATGGCCCAGGGACCATCCCTCTACGAGGCAGTGATGTAAGGAAATTGCCATCCTGATACCTGCTTGCCCTTCAATTACGTGTGTAATCCACACACATAAATACACTCACTAGTCCGCACAGTCTCCTTTTATACAGCCCCCCCCCCCCCCCACACATGTAATCTGTAAAAGACTGCCGAAATAAATTAGTGAATGAGTTGGCCCAGGTTTCTCCATCTTCTAAAAATGTACCTCAATCTACAAAGCAGCCTAGAGTCAGTGCAGTACCATTAAGCTAATTGCACCCATTAATACATATTTGCATGGATTTGGTTTGGTTTGTGCCCTCAAGGTCAGGCAATGCCTTGCCAGATCACAGGCAAGTGAGACTGGATTTAAGCCATTTGGCTAATCCCATAATCTAATCAAACATGAGTGTTAGCCACCATCGCTAATGGCAACATATTGCGAGGGGCTCAAAAAGTGTGTGCATCAATGAGTGAAAGTGTATACAGAAGACAGATTGTGCTTTCATCTTCAGCAGATCAAACAGGCATTGTAGGCAAAATCATGGAACAGTCAAAAAAAAATAATAATAGATAGATACAGAATGGAATAATAACAGCTTTTATCATACATCATGATCTTATGCAAGCAAGAACAGGGGAGGTCATTGGGGATGCATTATGTTTCTTGGTATATTAAAATATGAGCACTATTCTTACCGGCATCATGTTTGCAGATTTTAGGGGACGGGGGACATCAGAGCTTGAATATGGTCAGCAGCATAAGGATGTTGATTCTGACCCTGCCTCGAAACCACTTCAAAGGGTTGATACTTGGGTGTCCCCGATAGCTGAGAATGACACAGAAGTCTGCGAGCAGAATTACATCGATGAAAATGTATGAATACCCTGGGTGGTCAACAAGAACTTTTATAGAAATTACAATTAATGAAAATCCTTGTTTCATCAATTGATTTGACAGGTAACGTTAGAAAGCACTTAAAACGTAGCTAAACCAAGTGTAATCTTAAGGATGGTGTCGGTGTCTTCAATTTAACATTTAGATAAATATACAGTAACGTTAGCTGAGCAATACTACTATGACAACCTTAATCAGATAACATTAGTTAGCATAGCTGGAAGCCCCGGATAATGTTAATGTTAGCAGGCAAAACAAACAAATGCGGACTAACGTTAGCCGTACAGATGCAAACTAATTCTGAATTATTGACGTGTAACTAAATATAATACCGAGATGCAATGTGGTGGACAATGGTCACTTTAATTACACATCTCTAGTAGCTAACGATACATTATTAGATAAGCTTACGTCAGTGTGTAGACCTGATTATTAGACAGTGAACTAGCTAGCAGCTAATTAGCAAGCAATGAACCTACCAGTGGCGACAGTAACGTTACATTCACTCACTAGTAAACATCGTTAAATTTCAAATTCTGTGTATGCTGTTGTCGACACAAAAGAAGCAATGGTTTACTACGGACACTGGACTTAATTAAAACAACAATTACAACATGATGAATAGTGTGTGATACTTGTTTTGGCTATTTAATTAATTCGTAGTCACTCTCATTGGGTGGCTAACGCTAACCGTCTAACTTGCTAGCAGCGCACTTATCGCTAGCTAGGACCTACCAATACATTCCTGAGAAAACTATGGAGAAGCAAGCTAGCAAGACCAAGCTTTCAGTCATCCCGTACAAATTCACCATCTTGACAGATTGACCAGTTTGTAAAACAATTCTGACATGAATAACAAAATAACGTCATGGTCATAGCTGATTGTATGCGAATTAAAATATCGTTTGTGAATCAAAATAGCTTGGCAACTCACCAAAATCATCCAGTCATGATGATGCAGTGACGTTGATTCTCTTATAATGTTAAGCAAAACAATGTATGATTATGTGGATATAACTTAACCTAGTTTGCCAGTTAACTAATTATCGATTAAGTACCTAGCAAACACCTCAAAAGGCTATATTGTAGCTGACCAGCTAGAATTCTAACTTAAAAACACCTGGACCAGCGATGCATCGTTAACGTTGACTGGCTAATCTTCTAGCAAGCTACCCGACCGAAACTGGCTGAATATGCGTATTCGAAACATCTGGCAGGATGATCGAATATGTTTTTAACTATTAACGTTAAATAACAATAAAACGATTTCCAAGCTACTGCTGAAGTAGTAGCCTAGACAACGATGTATATCTAGCCAACGTTAGCCAGCTGTGTTTAATTCCCGATGTTTCTCCCAGCCAGGCAGTGCACAAAAATCCGTGACTGTCAGTGTAGTAAAGTGATGTCACACGCTGACGCGAAATCTCAGGAATACACGGTCAAAACATTTTCGCACACATACACACACAATTTACCTAAGAGGAAATAACTATTCATTCTGATAAATAGAAATAACATAAGAGGTGCAGAACTAGTAACGAAATACAGATGTCATGGCCTTGAGACCTCAGTAATCCACTCATTAATAAAGCAAAACGCTGTTAAACATTATTGTCCTCTTAAAGAAAAGGCTGAAAGATTGCTGTGCTTAATTTTGCACCTAAAAATGTTGCCCAACTTCTTTTGGAACTCACCAACATAGTCACATGACTCCTGATAGATTTACTGTATACTGTGGTAGCAAAGGTCCGGTTATAATTCTTCAGGAACTTGTGAACCCATTCAAAAGTAGGGCATGCTGATGCATTACACCATTCATTGTTCAAATGTACGCATGGTAGAACAATGAAATTGTGGCGTTACCAAGCACAAAGAAACTTGAATCGGTGTTAATGATAAACATGTTATATATTTGTATAGACTTTGACACTGATGTACAAGTAGACACAGTACATCATACCAAACCTCTTACGGTAGAATGATTGGCATTTCAGTCAAATATCAGAGTTTTATACAATTTTATTAACTGTACACAAGGTTGACTGAGTTCCACTGGTAATCGCTCATGTACTAATGGAAATGTACTGTTCATGGTTACTTTTTCATTTCATTGATTTCAGCTTAGCTTTCTCAAGTTCCAATTTTTCAATCTCCAGGTAGAGTTTTCTCTCCTCCAGGACAAGATTTTTGTGTTGCCTCTGCAAGATGTCGCTCATGGTGACGTCGCCGGCTGCTACAGCTAGACTTGTTGCGGTGGCGGCGGCGGCGGCGGCGGCGGCTGCTGCTGCGCTGGTGGCTGGCTTGGCAGTATGACTGGGGGCACTTTTCGCAGCATGGGCACCTGAAAAGCAAATTAATTCATTATGGTTTAACACCCATCACACTGATACCTATTTAAATAGGTAACAGACCTCATGATGAAAGCTAAGAAGATCAAGGCAATAAAACTATTCTATTGGGGACAAAACCAAGGTTGGCTATTGGGATATCTCTGAACATTCATTTTGTAATGCAGTATGGCACAACTTCTAGACATTGCCTCTGGACTGATTCTGGATCAATTAAAAGAAGGTCCATAGATAAACACTGGAGTTGCATTTGAAAGAAGAAAAAAGGTTGCTTGATCCACAAACAGTGACTATGGGCAGTATCTGTCTGCATCCTATCCTGCCTAACGAGCATACATACTTCCACACCTGTAGTGAAAACGAAGTCTTCCGGACCATAAAGTTTCCCTTGTTCCATTAAGGCAGATTCTGCCTTAAGTTGTGCTAAATTTGAGTTGGTTAGGATAGAAGTCATAGTGGAATTTGACAAGTAAATCAGATATATGAGCGTGAACACATGTGATATTAAATGGGGTGAGTAGGTTAAACAAAACAGAAAAGAAAAACATGAATGCAAAGGTTCACAGACGTGATCCAGGACGTTGGTGAGGAATTTCATAGTGTTAAACATCGGAGAGATACATGCGCCCCACATGCATTCATGCATATATTTTACATAGCCATGGAGTGGGACCTCCATGTAGTTTCCATACATACTTCTTCCTGTCCCGGTTGTATCCGGAATCGGTATTTTTTCCCCCCTCCATCCACCAAGGGGCAGCGTGAATCTTAAACTCATTACAGTTCCACACACAAATCTGGTTTGCTACTGGAGGGTCAACCTAAAATACCTGAAGAAGAGTCATAGCACCAGAAGGCCCACAGCCCATTTGCTGGTTCAAATTTTGAACATCAACAACTGAATAAGAACAAGTGAAATGTCAGTCCTATGGCTCCACCTACTGCACGTTAGATGAGGAGACCGTGATTGTGGGCATAACAGCACCATCTAGTGGTCAGGTTTCTTTTTTTTTTTTTTTAAATAAAATCTAATGTGGCTTAAAATGTCTATCACAAAGCTACTTAAAATAGAAGACTGGGCCAATTTATTTTGGCAAATGCAGACTTCACCAAACCTTTACGCAGTGTACAACTAAATAACAGGTTTGTGATAAGCTTATGGATTAAATTGGAACTGGATTATCAAGTTGAAAACTGCAGCCAATACACCAATCATTTGGAACCACACAGGCACTGGCTAGCAGTCTTTACCCCCATGCAGTCAGGCCGCTTAATGGACAGTCTACCCCCCTACTCCCCATAGGACATCCCTCTGTGACAATGTCTCTGTCCATTCACCCCCAATACCTGTGACCTGGACTTTGCATTGCTGCAAAAACACTCCAACAACCTTACCTCTATTAGATTTATTAATTATTGCACCAAGCACTTTACTGGACATAGCACTTTATGGGGTTTTCTAGGGGTAATTATGGTGAGCTAAATTAGGTACAAAGTAATGGGTGATTCATGGGGGATGTACATTGATATAAGGCAAATGGGGGAACAACTTCAAACTATATGCCTGTCTGTTTTTGCTCTAACAACATTTCCTGTAACAATGACAAATAAAAAAACTAAACTGAACAAGCAAAAGAAAACTGCCCCAGCCCCTTTTTAGTAAAGCCATAAATACACATAAATAAATATATATGACTAATCAATAAGAATCATGTTAGCCATGATACAAATGTGGATTTAAAGAAAAGCTGAAAACAATAGAAACAATGAAGGTTGTGAAGTACTCAAGTCTGGCCTCAGCAGATCTGGGGCCTTATCTGCAGTGTTAATCTAACGAACAATATTTATGGTCCTCATTTACAGGTACCAAAGATCACTAGATAGGTCTTCAGTTGGTTTAATATGCAAGCTGTATATATTATATTGGTTACTTTTCTTCTCCCCATGAATAGAAATCATTTTTGCCAGTTACCCTCTTCAATATGAAGCAGTCCTTAACAGCCTGGGAGAGTCCTTATATTCAATTTGTTCATTGAAGAAATAAAAATCTGTTACAACGGAAAATCATATCCTGTTCATTCCTAGCACCTATGTGAATGTTTATGCAACCGGCCTGAGAAATTGTCCTTTGCATCCTATTGAAGACAGACAAATATCGAAAACCGACATCAACAACAGAAAGAGACCTCCACTCAGTCAGAATAAAAGAAAAATACTGCAAAGACGAAAATGTTCTCATTTGGTGACCCATCCAGGTCACTTTATTGAATCGTAAGAGACAGACAGAAAAGACATTTGAACGTAAAATGCAGGGATTTTAGAAGCCGTTTAAACAAGAAGTTGGAGGGAGGGTGACAGCTCAGCATGGTGGTCAAATCAGTGGGCAGGCTCTGCGAAGAATAAGGAGAGCAATTTCAATAGGAACTGATGTGATCATTGTGAAAACAGGGGCCGGTTGCATAAAACTACTTAAGACTGATGATGGGCCATTTCTCCTTAGGTGACCTGTTGATGCAGTACATGCCAGTCGCACAAACAGCAAGGTTTGCGTAACGAACCTGCCCTCGCTAGTGGTGCTTCATCCAAATTGCAAAGGGTGTTGGTGGTTGGGTTTATGGATGGAATTATTCTGCACACTACTGAAAAGTCTTTCCTTGGTCAGATTTAAACTGGCTATTAAAAGTGTTTGGCTATGTGGTTCAATTCTGCCGCAAAGGAGTGCTCCATGAGATATCTGGTCAAACAGGCTTGGTACAGAAATGCTAATAAAATGTTTCTTTCCAATATAGACCAGAGGTAATACCAAGTCATGGATAGGGTGAATTACTCAATTCAGAGGCTTAACTCACTTGAAAAGACTGCACATCGAGTGACTCCTTAATTCATACATTAGATAGCATACACACACACAAACAAACTTCACTTGAGATTAGTTTTTTGAGTTATGAAGTATAACTTGGTACTTCTGAAGTGAAACGCAGTTTGTCTACAGTTTAGGTAGAGGACGCATTTTATGAAATGAAAGAAAATGCATCACCTGCCAAACCTGTTAAACAAGTTGCTTAAGGCTGTTTCCCAGCACTTTTACGTCTACCATTTATCTCTAATTTTACTTCTTTGAGGGCCGTGATTATTATGATCTCTATTGCTGCCATGGATAAAAAAAAATAAAAAAAACTTCTAATAAATGATCATCCAGTCAAGACCTGAAATACCATTGAGATCTTGCCCTCCATGGAGTTCCACTGTTGCTAGGAAAATAAATTTGCGGCATATTCCCTATTCCCCATCTCCTTGATAGCTTTATTTGCAAAAAGCACATTAACAGTGCGTTCAATTCAGTGGTAAATCTTTCACTAAACTAGTAGGATTAGAAATACAAATTCACGTGGTAGATGTATAATATAGTATCATGTAGATGAGTAATAAAATACATTTAACAAAATAAGTTTGCAATTCACCACAACCATCTTTTTCAAAATGGCATTTCATAGGGCTCATTTACGGCACCATCTAGAGATAGCCAATTAGGTGCCACGTGGAGACAGCGTAGAGTACAACGGTATGTCGTTTATGCGGATTGGTGGTTGAGCTGGCAATTTCCTGCTGGGAGGATCAGCCAATCCACACAGAATACATAATTTGTGGCCAGCAGAAATTCGACACCTAAACGGATTGAAAATAGTGCCAGAGGTGAGCATGTCAGACGACACCTTTAAAGATGGTGGCAATCAGTTGGGATCCTAACTTGCTGAAGCTTACCCTCCGAATCCCAAACCCGTGGTTTGTCTATAGCCACCAGGGTAGAGCCAGAGGATACGGTCATCTAGGATGAGAGGATACGGTCATCTAGGATGAGAGGTGTCCCCCCCCCCCCCCCCAACACCTAGTCCAAAGTCACAGAGATATGCCTCTGCTAGGGCTAACTTTGACACATCTGAGTGAATACTTAAAAAAAAACAAAAAAAAACAAGCTTTGCCTTAAAATGGGTACATGAAGCCAGTACAACAATATGCTGCTAGCAAGTCAGATGCAAGCCTTGTCACGAAGGAATACCGATTTATTTTTAACCAAAAATAATACATTAACATTAATTCAGTGCAAGTGATTTGATTAAACATTAACCAAAAACAAAAGAAATAGCTGACTTCATGGGTTAGCTGTTAGCATTAAGCCTTAAGCATTATAAACAGAGGAAGCAGAGAAAGAGTGGCTTGATCACTGAAATGGTACCAATTTCTACTTTAGCAGCAATACCGACACTCGTCAAGGAAATGTATTTAGCTTGTGGGGAGGTAAAAAGAAAGACCAAAAAAAAGTATATACACACACACCGGTATATATATTTACACAAAAGACCTGTAGGCTGACCATCCCTAAAGAAAAGGTCATTCTAAGGTCAAATTCTACTGCAGATACAAAATCCCAAGCAATAAATGCCTTCCCCCCCCCCCCCCCCCCCATCAACATTTTGAGATGAGATCTGGGCATTAAATAAAAAAAATAAAAAAAAAAAAAAATTTCAAAGAATCACCTTTCTCCATAGATTTCCTCAATAAATTAATTACAATGACTTATGATCTAATGACTGACAGAATGAAACTACATAATTAAAAGTTAAAAATAGAAACTAAATTTATGGCAAGACAGATGGCTTTACCATGTTAAGACAATGGCCCAACAAAAATACATGGGCAAAATGATGGCTGCTCAAAGCACACAAAGCATGCAACATATTTGTACTATGGCATGTTCTTGTGGACTGTGCAACTGACTGGTTTGTCATTACCACATGAAAATTAAGACTACCTTCTAACAAATGGGGACATTTTTAACCCTCTCCATTTTAGGCCCTGAGGACGCTGACCTCAAAAGACAGGCATCCTCATTAACGTGCCTAGAAGGACACAACTACAATGCTGCAAACTAATCTACTCTTATTGTAAGGACATTATGGTCTCACAAGGTGCTGGCTTAAAAAACAACCTGCCAACTACTGCACCCACTACAGAGCATGGTCTAGACGATGCTACATGATCCAACTGATATTTGGTAAATCACTCTTTACAATTGGTCATGAGAACTAGCTCAACTTCATTCTACCCATGCACCAGTCGGTCATGGTGAAGGGAAACATATAGCATGATACACAATAGTAAGTAATCTAAAATCTTACAATTTCTTCTGTTCTTCTGTAACTACAGAGGTCCAATTTTTCCACATACTTTGCGAATACATTTAACTCTGGTGCAGTCATGTCGCAATACCGGGGCCAATTATCTCCTAATGTTCTGTGAGCAATATAGATGTATCCCAATTACAAGTCACTTGGTTCTCCCATATTGCTTATTCAATCTCCTCAAGAGCACTCAAATGCAGCACCAAAATAGAGTGATTGCTCTGTTGTCTTACCGATTCTTGATTAGGACTGAGTCTTAAGCCTCTTTATGCAACCGGCCAAGAGATTTCAAATTGTCAATGAATTTGCACAAGATATAATAAAGCAATAATGTCATTAAATAAGCAAGGTTGGATTAAGATTGAACAAAATTATCCTGACACATGTGTTGTGGAGCGTACTTGAATTGAGATAGTCCAATTGGATTACACTTACTTGAATCTACAGCAGCTTTCTTTCCTGCAAACAGAGAAAGACAGACAGATATTACGAATTATTATGAAATTTAAAATGCAAGACAATTCAGCAATGACAGGTCAACAATAACAGGGTTCAAGTTCAAAGATTTGATATGTTCAAGCAACACTAGGGTCACTGTAAAACCATAATACATACATACATACATACATACAGACTGACCTACAACTTTTCAAGCACTAAGCACAAACCTTCATTTATTCATTCATTCATTCATTCATTCCTCCCTCCCTCATAACTTCATGCATATGTTAACTAACGCACCTCCGTAGGACACCTTGTAGTACAGGAACGTCATGACTCCAACACCAACCCACATCTCCTGATATGCCTTAGTGTAGTAAGGGCTCATTTTGGCCCACCAGCCTGCGAATGCGCCAGCCATCTGTAAAAATGAAACAGTGGCAGTAAGACAAGGTTACAAGATCCACCATTACCATCTTCACTGACATTCCCTACACAATGACATCTCGTTTTAAAACGACAACGCTAAGAGGGGGGAAGCAATCAAATTCATTATCATACGTTGACCATGACTTTCCCAGGACATCGCTGGACATAGCCAACTAGCTAGCTCGCATGCTTTCATCTTGTTGTAACGTAAGTTAACGCTGCAAAAAGTTAACGTTAGCTCACAGGCTGTCAAACGTTAACATGTCAAGAGCCCGAAAGCTAGCCGTTTTCGTCATTTTGAATAGAAATGACTTAGCCGGTCAACGCACCTACCAATTGAAGAAGGAATAGATAGCTAATTGAACGAGCATTTCAATAAATAACATTGGTCAGTAACGTTATAGGTAACTCCTCTGGTAATTTCACAAACTAATCTGATTGAGCTAACTAAAAATGCCGTTAACATTAACTAGCTGGCTAGCCATCGTTTAGGGTAGTGAGGCCATGTTACAAGGAGACACCGTAGTACGATGACATTAAATAGACCATTTAATTTCACAGACATTCTGCCATTGGTCTTGCACATTAACACGATTCCTCGTCTCTACAATTGCACAGGTAAATGTTAAATAAAACACGACTCACCTTCAGCTTCTGTGTGCACTGTTCTGTCTGGAGGTCACAAATTCAGCGCTGTGCCGCAATGACTTCTGGGAAAGAACCAAGTGGCGGATGCACTCAGGATGGACCATGCTGATAGATTTATACCAACACATCGCCATCTAGCGATGTCCTCCAATTGTGATTTGATCAACCTTGATGAATGTGACGTACACACCCTATAGTAAACAATCCCTATGTAAAACAAAGTTACAGTGACTAACGAAGACTGCTGTCCTGTCTACGTTTGCAGTTCAGATCACCATTAAACCTTACGGGACAAGTGAGACATTGATGTTTTGTTAGGCTAGACATATTATGTATGATGAGAATGAGGCACATTGATCTATTTGTGATAATCCCAAATGATTGTAGATTCTGAACAGTAGGCTATGTAGTATGCACGTAGATTGATAAACCGTCCTATGTGGTTGCGACATTTATCATTATGGGCCTTCATTTGCACAAGGCGTTAGTGGGTGCACAGACTCAGGGTGGCGCCCTTTTCCTTTGGATTTTAGTTTGGTGAGAAGTAAGCCTTCAATCCATTGACCCAACCGGAGTGAGGACTGTTTCAGCGTCGGCGTCAAGGGCGGGCCTCAGGGGGCCAGGCCCCCCCAAACAGGCTAGTGTGCCCCCCACCCAAATGAGTTCTCTTCCTGACATAAAAAAAAAAAACATCTACATTTATGGCTATGGTGGAAATGAAATCCATATTGATCTCTGATGTTGAACACGTAGCCTACTCAAAATGAAACATGACACAGACTGACACGTGTGTCAACTACTATGCTACTGTTGATTGTGTTAGCAAACTGCACGATGAAGAGGGATTCTCCACACTTGGACACCATTGCACCTAGTGTCACTGATACATTTACCACCACTCCTGCAACGTCAAATGAGCATAAATCTTGACCAGTAGGGTTTTTAGACACTGCATAAGAACTTCAGTAGGTTTCAAAATAGATCTGGGAAGATAATGGAAAATACAAGGTTTTTTGTGTTTCTGAGCGCAGGATGACCCAAGCACTCAAGCTGAATGCATGAGCTGTTGATCTAAATAGCAGAAACCATAAATAAAGAGCCAAACTGACACGTCTCATTTCCTATATTTTCCAATATTGTCCAGTGCTAAACTTGAGAAACGGAGACGTATCATGCTTTGGATCATGTAGGCTTTAAGAGGGGAGATGGAATCGCCCTTTAGTGAGTGCAACCAAAGTCCTTTTAGGCAAGTCCCTCCACTCCTTGGCCATATTGCAACAATTTTTGGGCTCTTATTGGGCATCTTTTTTGGCAGAAATGCGCGTGCGCAAGGCTTCATGACACCAACCTTGCTCCAGCAGCGAGATCACAACACATGATTGCCACGATGTCTTCACAACACAACACATTATTGGCTCAATGTATTCACAACACACCACATGATTGGCTCAATATATTCACATGTCAACGTTTTCCCGTGAAAGGGGTGGGATATGTGTAGACAACTGCCATATTGGCGTTACAAACTAACCCCATGCATATATGGAGGATTTTTTGAGTGCTATGTCTCCTCATTAGAAAGTCTCTGGTGCAACACAGCATGGGTCTTAACCTTTATCCAGAGGGAGACATTTTTGGATGCAGTGACGAAAAGCCTATAATGGACCTGGCTGGGAAATGCGACAGTTGTGGAGTCAGCATTTGTACCCTGTCGTTGCAAAACAGTACATCTCCAAACTCAAAAACAGTATACAGTCAATAAAAGTGAACTGTCAGAGCAGCACAAAATACTAAAAGCCATGCCAAGTATTCTGTTCGCTCACTTTCCATCACATTTGGTGCATCTACCTAGCCACCTTGTAAATGTGTTAGAATTTGTTCTGTACTATAAAAAAAACATTTTGAGCAATCACATAGCCTATGCAATGTTCCAGTGTTTTTTAATGACCAGCGTTAAAAAAGTTACAAATCTCTAACTAAAATTGTTATAAAAAAGATGTGTCATTGATGCATTTCAAAATACCCATCCAGCCTATTTCATGGGCCTGTGCAAAATCACATTGGGTTCAAAATTCCATGGAACACCTCACTTTGCCTCATGGCACACCAGTGTGCCTGGACCTAATATACCGAAGATCACAGAACCCACTTGAATGCAGATGAACAAAGTGTGTCAGGCAAAACGTTTGCATTTCAGCCTTCTTCGTCTGTGAGAGTGTAACAGGTGTGATTATTTAAAATCCCCATGTTATTTTCCCATAGGAAAAAGATCTTTAAAATCATGCCCCCAGAGTGTAGCACTGTAGCTGTTGGCTGCAGCAACTTGAGCAAGGTAGCACCCAATTTTCCATTTTATTTCATACCGACATACTTGTTGACCTCGAGAAACAGATATCTATGTGAAAAAAAAACAGAAGAAAAGTGGAAAAAGTAAGGGCAATCAAGGTTGTGCATGTCAAAAGTGACTGTTTAAAGGAGAATTCCGGTGTGATATTGACCTAAAGTGTATTGAAACATGATACCGAGTGTGAACGTATGTCTCATAGCCCATCTCGACTTGTCCCCTGCACTCCAAAATCTGGCGCTAGTTAGCCGATGCTACCAACAACTTTTTCAGTAGTGGTGCTTCGGCATCGGGCTAGCCATGCAAATAAATCACTGTTTTACACCCATTTATGAGGCTCAATGTATCTCCACACTTCATTGGTAGACTTCCTAGGGCCCTGACATTTAAAACGAGACATTGAGAACTTTGAAAAAGCACTGGTAGTTTACTTACAAGACGATTTATACAGACAGTATCTTCACGAAGTTTAGCGTTTGCAGCCATCTTGAATTTAGTCACGATAAGTCGAGCAAAGAGTAAGAATGAACAGCTATGATAAGGGATCAGATTCCAAAAATAATTCAGTGGAAATGCATGGATTCCAGTTGCTGCTACTGGAAGAAACTGGAATCCATGCATTTCCACTGAATTATTTTTGGAATCTGATCCCTTATCATACCTGTTCATTCTTACTCGTTGCTCGACTTATCGTGACTAAATTCAAGATGGCTGCAAACGCTAAACTTCGTGAAGATACTGTCTGTATAAATCGTCTTGTAAGTAAACTACCAGTGCTTTTTCAAAGTTCTCAATGTCTCGTTTTAAATGTCAGGGCCCTAGGAAGTCTACCAATGAAGTGTGGAGATACATTGAGCCTCATAAATGGGTGTAAAACAGTGATTTATTTGCATGGCTAGCCCGATGCCGAAGCACCACTACTGAAAAAGTTGTTGGTAGCATCGGCTAACTAGCGCCAGATTTTGGAGTGCAGGGGACAAGCCGAGATGGGCTATGAGACATACGTTCACACTCGGTATCATGTTTCGATACACTTTAGGTCAATATCACACCGGAATTCTCCTTTAAATGTCGTTTTCAAATGTACAACTGTTGCAGTAATTGTTTGTTTTAGTATTTAGCATCTTAATTAAAGTATATTTGAACTTTCAAAACAATCTATGCAATCTATACTGTGCTGGATACCTAGAGAGGACACTGTGATATGGCTATCTGTACGCAAGCTGATATTTCACTTCTCCAAGTATATTTAAGAACTAGATGTACCGCAGAGCGGTACAAAATATGACCGCCGCCCAGTCCAGCACATTTTTTCCACAAAAATAAATCACACTGAAAGGCCTATATGATTCTAACTGTCTCACTAAATTGCATTATCCACACTCAATTCTCACTGGTATCTGCTAGACAACAAGTACCAAAACATGATTAGTTCATAGATTTCACATGTAAAATTCATTTTATACAACCCCACCCCCATCTTGCCTGTTCATAATTCTGAGAAATTCTTGAATTATCTCTTATCAGTACACAAAAAATAAGCTATATGCTTAGTTCAAAATAAGTAGACCAACAGTACACTTCCATAAACATATTTTTGCTAAGGGTATGTCATAGCACACACTAAGTCCTGTTGAAGCCTTTTTGTACAGAGAGTTATTACCATTCAAGTGTAATTCATTTTAGTATCTCCCTCACTTATCCGGTAGATTGAGAAAATAGTTCTTTATAGTCATGTTTGTCTGGCCTGTGAATCTGAGGGATCAGGGTGGGTATTCAGGTCAGGAGAGTGTGTTCTACACGAGGCTACAGTGACGAGGAGACATGACTAGAATGGACAGACAGTATCAGAGAGATGATGCCCACCGCTGGCAGTTCTTTGCTTTGTAATCCAGAAACATGACTCAGAGGAAAGAAAAAAACAAAACAACAACTGCAGCTACTACTTAGAGGCCGATTAGGCTGGATGAATGCAATAGCCTTTGTGTATTTCTCTGATTTGTGTCCTCGTTCATGTCACGCACACCCTACCAAATAATCGTGTAGGTCCGTGTTAGTAATAAACTGGTCTCGCTAAAGACTAATCAGGTGGGTGTAGGTGAAACTGTACTTTAGGAAAATTTAATCATAATTTCAAAAAAGAAAATGTTCACATTCATCACACAATGATTTGCACTAAATTTATTTCATCTTGTGTGCAACAACATCTTATATTGTTTTGCAATACTGATAGATTCAAAATCAGATCAACTTAGTTCTGCTGTAACAAATGATAGAAATCTAAAATGACATAAAGTAATGTTTCCATCTCTAGTGCTATAAAATGTTGTACCACTACTTTCATCAAGACAAGACATCATTGGATAAGTATCGAGTCAGAACCCTGAGCTTCGGGGTAACAATGCTACAACGTTTGAGAGGAGGGTGTACACACTGGTGGGATGGATCAGGCAGGAACAGAAGGCAGAACAAGATATGGGACTTTTTAACACAAAAATGTGCCATTTTATGCTATCTGGAAGAGGTGGAGGAGACTCAATGTCACAGGAGTTCCATCTAAAAAAATAAAAAAAAAACATTTCAGGTTCATCCTGGTCCTTTAGTAGGAAGTAAAAGCCATACAACAGTCGGGTTTAGGATATAAGTTAAACTTATATGTGTTTGTGTGACAGTTGTGCTGAGGGAGAAATCCAGCAGTTGACATGGACTATAAGGCAGGGATCACATTAGCCAGCGGCAAGCGTAACGCAACGCAACGCTCACACCATAAAAAGTTATATCTCGTTCCTATGGTAACACAAGTGGTTTGTCTTAACTTGAATACGCTCGCGTTGCGCTTTGAAAGTTGAACCAAGCTCAACGCTCAGCTTGTTCAACGCGTTACACCAGCGTTGCCACCGTTCCGCTGCTGAACCATAGAGAATAGGAAACCTGCCACTTGCCACTGGCTAATGTGATCCCCGCCTAAGGGTAGAACTCTGTCTTAACTTCCTGGCTACAGTCTGTTTATTCTCTTCTTGACAGGGGATACCCTACAGGGTGGTGCCGTAGGCCTCTGGACAGTCATAAGGAACCGAGTAGCAGTAAGGCAGGCTCCAGTCACGGTGGACAGCGTAGGGGCAGACAGCGCTCAGGTGGCGGTCCACGTAGCTGGAGATGGTTGGGATCTCCTCCCGACGGTGTCCGTCCACACTGTCGGTCGCAGGGGGAAGTGGGCTGGACGTGTCTCTCGGTGGGCAGCCGCTAAGCCGATAGTCCGTAGAGTGTGCTGACGGAGTGGGCACTGGCCGTGCTGGTGATGTGGGTGTGAGTACGGCCGGAGGTGGTCGTGATCGTGTCCGTGGCGGAGGGAGACCTCTCAGGGCTCCTTCTTCCTCTCGGACCAGGAAGTCCCGCAGTACCTGCTTGAAGACGCACACCAGCTCCCACGGCAGGAACTCGTTGGTGGCCAAAACTTCACGGAACCTAAAGTGGGCAGTCCAGTGGATGGCGAACTTGTGAGTAACAGTTGACAGTAACAGTTAAAAATGTGAAAAACAGTTCCCTCCAACAATTTATGTATGATGTATTTCCATGTCTGTCCTCAACCCAATATACAATATACCGTGATCAAGGCTTCCATGCAAAGGGAAACTGAAATGTCCAAACTAAAGTTCATGTTTGTTTGGTGTCCACAAATGTTTGTCTCTGCCTTTTTCTGTCCTTAATTAAATGACTAACACACTGTTTACCAAGCCTCTGGCAATTGAAATTAATTAGCAATAGCCTCAATGAAGACTTTGCAAAAAATATTTAATGTTGAGTCATACCAAACATCCTTAATTATCTTAAAACTGCTGGTAATGAAACAAATTAAAGTAATGACTTGAAAGATGACAGAAAGGCCACACAGCTTTACCAAAACAAACACCACTAGTCATAATTTGGTAATAGTGGGACCACTCTGTCATATTCAGGAGAAACAAATATTTATTTAGCCCTCCTTAGGCCTTATCTTGTTTATCTTGTGAGTCATTACACAAGTTGCTTATACAATTGTCATTTAAATAATCTGAAGGTGCAGTGGTTGTGCAAAAACGTGAACTGTAAGCCCCATATTGATTCAGATTTTTACGAAGGACCCTGGCTCACCTGGACAGAACTGCTGCAGTGTGTGAGGGTGGCACGCGGGCACACAGGCGCTCCAACTGCCGCCTTTCAGCACTGGGCATGAGTGGACGCGGCAAGCCTTGAGCTGGCGCTGGCGGTGGGCGGCGGCACCCCTGGGCGCCCCGGCGCGACAGAAACAGATGCCAGGCCTCCTCGCGGAGCAGGCACTCCCGCTGCTCCAAGTGCCAGAGAAGCTCGCGAAGGAGCACGCCGTTCGGGAGGCATCCCGTTGCCGCGGTAGCAGCTGCGGAATTGGAGTGGGAGCCACTGGCCCTCTCAGCATCCAGACGAGGCCACCTCATCCAGCCGAACAGATGCATGGGTGAGCTGAGGACAGAGGAAGGAGGAGAAGTGACAGAGTGTTTTGTTAGAAGAAGACTGCATGACAATGACCTTGAGTGACCTGTGCACCATCACATCATTCAACTTGGTCATAACTGAAATGCGTTGTTGACATGAGGACAGAGAAAGTAGGAAGTAAGGTGAAGAAAATATAAGTGATTGTTTTTTAGCAAAGCAACACAGACTTGCGATGGCATATTCGGGATTAAAACCTGGGCCAACCGACAAACCTGTCCGTCAGACAGTGGTGCAAACACTGCTCCACCACGGCCGCTGAAGAAAGGAGTGAGAGAACGTTTTGCTCTGAAGGAGACTATGACCTTGAATTGACCTACAGTAGACCTTCACCTTAAAACTTTATTCCCCAAATCTGTTGATTTATACAGTGCGTCTGAATGTGCAGTCTGTGAAGCTCCTCTCTGGTCCTCATTTCTGGAGAGGATGTGAGATACCCTATGTGCTCGGGGGGAGCTGGGAGCACAGGAGGTACAGCTGGAGAAGGTTAGCATCTTTCTGGTCATTACACAGGGTGCAGTCATTACAGCACTGTTTAAATGCATTCATTTGTCACAAACTCTACTCTCTCTCTCTCAAAGACACACACACACACACACACACACACACACACACACACACACACACACACACACACACACACACTCCACTGCTGAAGCCCTTGCTGCCTGAAGGAGAACAGAATAGGAGGTGACAGCATGTGCAGTGAATGTATTGGACCAGTGTTCCCTCTACAGCCCCTAATCACTGGTCTAGGATACAGGAAATGAACAAAAATGGGAAAGACTTGGTTTACAGTCTATGGTCGTACCACTCAGAGAAGAAGAGCTTACAGTACATCACTCCATAGGCAAATATGACCACAGGTGCTCTGCTGTCTCTCTTGTCTGTAGGCAGTGAAATGAAGGAAGAGCATGTAGACAGGGATGGAGATGAAATTCACCTTATTCACGCGGCAGCCATTGTGTTAACAAAACGATGCTACAGGGGACATTGACCATATAATTAAAGCCCATATAGCATTTTCGCCACCTACTGGTGAATTCATAGAACACAACAATCCTATAGTTTGTGTGTCCTGTAGCCTCATTTTGGTTGGTTACAATGGCCGCCGTGTGAATAAGGTGAATGAGCTTAACATAGGTGATTTCACTAATTAGCTGATCTACTTGGTTTAAGAGTTGCGCTAATTGGAATCAGCTGATTAAGTGATAGAGTGGTTGGAACAAAAATGTGGCAGAACTTTTACTTTCTGAAGTCGGACCTTTACACCTCTGACTACTGTGTAGATACTGTAGCGCTCACTGCTTCTAAGATTCGTGCACAGAAAAGCGTACTGTGAATGAGAAGTTATATTGTGGTTGGTGTCGGCCGTGCCTTACAGTCGGTTCTTCACGAAGCACGACACACAAGTTATAACTCCCGTTTCACCATCACAGGCACCGTCTCTAAGAATCTTCCCCTAAGAACACCCCCACACCCCAGCATTGGCCCAGGTATCACAGCCTATCGTAGAACATTACACACATTAACCTGTCAATAAATAACATTCTTGAACTCAGACACACTACAATACAATCCTATAGAAACACAAAGGTAACAGAAATGATCATGCACTTATTATATGACTCTTCAGAATGCTGCAGGAAGTTCCATTATCATGACATTTGGCGGTCAGATAATTCTATATGATGACTGCTGCAAAAAATGAATGGCCGCTGTCAATGTCAGTGCAAAGGTCCTGTTTGCACTGTCTAGACTTATTTTTCGATATTGATCGGCAGATGATACATTATCCCTTACTTGTTGGAGTCATTATGATGACTGAAATTAAACTTCAATGCAAAACAGTTTCAAACTGAGATGCACTAAACAAATTCTACTTTCTTACTTATTCATTCCTATACATCACATCAGGGAAACCTCGCTAGAACAATATGATCAGCGAAAGCCTACAGACAGAACTGGGGCAAGGCAAAGAGAAACTGAGACAGATAGAGTGATACAGAGAGCGAAAAAGAGGAGAGAAAGAGATGGAAAGACTCAGGTGGTAAAAAAAGAAGGACACCCCATTTCTAAACTAGAAAACACACCCTCAAGAAATACCGTAAATTAATACACCACGCAAGATGTGACCAATCAGACAAAAGAGAAAAGGACACAGGAAACTACACACAGGAGGTCAAGTGCACCTTACCTTGAGCTCCTCGAGGGCTGATGTCCACGGCGTTGATGTGCCTCCATATCTCACTCGGCGAGAGCGTCAGACGACATTAGCCGCGTGCGTCCCCCCAGCCTGAGAGCTCAGTGCGTGGACTGCATGCACAGAGGGAGAAAGCCACAAGTTTGGAGGAGGAGAAGCGGAAAGATCCAGAATGGAACAGAGGAGCTTCAATTGGAGTGAAATGAAAGATTTAGTATTCAGAGAATGACAGGAATTGAGATGACATAACCGGGAAAGATAGAGCAATGAAGAGATAGAGAGAGAGAGAGAGATGCAGAATGAAAGAGATGCAAAGGACAGAGAAAACTGGGGAAAACTGTGTGTGTGTGTGTGTGTGTGTGTGTGTGTGTGTGTGTGTGTGTGTGTGTGTGTGTGTGTGTGTGTGTGTGTGAGAGAGAGAGAGAGAAAACGTGGAGAAAACGAGAGAGTCTGAATGGCACGGGCGAAACACACAGCACAAAGTGAGAGAGAGCGAAGGGAAAGAGATTCAGAGCAAAAAAAGCAGAACAGAGAGAGAGAGAGAGACTGGTAGACCCAACAGACCCAGCAAAGAGCAAAAGACAGAGAGGAACAGAATGGCAGCTAGAATGCTTTAGATATGACAGAAAGAGCAAAAGGAGAGAGAGAGTGAGAAGGGGGGGGGGGGGGCGATGAATGTGTGCGTGTGTGTGTGTGTGTGAGAGAGAGAGAGAGAGAGAGAGAGAGAGAGAGAGAGAGAGAGAGAGTTGGATGGCAAACAGTGAGAGCAGCAGGCAGATGACAGCACTGTGTGGAGCGGCGTGGTGCAGAGGAGCAAAGTTGAGAGGTGGAGAGTGAGGGAAGAGATAGAGAGAGAGAGTGTGTGTGTGTGTGAGGGAGAGAGAAAGAGAGAGTTTGTGTGTGTGTGAGAGGGAGGGAGAGAGAGAAAAAGACAGAGTGTGAGAGAGAAAGAGAGAGGGTGAGTGAATGTGCGTGTGCGTGCATGTGTGTGTCTGTGTATGTGTGTGTGTGTGTGTGTGTGTGTGTGTGAGAGAAAGAGAGAGTGAGAGAAAGAGCCTCCCCAGCCCACTGCTCCCAGCCTTCTGTCTCTCTGCTCTGATAACTCATCCTGCTCTGACCCTGTTTCTATTCAGCCGTACTGTGCTACGCTGCCCTGCACAGTGCACACACACACACACACAGACACAGATAAATAAACAGACACATAAAACACACACACACAAAGAGACACATGCACAAACAGACACACACACACACACACACACACACACACACACACACACACACACACACACACACACACACACACACACACACACACACATTCACAAACAATCAAACATGTAGGCATGATTACACATGCACAATCACATGTGGTTATGCAGATGCATATGCAGATGTGACACAGACAGACACACACACTCACCATCCTCATATCTGCCCTCCCCTTCTCTCTATCTCTCTCCCTCTCTCTCACTCTTTCTTTCTCTCTCTCACTCTTTCTCTCTCTCTCTCTCTCTCCCTCTCACACACACACTCACAACAACATACATTTTCATAAGATGAAAGGCCTACAGGCACATGCCACACACATATGTGTGCATACACACACACACACACACACACACACACACACACACACTCACACACACACTCAATATGCTCTGTCAGACTATGACAGTGTGACTGGAGAGATCATATGGCAGCTTGCAAGAGCAGAAGCCTGAGGTACAATCTCTCGTCTCTTTCTTTTTCACACCCTTTCCTTCATCCTCACATCAGACCAAAACACACACACAGACATGCAAACATAAAGACAGACATACACACACACACACACACACACACACACACACACACACACACACACACACACACACACGCACATAGCACTTGAAAATGTCAGGGCCATGCTCGCATCTTTGGGGTGAAACATGCCACATTGCACCACTCTGTGCCCGTCGCTGCTGCCAACATCCCGAGAGGCATCTTGGCCTAATCCTTCTGTTTTTACAGTAACAGTGTCTTTCTGTCTGAGGTCCCTGTCTGTGTGTGTGTGTGTGTGTGTGTGTGTGTGTGTGTGTGTGTGTGTGTGTGTGTGTGTGTGTGTGTGGTGACTCAAAGTCCTCAGGTGTCCAAAGAAGTGATACCCCGGCATCTTGTGTCCCCCTGTGACAGAGAGGGACCCTGGCTGGGTTTCCTGACACTGGTACTGGGCTTGCAGGGGTGGTGGTGGTGGGGGGGGGGGGGGGGGGGATTTATGGTGGTGATGGTTAGTCAGCAGGGGAACTGAGAGAGAGCCTGCTGGGGAAGACTGCTCAACTGAGGTTGTGTGTGTGTGTGTGTGTGTGTGTGTGTGTGTGTGTGTGTGTGTGTGTCTGTGTCTGTGTGTCTGTGTGTCTGTTAATGTGTATTTGTCTGGGTGTGTGCATGTAGGTGTTCAATAAGTGTGTGTATGTGGATGTTTGACATAAACGTATGCATGTGTGTTTCTGTCTGTCGGTTTAGGATTGTGTGTAGATTTCAGATTGTGTGTGTGTGTGTGTGTGTGTGTGTGTGTGTGTG
The DNA here is from genome assembly GCF_018492685.1 of Alosa sapidissima. Classification (NCBI taxonomy): domain Eukaryota; kingdom Metazoa; phylum Chordata; class Actinopteri; order Clupeiformes; family Clupeidae; genus Alosa; species Alosa sapidissima. Next base: position 11,569,281 of record NC_055962.1, read on the forward strand.
TGTGTGTGTGTGTGTGTGTGTACTGTATGTGTGTGTTTGTCTTTGTGTGTGTTTGCACAGAGATATGCATGTGTGTTTGTATATGTGTGTGTGTGTGTGTGTGTGTGTGTGTGTGTGTGTGTGTGTGTGTGTGTGTGTGTGTGTTTGTGCAGCACAAGGTGACCTAGTGCTGTAAGGGCTGAGGCTAATGAGAGTCAGGGAGGGACAGTGACGTGAAGCTCGTCCAGCCGCAGGGAACAGAGGAGCCCAAACAAAGACATCCAAAATCAAGACATACATACACACATCCACAGAGAGAGAGAGAGAGTTTGAAAGAGAGAGAGAGAGAGAGAGAGAGAGAGAGAGACAGAGAGAGAGAGAGAGAGAGAGAGAGAGAGAAAGAAAGAGAGAGAGAGAGAGACGTCAGAGACGGTTGATAGAACTATAGAATCTTTGGAGACGTGTGTGTGTGTGTGTTGGGGTAATAAAGTGGGAAGGAGAAGAGCCGAGTCAGAAACTGAGAGGAGCTGGAGGAGAGACTAAATGTAGTTGAAGAGATACAAATCACAAACAAATGTTACACACAAAAATGATGTCCTGCTTATATAAGTGGTGAATAAAACAGGTTGTGGTGTCACCATCCGTATCAGCAACTGTGATCATGCTCTGAATTTAGTGGTACTGATCCATCTACCTCCTTGATTCACCCATCTTCCCAAACACACACACACACACACACACACACACACACAAAGCCATGGCGGGCATCTGTTAAATCTGTCCAAGCCCCAGTTTGTCTGAGAGGTTTGTGATGGACTCCTGTACATGACGGCTCCACACAACACTTACCAGCACGAGAGATCCCAGCACGGACGGCGGCTCTCCGTAAACACCACATGTTGGGCTCAGGGCAGGCCGTGCCAGGTCCCAAAGCCCCGGCAGCCATTGGCTGCTCTATGGCCTTTGACAGGAGCAGTTGGGGCCCATATGGAGGCCCATGGGAGTCCCTGTGGCTCCCTCTGGCTCAGTCAGGCTTGTAATCCCAGAACTGCAGCTGTGACCGATGCTGTCAGCCTATGAGAGAGCCCATGCTATGGGTATGTCTACCTATTTATCTTTCTGTCTGTCTGTCTGTCTGTATACCTGTTTACCTTGTTGTCGTGGAAATTTGTCTTGACTTGTATTATAGCCTCAAATAAATTCACACAAAGGGTAAGGTACAAAGCTTTATTCTCTGCAGAGGCTCATCTGAACATAACAAATGTTTGCAGTCAGAGAAGCGCTTGCCTATCTGCTAACTTTTTCTTTTAAAAAATGTTTTCTGTTGTTTTGCTGATTATTCCTAATCGCAGTCTGTCATCTGAGACGTAGCAGTCGCAGACAGTTACTGGGGTTGTGGGTCGCAACTTCACAAGTCCATGTGGTTACAAGAAGACTAAGCAAAACAGGAGAACATTAGGTTATCTGAGGACAAAGAAAACAAGGGTATCAGTTGAAATTAAGAGAAGGCAGCACCCTTCAAATGTCTATAGCTACAAAACCATGACTTGGTCTTACATATAAATGTCCATTACACTGTCTGTCTGTTTACCTGTTCATCAGTACTACTTTCTGCCTTTCTGTGGCAATTTCTGTATATATACAGTATGTTTATGTGTTTATGTCTATTGGTCTATCTGTTTGTGTGTGTGTCATCTAAACTCGGATGGCAACAGGTCCCTGAGTGATAATATCAAACCAGTTCAGATGTACTGCTGCTGAGGTAACAGAGGTCATAGTTCACCATTAAATGTATTGCACGAAATGCTTTAAATGACTGACTTGTTTGGGCTGCCTCTGCGGCATACATGCATTGTGGAAATAATGCATCTTGAATATGTTTTAGAACAAAAGCCAGTAACAAGTGATTTACTCTGGTCTGTTCTAAATGAATTCATCACAACATTGTGTGTCAGGCATATTTTGTTGCTTCTTCCCAGAAAATGAGGGTGTTTTGTCCAGTAAGGTTGTGCTGTGTTTTGTAATAGCTTAGCTGTGGCTCTTCTCACCCATTTCTCTCACATGGAAGAGCATTCAAGCCTCTCTTTCACGCCAGCACACAATGAGGAAGAGACCATAATGCAACGGACATTTTCCGCCTCGTCTGTGAGGGAACAACAACAAGGTTGAGTTTGTCATAAATTTGCAGCTCAATACTGACTCTCTCTGCACCTCGCGCAGATCGGAGCCGACAGTTTGACCCATTCCATTTCACAGATGAACTTCTCAACCCTGGTGTGTAGTCGTCCTCCTTTCACAGCCTCCCGTCACCTCGAGACATCCTCCGGAATGTGATGACTCGCTTCTCATTTGTCAGTTGGATGGTGATGCTGACTTTTGTGACTCATTGGGAATGCATTGTGTATGACTAAAATAATCAGTACTGTATTTGAAAGTGACAGTAATTAGGAAAACAAACTGTGACTTGAATAGACTTTTGTTTTAGATTGTGCTATGTTCTTTTAGGTGAAAACAACAGTAAAGATTCAGAATCTTTCAAAGTCATAAAGGAGTTACTACAATTACTAATACAATAGAGAATAAAAATGCAAATACGGTTTCACATGGTACTTTTTCTATGAAATTATTCACCAAACATGAAATATCTTTGGAAAGTGGTCTAGAAATCTACAATTTGTTGGAAGGCTTTGAATGCCAGGGAAGTAGGCTACAATGTGTCAGAAGGCTTTGAATGTCAAAATGTCTGATTGTCAGAAAGGGTTGAATGTCTGAATGTCAGAGAGTCTTTATATTTTGAACACTCCTAGATAAAGCTTTATAGTTGTTGTCACTTGCTCCTGGTCACTGTGGCCAGGCCTCCCGTTGTTCAACGAGCCAAGCCAAGCGAGCGGAGTGGTCGGCACAAACAGCCCAGGAAAAGAGAATTCATCGGGACGTCTCAAAAGAACAAATCCCAGACGGCGGCGTGTTCCTGAAAACACATGTCCAATTGGGTTTTCTGAAACCTCCTCATGTCTGGGGTCTGACCACCATGCCGCCTCATCCACAACTTAGACTCGGTTCCAGAACCAGTATTTTCAATGGCAGTGTCTAATGCTCAGAAAGAAAAAAAAAATACCCACCTATTCATCTGTGGTCATCTCGATCGCATGTCTAGACAGAAATTAGGGAAGTGGCTCTTCGTGCCTGTCAGTGCGGCTAACCTCTCGTGTGAGCACTATTAGCCAAACCAAAGAGAGCAGTCAGCACAAATGAACTGCCCCTGGTTTTACATGCCACCCAGGCAGATAAGGCTTTGAGAGGAGATAAGTGCAATCCTCAATATCAAATTGACCAGGGCAAAAGCGTAGCTTCTTCTTTCTACATCGACGTGGATGGATGGAGGCCTGTGGTGGATGATCTGAGGCTTTCTGACAGTCCGGTACGCCGGGAACCAACCGTGGGATTGTGTGGCGTGGCTGCAATGTCCTTTTCAGAGCCTCGTTCCGAAGTGATTCAGTGTTTACTGGCCTGTGCATGTAGACTGCATCAAGTGATTGTGGGAAGTGAGTGTGTGTGTGTGTGTGTGTGTGTGTGTGTGTGTGTGTTTGCTTGTGAGTATATGTCAGTATTATTATTTGTTGTGCACATGGGCATTTGTGTTTATGTGTGTGTGCATGTGTGTCTGTGTCAGAATTATTGTTCCTATACAGTATGCACGTGGGTACAGTATGTTTGTGTGTGTGTGTGTGTGTGTGTGCCTGCGTGCGTGTGCATGTGTGTCCGTGTGAGTGTTTAGATCTTCGTGACTTGTGGTGTGACGCTGTCGTCTGGTGTCACATCGAGGAAGGCCTCGCCGGAGGCCATGACGAACACTCCAACTCTGACCTCTGAGAGTCCTTCGGGAGATTGGTGGATGGCTTACGACTGATATGGCTAAAACAGAGACTCTCCATGCACACAAAGCCAATTATACTCAATTCAATTTAGTTTGACCAAGGAATAAAAAAACTAGATGTACCGCATAGCGGTACAAAATATGACTCAGTCCTGTACATCCGTTCCGTGAAAATAAATCACACTTCAATTTGTCTCCATATTTTACTCCATCCCCCACTCTTGAAACTTTTGTGTATGCTTGTTTGGCATGCCTGAGTGTGTGTGTGCGGCTGCACAGAAAGTAGCCTACTGGTGCTGAAAAGGTGAATAGATTGTAGAATAGCCAAAGAAGATGTAGCATTGTTATAAAACCTTTAAAATCTCTAAACAATCACAAGTAGGGCAGTTCATCACAGTTCATCCATTGCAACTGGATTGATGAAAGGTCACTTACACCTGTAGGCTACATTGTATTTGGGAAAAGCAAAAGGTATCAGCATAATGTTATTTATTTATTTATTTTTTATGTATTTATAAACAAAAACATCTCTGTCAGTTCCATGCCGTTTTCAACAGCTATCAAAAACAAAGGTCATTTTTGGATGGATGGATTTTTTGTGAATGTTTCTTCTTCTACATAAGATTTTAGTCATCTTTAGTTCATGTGATAGGCTACTTTATTGTCAATGCACAAATTAAGTAACAGTAGTCTGAAACGTTATTGTTAATGCACAAATTAAGTAACAGTAGTCTGAAACGAAATGCTGTTTTACATCTAACCAGTGGTGCAAATAACTGACATGTCCAAATGGGCCTTGATGAAATGCGTCGCTAGTCTGTTCATACACATTTTAACGGGCCAAAGTTGAAGAGCTTTTGTCCGTTATTGTTTGTGCAAATATAGGCTGATTCATGTTCCCTTGCATTGTGTAACTGAGGTCCATGGCTAGTCTGGCTTTCATCAGATCAAGCTCAAAGAAATCAAGAAATCAAAAAATAAATAGCGGGCAGATCAGGCTGGGTTCACCCAGCCTAGTCCATAGGCACCCGATATTGTTTAATTTTCCGATTGAGATTTACCAAGCTGGAATCAAATCACATCGATTCCCCTCTCACACCCTGCACGCACTTAAAACAAAATAAACAGGCGTCTCAGTCTCACACATGTATCAGACAGGTGTAACGTTGGTAAATCTTCCATTGCACAGAATGATTTTGTAGCACGTGCAATAAATGACAGTCGAAAGATACAAACAGTGCTGCTATCAATTTGCTTGGTATAACCGCATTTATAGTTTTCTACAAATGCAATCAATCAAATGGGCCTCCATCACTCAACCAACGCTAACGGTAACATTACCTAGGTCCTTATTGATATTACAAGATTAACGTACCTGCAGTAAAAACCAAGCATGTCCGATAAACATCCTCAGATTTATTTTGGCTTCAAGAAGAAATGGGAACGAATTTCCCCGGGGACGAAATGAAATTTTTCCGTAAAAGTCTAGTGGGGCTACATACCCACCAAATTTCATGTACCCCGGTGGTTCGGTGTCCCGGGTATCAATGACCAAAAATTCAGGAAGTACATGACGGGAAAAATTCTTGAATTGTGTGCATGTGTGCGTGTACAAGTTTATGTTTATGTGTGTGGGCGTGTGTGTGTGTGTGTATGTGCGTGCTTGTGTGTTTGCCTGCGTATGTGTGTTTGTGCATGTGCATGCATGCGTACATATGTCTACTGTGTGAGTATGTGTCATACGTTTGATTACTGTAAATGTATGTGTGTGCATGTGTATCTGTTTATGCACATGTGTGCACATGGAATGGGTTAACATGACCCCTGGAGGCAAACATACGGAAAAAATTGGTCATCCTAGGCCCTACAGTTCTCAAGATATTCACAGAGAACTGTGTCTGCCCTACCCTCCTTTCGGGGGGTCCAGTCCAGCGGGGGGGCTACAGATCAAAACGAAAAACGATGGTTCCATGCTATCCATGTGGGGGTACATGCCCACCAAGTTTCGTGTACCCCGGTCTTTCAGTGCCGCTTCGCTGCGCGGCGGTCATAATTAATAACAGCATGACAGATCAAATGAATGTAAGCAACTTCATATGAGAATGATGCCAGCTTTTTTGATTCTGAATCAAAATGCTTCTGAAATTCTAGAATTAGAAACATCTGTGACCTATGGCTTAAAATGTTCTGTTATGGAAAGTTTATGCATAGCTCAATATCATCATATTGAAACAAATGATTGAACAAATCTTGAAATGATTTGAAATTACAATGAAAACCACCGAAGGAACAATAAAGACAAAAGCACTAATAGGTGGTAATATGTTATTTTTTACTATTTGAAGTATATTTGAAGACATAAAACAGCTTTTAATTAAAGCATAATAAACCTCACAGAAAATATTGGCCAAATTAGCATCATTTTATGTGAGGAAGCATGTATCATGAATCTGCTTCTGTTACAGCTGAGAACACAAAAGGTCATAGGTCATATATCTTGTCTCAGAGTTAGTCCCTTTTTTATTCTCTCATAACCCCTCATGCACTTTGCTTATTGTGACACATTGTGAGCATTCCCAGCATGCACCTGGCAGCCATGCATGTTGCATACAGAGAACAGCCATGCTGTGGTGGGTTCTTCCTCTCACAGACGCAGCATTCATGTTTTAAACAGTGATGTTATAGGAAGGGTCAAAGTATTGAAATGATGGCTTTATCCAAAGCGATTCAAAACTATTCTAAAATGGATAACAATAACAATAACATTATCGTGAACAACAACAATGAAATAAATGTTTGGAGCAATTACACCTGTGTTTGTTATGTTAAGGAAATGACAACAATTGCTGTGATTTTGACAGGTTAATATGAGTACTAGGTGAAGGACTCTTTTTGGCGTTCTTTTCATGCTGTTTTTCTCTTGAAGGTGTTCTCGCCAACCCTGCAGAAAAAAAATGACTGGACATTATTGTAAAAAAAAAAGAAATCTCAAAATGGAGGGATATGAACATGACATTTAAAGGATGCAAGGTCATGTCACGATATACACAACTTACCTTGTGGCCCCCCAGTTGTCTTCGTGGCTGTCCACACCTGCACGCATCAACCACAGTGTTTTGAGGGCTTCTTCCCCATTGTGGTTAAAATATTGTCCAACAACTGCATTACATGAGTCTGTGGAGACACACACGCACACATACACACACACACACACACACACACACACATACACACACACACACACACACACACACACACACACACACACACACACACACACACACACACACACACACACACAGATACATATACACACACACACGCACATGCATGCACAAGGACACACACACACACACACACACACATGCATGCACACACACACAGAGAGACCAATACACACAAACAAGGACGCATACACACACTCAACTCACTCACACACACACACACACACACACACACAAAAACACACAGGTCATCAGTGTATCAGAGCATGAGGACACACTCTAGAACGCGTTACCGTAAACAGGGAAGAATACTGGCCACCCTTATCACCCCATACCTCCTCCAATTTCTCCCATGGACACGCAGAAGCTGAAACATGGACTGTCCGCCTTGGTGTGATTCACAAGTCCCTTTAGGGGCACTGAAGCTTCCCTTGGTGTGCCCACTGCTATCTTATACCAGCCGGTCAGATGTCCCTTCTCTGGCTCCGCAATGTCCATTTCTGTGCAATCTCCATTAGTCCAGAGTCCAACCAAGCTCTTAGTGGAGGGAACAACAACATAGATGTTTTTTCCCCAAACATGACATGTCTCAGTAAAATGCTTTACATTACAGTACAGTAAGTGTCCATGTTATAAGGATATTTTTTATTTTAAAACTTGAATCAGAATCCATGTTTGTCATCTGATAATGTAGTCTAATACTGCTAGTAGCAATGTTAATTTGATTAATTATGACTTATTTTAACTTCAATTTATCTATTAATTGATATATTGTGTATTTATTATACTTAATTAGTTGTCACTATTACCTTTGCCATCTTTTGCCTAATCTGGGTATGTTGTGTTCTATAACAAAGCATAACAATCATACAATGCATGAAAAGAATAGAAAAGAATAAGATTATAAAAAACAGATCTAGTGAACAACAACAAACAAGCTAGAATATAGAGTTCTTACGTGTAAAATGCCCCTCTTGGTCTTAAAGATCCTAATTCTGTTTCTAGCATGTGAGATGTGGGCCTCCTTTTATGTACTTTGAACAGCTCTGAAAAAAACATAATTATTTCCCCTTTTTTTCCTGCGGGTAAAGTGGTTGCTGTAAAATGACATGTATCTGTACTGCAGCACCATGTTGCAATTACACTTGATGTGTTACTCAAAAGGCCTGGCTTGGTCTGGTCTGGTCTTGACTTCACTGTAGGTAGCACAGATCTGAGGTAGCCTAGGAATTCAGTGTTGTGAATAAAACTCGGTCACTCACAAACCTCACTGGATTGTAATGACAGATGAGCCTGCCTGATGGCCTTCTCTCTAAACATCTCCTCAACAGGAGCACCATCCCTCCATGCTCCTCATCTCCCACTTCCTCTTCTTAATCACGATGCCCAAGCCAGTTTTACCCAAACTGGAGAGGATTGTACATGCATGCAACAGCGAAGGTTTCAATTCACTTTTTTTGCTATTCATTTTTAGGAAGTTGTATTTTGCTGGTTGCTTGAGACATTGCTAGACTATATTACAGGGACACCAAAACCATGACTGGTCATGTTTTAAGGAAGCTGTCTCGCCACTAGATACACAATCGCTGTCCCCTGCTGAAACAGCATCTTCGATTCTCTCAAACCTCTGCCTCTTAATGTGTTTTATGTATTATGTAAATATAGTTAACTTACCTTACCTTACCTTACCTTAGTAGTCCAATTTCTGACATCCATAGCTCCTGCACTGATAAAAGGATATTTTAAACTGCAGTAAGGTGACTAAGGGTATTTTCTTCTGTAGAATTCAAATATGTAGCCTATTGCTTCTCTCAAAGCGGCACAGACTATTAAATGAGCATGACTAGGTTTATCCAAGGTAAAGGTTACATTTATTTGTGTGTGTATGCGATTTTGTGTGAAAAGGGTCCAAGCAGACCAAGACAAGTCTAGAGGGCGCTTGACTTAAACGGAAATTGGCATGACACCATGGTATGGCAACCCCTGCGATGCGGGTCGTCTCCTTGTGCCCCCTCCCTCTGTGTGTGTGTCCACGAGAGAAGATGGGGCAGTGGAGGGTGGGGGTGTGGTCAGGGGTAGGTCATCAGACACTGTGGTCTGGAGAGGAGATGTCATAGACAATGTCTAATTGTGGCTGTCAGTCCATGTGCCGGGGTGCATGATGTCATTGCCGTTGGCAGGGTGGCTGGGTCGGGAGAGTAATGGGTCCAGACAGGCTGCAGTGTGGCCTCCCTGACACCAGGAGGCAGAGTGAATGCCATTATATCCTTGAGCCAGATGGTGCTGTTTTTGTTTATGGCTTTGATCCATTGTCACTTCAGGCCATCAGAGTATCCAGTCATCATTGTGTGTTGTGTATGTAATTTGAGACTTTCTGGAATGCAACTGTGTGTGTGTGTGTGTGTGTGTGTGTGTGCAATTGCACTCCATTGATGCTTTTAAAGACAGAAGTCCATTATGTGCCATGTGTTATGACAAGTTAAGAGTAAAGGCCCCAGGGATGAGTGAGTGTATCTGAGCACGGTGTATTTGGGGGTGGTGGGGGATGTGTATGACAGCTGAGCAGAAAGTCCACACACAGGACCAAGTGATGCTGAACGTGTCTGCAGGTGCACTCTGAAAAGACAGATAGAGAGAGGGGGGGGAAGAGAGATGTGGAGGAGAGAGAGAGATGTGGAGGAGAGCGAGGAAAGAAAAGAGGCAGATGTGTAGAGAGGAAGACAGGAGAGGTGGAAAGAGAAAGACCATGGGAAAGCTGAAGAGAGAAAGAAGATTAGGGAGAGGTGGAATGGGGACAAGAGTGGGCAGAGAATGGATCTGTTAGGTCAGATTTTTCACTTTTGAAATTTACTTCAACCTAGTGGCTTTGAGGCTTGTCACTTTGAATCACCTATAAAAAACCTGAGCTTCGACTGCACTGTCTAGAGTTATAGCCAAGTGTCATTTCGGGGATCATCTTTATTGTTCAACCCTTGAAAATGACTACATGTCAATTGGGTTTGTTAGGTTGGAATGGGCGCTCAAGCTGGTCTCCCCAGCTGAGCTGTGCTGTCTGGGTGTTGTGACCTGTCCGAAGACCTTAAAGTCATTGGCTGAGGCGCTGTCTTTCGAGGGGGGACAGACCAGACACTGTGGTCCCTCTCAGTCTGCTTTGTGCATGAAAAGGGCTGAGGACTGGTGCTAGTCTGGCCTCTGCTGGTCATAATCAGGCATTGCAGGAACAGAGGACCAAAATGATAACAGTGGAATGTTTGCTTAGCCCTTGTTCAAAAATATGTATTGGCTGTTGCAACTGAAAGCATAACATGTAAGTGTGTGTGTGTGTGTGTGTGTGTGTGTGTGTGTGTGTGTGTGTAAGGCTGTGCCAATACCTGTGGACTTGTTCCTTTAAAATTTAAACTAATGTGACCTTGTTGGTTGGTTGAGAGAGAGAGAGAGAGAGAGAGAGAGAGAGAGAGAGTATGTGTGTGTACATTGCAATATTACACTGCATATTTGGATCTGTGAGTTTGTGATGATGTCTTCCATCCATTTAATCCCTTCCATTTTTGGTGTGATGTCTTCCCTCCGACAGCGTCTGACCTTTCGTCAGGTACAGCTGTGGCCCAGACATCCCAGACTGCTACAGGGGCCGCCATCCTGGGGTGACCGTCTGCCAAACCAGGACACGAGCAGCACTCAGTCTAGCGTCACACTCTTGAAGTTAAAAAGATCATCTTGAGTTCAAAAGTTTATGCAAAGTAATGTGGAACCTTACTTGTGAATTAGCTCAACATTGTGTGCTGATAACCATATATAGATAGCCGAATAAAAGAAAACAACAAGTAGCCTATTGCGTGCCTGCGTGCGTATTCTCTCTCCTGCTCAAACAAAATGTGTGCACATTAATTTTGATAACGTGTTCACTAACTTTACGTAATAGAAAATGGTAAATAGCCTGATGGCATGCAGCTAATGGGATACTGTGCATAGTTGGGAAGGTATGGTAGGCCAATTTGGTGTGAATACACACACACACACAAGGGAAATGTTCTCTCGCTGTTGAGTAGCCTGATGGTACGCACAGTGCGTACGGACAGGGATGGATTACTGCACGGGCCTACCGGGCCCAGGCCCAGGGGCCCAAGGGGTCAGGGGGCCCTGAAGCCCAAGCCTTTGCATGGAATCATTGCCTCAATATCAACAAATCAGGATGTAGGCTATGAATCTGATTGAATTTAGTATTGGCAATCCCCAAAATGCACCAGAATACAGGAAATCACATCAAACAAATTAAAAAATTTCTAGGGGAGGACCCCCAAACCCCCCCTCCCACATATACGACAATTAGTGGGGGGCCCTTAATACATCTGGGCCCAGGGGCCCAAAAGTTCATAATCCGCCCATGCGTACGGACGTACACCTGCAGGCGCGCCTGGGTCTCAGGACCAGATTGTGAGTAGCAAGCCGCAGGACCAGCCGTTGAGCAGCCGGACATTGAACTAGACTGACAGCAGCTTGCAAATGACAACATATGGATGTCAAAAAATGGTAGAATTGAATGGTCTTCCTGCTCAAGAAATGAACCCCACTGCATGGCTGCCAATGTGATTCGGATGCTACCAGGACCTACACGCTTGGCAGTCACTCATGCACAAGACATCAATTCTTCTTTTTACCTTTTCATGCCATCCCCTATCAAAAAATACATATGCAATACACACACAGTGAGACTCTGCCCCTCATGTGTGGTATAGTCTGGTATAAAATTGCCGTGTTCAATGGCTTCAATGTGTTGTTCAGACAGATGTTATTGAGTATGTTCCATTTCTAATGAAATTCAAATAAATAAAACTTGTTTCATTTGTACAATTGTTAATTATTTTCCAGTTATGACTGTTTTATGATGCATTTCCTTATTTTGTTATATTTGAATACAAAAATAAACAAAAACGAGTGGCACTTCTATTCATACATGTAATTGTGATTTAACAAAGGTAAAGGCAACCCATTTAACCTATGTGTTGTTTATATTACTTGCAATTGGGATGAAGTCATCTAGTGAGTAAGTTTGATTATGTTGAATTAAAAGGCCTAAAATGCAATGGGTCCACTAGACCCAGCAGCACCTCCTGTGTAACAAAAAAACAAACACCCTATGAGGAGAAAGCACAGGCTCAGATAAGACGGTGGTATTTTCTAATGTCTCCATACAATTTTGGCTGTTGCATGGTTTAAAGTTTTTGAATTGAGTATCAAACTGTGCACATAGACAATGGTTCAGAGGTTTTCCTGAGCCCATACAATGATTTTCTGTACAGAAACAGGTCTGGATTTGATGCAGTATGTTTTTCAGCTCTATCCCTTGTTTGCAAAGATTTCTCTGGATTCTCTGAATGTTTCAATTATATTATGTCCTGTAGATGATGAACTCCCCAAATACTTCACAATTCCATGTTAAGAAGCATTACAATTACATTGTTTCATCATTTGTGCACACAGGTTTACACAGAGTGATGAATATCCCTCTTTACTGACCTCTCTGGGATGCTCTTTTTCATACCCAATCATGTAGCCAGTACCCTAATTTGTTGTGAAGCATTCCTCCTTTTGTTTTCTTTATCATTACACAACTTTTCCAGCATTTTGTTTCCCCCGTCCCAACTTTTGAGACATGTTGCTGGCATCAAATTCAAAATTAACATATTTTTTTCCATGAAATAGTCAAATTTGTCATTTTCAACATTTGATATATTGTCTGTGTCCTTGTTGCAACTAAATATGAATTTACAAGATCTGCAGATTATTACAGTACATTCTGTTTTTATTCGCATTTTACACAACTTTTTCTGATTTTAGGTTGTAGAACTGTTTACATGAATCAATGTAGTTGGTAGTTCTAAAAGTATTTATTACAAGCTTGTTACCTGCATTCTACCTGGTCCTGCACTGATAAGAGTAAACCGAGGATTCCAACATTATACAAGACACAAGACCGTAAACAGAGCATACTAACCAAGGGCATCTTGCTTAATGAGTGGGGGGCTTTGGCATCTCTAATGGGCTAACTGATGAGCTCATGGTCTAATCATTCTGCCCCCACCCCCTTTTGTCTGCTCTTGGCCCACTTTCTGTGTAGTCAAGCTGCAATTCTCCAATGTTAGCAGTAGGTGGAGCTGTTTGCTCACTACGTCCTATCAGAGTGACATCATTCTTTTACGGTTAATGATGCTTATTTTGGCTTCTTTACCTATGGGCTTAAACTCAACGGGGTAGTCAAATGTACTGTTATTGCAACTTTTGCTTTTGTGTCGTTGTCACACGCTATACTAGTCTATTTTATAACATATCAAGTGGTATGTCCAGGAACACAAATCATAGGAAGTCAGAGGCTGCATGCTCAGTGGCCAATAGACTACAGTGGCATTTGGATTTTGTTTTCTAGACCGATTGCCAATATGAGTTACTGGTGGTGTGATACATACTGTGTAGCCTACATCGCTGTGGCACTACCACAGGGTAGATATCACATTTCACCTGACAGAAAAATCACTTCAGTCGATAGTTATTGATGAAATGACACACCATATGTCATTTAGAGGGTTACATTAAAAAGTAATGACATAAGACAAGTAGACCTACTTAGCTTATAAAATAAAATGTTCCTGGCCAACCTAACAGTATCTTTTTATTTGATTTGTCAGGTTATTATCCAGTTGTTCACTTATAATTACATTCAATGTACATTCAATGTTATGCAACAACCTGTCCTTCTTGACTTTGACTATGGGATGGAGAGTGGCCCAGTGTTTTGAGTCCTTTCTGGCCGGTCTCCCAATGAGCGGCTCAGTGTCTGTGTCTTGGCCACCTGTTCCTGACGCGCAGGCGTGCTGTGTCTGCTCAGGTAGACTGATGGAGCGCAGCGTATGGTGTTTGAGGCGCATGAGGACGCTCATCAATTCAGTTTACAGTTTAATCAGCAGGGAAAGGATGGGTTTTGCTGTTTAGTTGATGCATTTCTCAGATCAGAATTGAACATCCACATCATAGTCACTTGTGCTCAAATGGCAACTTCATACCCCTTTTCAGTGGATTACTCTTGTCTGTCAGCAATATCACACCTGAATTAAATCTATGGTCATTCCATATTTGGAATATTGTGCATGCCAAAGGTCAGAAATGTGATGAACACACACACACACACACACACACACACACACACACACACACACGGAGTAGGCCTAAGTGAAAGGATGAAGTGTAAAGAGTGAGGCAACAAACCTGATGTACATTTAAGAACATTTATTTTCGCATTCATTAATGGTTACATCTTAAGTGCAAATAGTTAAGAGTCCATGGCTAAGAAGAAAAACAAAGAAAAAAGAAAAAACTACACTGAAACAGAGTACAAAGTTGGACAGGTTCAACAAGCTGGCCGTTACTCGCTAGAGCTTCCTCCCGTCTCTCTTTCTCGCAGTTTTGTTTTTTTAAAAGAAGTGGTCTTTGATGACGGTACCTAAAAACATGAGTCGGTGTAGTTTCTTAAAGAGTTATACAAAAGAACAAACGCTATACGAGTTTACCATACCTAATCCAAACATTGCTATATATAGTCGCTTTTTTTGTGCCAGACAACACAACGAAAAAAAAAAAAAAGGTCCAAGAGTCAAGCTGTGTATTCATATGTTTACAGGAATATCAATAGAAGAGAAGCCCCACCCGTTGCCCCGGCAACAATAAGCTTTTTCAATTTCATGATTTATTTTTTATTTTTTTTATTTTTTTGTTTGAAGAAGAAGAGACTATCACAGGAGAGCACTAAAGCTGGAGAGATCCTTCACACACTACTAAGAAACGCCTTCAGCACAGCTGGGACTGGAGCGGAAGAAAGAGGTAAAGAAGGATGAGAAAAGAACAGAAAGAAAGGTATTTTTTTCTTTTGTTCAGACTCTTGACTTCATGCACTTAATAAAGCGACACAAAAAAAAACACATCTAGTTCTGTTTTTTTTTTTTTTTTGTTGAAATTTCATTTTACATGGTTTAACATTGTTAAGGTTTTTTTTTTTTCAAAGTACTTTTTCTGACTAGATCTTAGTGCTTGACATGAGCAACAGAGGGCGCTGTTTTGACACTATCGTTATGACGGACAGCAGGGGTGGGGACTTCTCTTTTACAGCGTGGCTTCAGCTTCTAAACACCACAGTGCACACGAAATAAGACTATGTTCCAGTGACCATGTGGTGCATGGTGTGTTTATATCTGCGCATGTATGTATGAGTGTAGGTATGCACGTCTGTGTGTGTGTGCGTGTGTGTGTGTATATGCATTGTGTATATATCTGTCTGCGTGAGCGTGCGTTTGTTTGTGTACGGGAGCCCTCCGGTCATTCAGCCTTCTCCTGAATGGGGAGGGCGTGAGCGACAGGGGGCACCTGGCCTCTCCAGCGGACTTTAGAGGCCTACTCGGCCTTTCGCTTGGCCCCTGGGATCTTCTCCTGAATCCTGCAGGTACAAATCAAGGTACTCAGGTGAAGTGATTTGTAAAACATACTATTAAACTATCATACTGCTACTATACTAGGCTCTGATCCACTAACTTCCCAACTACTGCAAGGGAGAATCAAAGACCATGGAATGAATATGCCATGAACTATGAGTCAAGGCTACTTACTTCCCAACTACAGAGTTGACCTGAGTCCTTATTAGGCCCAGGTACTGGTCAATCTGTGCCTATAGGGAAAAAAGACAGCGGTACAGTGTTAGTGAACAAGAGGTAAAAATTGAGCCCCAGGCTGATGCGTCTTCATTTTTCTATACCAGTGCATGTTGATGTGGTACTTACCTGGTATTTCTCATAAACCACAGGCATGGAGAACATGGACACCACAGCTGGAGAGAGAGAGGGAGAGAGAGAGAGAGAGAGAGAATGAATGAATACACCGGAGGATAACAACAGTCCTTTTCCTGACTCTTGTATTTGTTCTTCCTTCAGCTGCTCACATAAAAAAGGTAATGGGTCTCTCACTGTGTGTACACTGTCTTTCTGAGAGAAGCTGATGAGCTTAAACAACCTCTACTAAGCCCCATTCAGACAGACACTGAAAACTATTCATTGAGTATTTATTTAGTGTGTACAGTAGGTGCTCAGACTGAATGCTTCCTACACGTTTATGCTAAAAAACCCATCAATACCCATTAATCCTTTTGCAACCGACAAAGAAACAATAAATTCCCTCCATTTCCCGTCCCCATCAGCAGACCCAGGAGGAGGTCTGAGAACTTACCCATGATGAGCAGGGTGAGTCCGTTGAAGAGGGCTCCCACGTAAGTCAACAGCCACATCAGAACAGCAAACTGAATGAGGCACAAAACAAACAAAACAAAAAAAATGACTAACAGTCAGTGCTTTGCAGAGTGGAAAACTTGAAAGGTGTACCGTCATTTCTCAACTATTAGCTGCGGTTTATACACTGATTTCGCAAAATGTCTTCAGCTATAAGGTTAATACAAGGGGGCAGTTAATATGGTATTAATATGGTTTTGTTTTTTTAACATGCGTAAACCACTGTCCTGTAGCTTATACACAATGCGGCTAATACACAGTAAATTACTGTAAACATCTCTATCGCACTGCATGTGATGGGAGTGAATGTGGGCAGTGTTTTGGTGAACAGAAAAGTAGACATTTCAAGCAGTAACAACACCTACAGTATAATCCCAGTCTCAGCTGTTGGCTTTTGGACAAGTGTATTTAAGACAATTTTGCAGTAGATTTCACCAAATTGTATATTTCAGGAAATTGGTTCAAACACACCAACCTCTACAACCTCATTTCTTTGTGCCCTTATCAAGGGCTTGTGCTTTGTCGCTGATTGGATTATGATCGCTGATCGGACAGACGATCACAGTAACGAAGAGGAATGACTGAAGAATCTGTTGGTATTTGTTGTTAGAAAACCCATCATGAGTGTGGAGGGGGATGGACCTGGGACGCCAGACACCACTGTTGAGCCTTCTGTTGGTGTTGTGGGCCTAATGGACCTTACAGTATGCACGAAAGGCTCTTCAGGTAGCTCATTTGTTTCCAGTGGAGCCAGGTGTGTTTGAACCTGCCGCTATTGTTAATACAATTAGTGTCTACACAGACCGTTGGTTGTTGCACCTCGTGAATCACCACGTTACAATGTAAAAAAGATTTATGCGTTAAAATTGTTATTATTGGGCAAATAATATTTTCATTGTTGGAGTGAACATATAAGGAGCAGAATATAACAGAAGATGCAGTTACAACACAGCTGACCCTCCACCGGAAACACATGAGCTACCTGAAGACCTTTTGTGCATAAGGTCCATTCAATGAAACACAGATGAAGGAAGGGGCCTGTTTGATAAGCCCAGTGAAATGCTCTAGAAGGCTGCTCTGTTGGTGATGCTGTTTTTTGTGCATGAATGTTGCCTTGTTGGTTTTTTTTTTTGTTGCTTTGGTTGTTGCAACTGAAAGCGCATGTGGACATTCATGGATCTTAGGTACAACACGCGTCACGCTCGCAACTGCTGCCAGCCAGCTGTGCATTGTTATTGAATCATGTTGTGTCATGTTAAATAGGCTTAGACGCTTAGGCCCTACCTATAGCACAAGGCATTTAATACCTGACCTGTACATAACTGAAAAATCTCCTGACATGAAAGTCTTCTCATCTGCTTTCATTTGTGTGGAGTATGTTTAACATAGGCCTAATACTGTAATTAAGCGCTGCGACCAAAGTGGAAGTATTGGTAAAGGATATCGCCACGGCTGTATCAAGTACAAGGCAGATGTAGGCAGATGTACATTGACATCTCGCATTTCATATGAGTTCTGTAAAGTCCCACTTTGGAGTGACCCTGAGGTAGATTTGCTAAAACGTGTGCACATTTTTTAAAGGTTTAAAATGACCAAGCCAAGAAAATAAAATGGCTTTTTAACTATTTTTGAAACGGAGAGCGCCTGGGAGTCTGACTGAGCTCGGACGTACCTTTAGTGAATCAACCAGGTCCTGTACGAGGAAGAGTCTGACATCTTCTATTTCATATGAGTTGAGCAGAAATTCTGACTGAGCTCTGACGCACCTTTAGTGAGTCCACCAGGTCCTGTACGAGGAAGAGCCTGCGCAGCTCCTTCATCATGCTGTTGAGGTAGTACTGCACGTTCTCAGCATACCTCTGCATCTGGTCCTGGGACAGGGAGATCTCCATGTCCAGATATGACCTGCAGCAACCACGCCAAACACACACACACACACACACACACACAATATTAGGAAGCTTTGTTATCTTTGTAGTTGCTACTATAGAGTCGATATCATGCAAGAGAAAATATCCAAGTGTTCTTGGTGGTGGTTGCTTTGTGTTCTTTAACTTTTTTTAAAATATATATTTTGGTCACAGGTTTTCTATCATACAAGTAAATACCACAGTTATATATATATAACATCTGCTAAGACACAACCTATGACATAACTATGAGTCATGACAACCTTTAATAAGATTCTACACCTCGGCTTGATTAAAAAATGTAACTGTTTGCTGCACCTCACATTTGCATGCAAACACACACACACACACACACACACACACACACACTCACTTGAAGGGGTGTCCCTCGTCTGTCTTCTGCACGGCCTGCAGCACGGACTTGTAGACGCGGAAGCTGATGGTGGCGGAGAGGGCTGCGAGGGCCAGGTAGGCCACCACGCTGACCACGCTGAACTGCGTCAGGCTGAAGAGCAGCAGCAGCACGCTGCCAAACAGCAGCCCCGACTGCTTCAGGTCCCGCCAGTACAGCAACTCCATCGCTGCACAGAGGGAGAGAGAGAGAGAGAGAGAGGGAGGCATTAGATGAGTAGGTGGGTGGGTGGGTGGGTGGATAGATAGATAGAGGTAGAAAGTGATACATAGATAGATAGATAGAGATAGATAGATAGATAGATTGATTGATTGATTTAGCATTGATAGCATGTAAAAAGGAACTTGGTTTCCAAGTTTCTTTGTTCTATTTGTTTAGGATTTTTCCAGACTGTTCCTCATATATCTGACTCAGTCACATGCACTCTTGAGGAACAGTAGACAGACAGACAGACAGACAGACAGAGAGACAGACAGACAGAGAGACAGACAAAGAGACAGAGACAGACAGAGAGACAGACAGGCAGGTAGATGGAATAGATGGGAGTGTAGTTTGAATCGGCCGTGAACTGGTTCATGACAACCATACAGACCGATTTGAAGCCAGGTCAGAGTTATAGCAATATCTATACTTGCCAACAATCTAGATTCTTCTCTGATCCCTAGATCACACCCTTTGTTATCTCATTCTCTCTCTCTCTCTCCGTCTGGTTTTGTTGTCACTCATCACATTTCCTCAGGATGGCCGGAACAGATCTCTCTAGGGGAGACGGTGGTGGTCATGGTAACAGCCTGGCATCGACTGTGATCTGGCAGCATCGATGCCCGCTCCTGTCCTCTGAGGTGTGGCGAGCTGTCGCGGAATGTGCCGGTGCCAATCCCCAAATCTACCAAACCCCACCACGCCCACCACAGACTAAACCTACCAACACACTCACCAAAGATTACAGGATAACATCACTGTCTTTGTGCTAACACATCAATTGTTTCAGATATAATGCAGATAAATGATAAAACAACCCCTATAGCTAGCAATACACAATAACTATATAGAGCCAATAGCACAAACTACTGTTGAAATATCTCACATTTTGTACAAAATCATAGTTCTTCTCATATAGCACCTGTTAAGGGTGTAACCTTTTGCGTAGATTCTGGTCAAAACCCTTTAAAAAATAAATAAATACATAATAGGCTAATAAAAGCCTGATGTAAACAAGGCTGTCCAAGAACCCAGTGCTGTGTCACCTGCACATGCTCAGTAGGTGCCTCTTTGTTTTGTTCTTTTGAGGCGCGGCTGAGGCCACACATTATGCAATGGGGAAGAGGAGTGGGAGGAGGAAGAGGAAGAGGAAGGCAATGCTGGTCTGTCGACAGCCAGCCTGCACATCCATTATTCATACCGCCAGCATATGAGCTTATTTATGCCATCCAATGACCGCAGATGAACCTCATAACACACACACACACACACACACACACACACACAGAAACAAACATGTGCATTATAAAATCCTCCTCTTCCGCTAGCAAACGCTACAAAACACATCTGTGGAGGGAGAGGCGGAGAGGTGAGGCATGCAGCCCTCTTCCATCGAATGGTGCCTGGTCACCACGGAAACAGAAAGGAAGGTGCAGTAGCAGCAGCAGCAGCAGAGCGAGCAAGCGAGCGATGGGCCCTGATGCAGTTGCTATGGTGACCGCTCGCTCTAGATTTTTCCTCTCTCTCTCGCCAGCGCCGTTTGCACAGGAGCTCACACTGACTGCCAGACGGAGTAACGAGGTGCTGACGAACTGGAGGCAGAGGGGAGGGGGTGGGGGACATTGCCCTGCTTAGCCAAAGCTAATGCTCCCATGCACCTAGCATCGTCCTATCCTCTATAAAACATAGCATGGAGGTCTTGCTTAATAAATGCTATCTCTGAAATTCTGACTAACAAATGCACTAAGAAAAAGAATGTTGTGTGTCTGATTTACATGCATGTCTAAAAAGCAGGGCTTAAAAGCTTCCCGTTGGGAGGCAATGACTGAATTGCAAAAGGTGATGCCGAAATCCAAATAAATCCATTTCAAAACCAAAACCCCACCTGCCTGTCCCCCTGAAATGGAGAGGAAAGCAAGAACGCAGTGCCTCACAGCACTTTACTTTCACTTTGATGACCGCAACATCACAATGTAATTTACCAACATACTAGTGGTTGGAGATGCAAATAACCCACAGTTTCCTTGCTGATGACAGGAGCCTGTGAGTGTGTCCATCATAACATCTGTCATATTAGACATTAGATGATTTCCTTACACTGCAGTCACTCCAGTTAGCATGCAGTCAGGATTAGCTTAGCGATGGAGGAATGAAGCAATTTAACGAATAGGGAGAGCGGGGGAGTGCGAGGCTTACAGTCTGACAGACAGGAACTGACTGACCTGAGTGAGCGAGAGAGAGAGAGAGAGAGAGAGAGTGAGAGAGAGATGGGGGGGGGGTTGGGATGTGGTCATGGAGAGATTAACTGACAAACTGAGGCAGTGACCAAACACAAATCTGCCTGTGATGAATCTGAGCACAGACTTTGGGACTGGGAAAACTCATTTAAATATCTGTATCTGTTTCGAACAGAAATGTGATAACAGCAGCGCTAAGCTAGCCGTGAGGTGTGTGTGACTCCGACGTGACACGTGATGGACCAGAAGAAAGTCGTGTGGTGATAGACAGATGTGTTGACATTACGATGATGGCCAGTGTTGTTGCTCTGGCTCTGAGTAATCTCTGGACCCCGCAGAGCCACACACACAAAGACATAAGTATGACATCACACGTCATGAAGTCAGGAAATGGTCACGGAGGGATGGGGGGATGCTGGGAACTGGCTGTCTTGAGAGTGCACTGGGGTGGATGAGCTCATTGGTGCGTCACTGACACCCGGCTTGACCAATAGGAAGCTGATTGCTCTTTCAATCTCTGAGGACATTGAGGGTACTGAGCACGTGCTCAGGGCTGTGTGCACCAATGGCAGAAGATAAGATGTACACTAGGAATGCCACCCCACTTCTAACAGAAAATGAACACATCGCAATGAGTCTCAGCTAAAACCTCCCTTACAACTACACTGTAATCCTTTCAGAAAGTGTTTGTTTAGGCAAAACCACCCAAAGATATCTCAAAAGCTGTCTACACCCAGTACTTCAAAAAGTAACTGCTTTGCATTGGACAAAAGTTTTTGTTAAGTACCATAACCATAACCACAAAATATATCCAGTACCTCAAAAGCTACTTAAACAGGTTCTACCAACACCCAGTACTTCAAAAGCTATATCTACATGTATCTAGCACCTAAACAGGTTCTACCAACATCTAGTACTTCAAAAGCTATTTCTATCTAGAACCTAAACAGGTTCTACCAACATCCAGTACTTCAAAAGCTATGTCTATCTAGCACCTAAACAGGTTCTAACAACATCCAGTACTTCAAAAGCTATAGGCTATCTATCTAGCACCTAAACATGTTCTACCAACATTCAGTACTTCAAAAGCTATATCTATCTACCACCTAAACAGGTTCTAGCAACATCCAGTACTTCAAAAGCTATTGGCTATCTCTCTAGCACCTAAACAGGTTCTACTAACATCCAGTACTTGCTAAAGCTATGTCTATTTCCAATGCCTCAACAAGTTACTACACATTCAGTGCCTGAAAGCTACTGTATATCAAAGGCTCCAAGTCATAATTCAGTGTTGTAGAGTAGACTATTACAGAGGCGGTGTTTTTCTCCTCTAAATGGGTGAGCTATCTTCACCAGCATCCGCAGCAATATGAAATGTGGCCCGGGGCACGCGCGCCAACCAGTTTGAGGCACCCTCCCCACACCAATTCTGGGTTAGACGTTCCCTACGGAGATCTGCTTTTATCTCAATCAGGTTTCAGTCACAGACAACTCCTCGCTCCCTCCAGTACATGGGAAACCAGGCGGTCTCGTGGAAAGTCTTCCCAGCAAGAGAAGCCATGCGGGTGGTGTAGGTGGGGAGAGATCAGGGGTGTGGTAGTAGGCATGATGGTGGTTTGGACTGACGGCCTCGGTATCGGGTCAGTTAACAGTTGTGAGCCAGCGTGTGGTGATGGGGAGTTGTGATCTTTTCCCTGGCTGCTGCGCTATGATGCCCTTTGATGCAGGCTGGACTCGGGTGGCTTGATCCAGTTTTGATGCAATGAGAACACCTTCTTCACTCTCCTCTCTGACCTAATATTGTATACTTTAGCAAGATGCCAAGTGATTCTGCTAAAGCTAACAGCCAGGATAATAAGGTGATATGAAAGTGGACTTGAACATATCATCACTAGATTATACTTGTTACCTTGTTAGACAGGTTGCCTGTTTATGGATAACTCAATAAATTCAGGAGATTTTCATTTCAGGATTCTAATTCCTGAGTTGAATGGAAATGTTCACATTAATCACATTAAACCATGTAGAATTCAGGATGCACAATATGGAAAGCGGCAATCTCCTTTGGAACTGAAGAAATGAGAAAATAACAATAATCTATCCAGTGGTATAAAATCATCTGAAACGCAAGATCTAGATCCCTTATGAGAAAGGACATCAAACTCAGCATCCATTCTGGCTCTCGCCAGCTTGCAAGTAGGGTACATAGTAAGTAGTGATGGAGCCAAGATGGCCGCTCCCTTTGGCCACCACACCACCGAGTTCCACTTGCCGTGGCCAGAATCAGATAGTGCTGACATCACAGTTACCTCTGGGTGTCTTAATGCTGAGGTGTGTCTTGCACTAGAGCACATGACTAGAGCGACTGCTTCAAAGCCCTGACAGAACTAGTGATGAACATGTGCTATAAAGCACATTACCATCCGCCATGACTCAAACCTGTTTTTATGCCTGAAGTTCTCCACCATTTTGAGAGCAAAGGTACAGAGAGCTGAATGCTTTTATCCAACATCTATGTTTTCTCATACCTCTGCATAGCATTGGTTCTCAGAAATGGTGGCACAGGACTTTCACAAGTAAAGCCTGTGGGAACAGATTTACTTTGTGTGATCATATGACCATCATATGTTCATCATGTAATCTGGCTGAACAACACAATAACAAGATGAAACAAATCTTCAGAATAAATGTAAAAAGAAACTGTCAAACCAAGACCAAAATACCTGCATATCAACTTGTGATCACAACAAAACTACAGTACACAAAAATGATACATAGTGAATATAACTACTCCAGCTTCAGAAATGAAATTACAAACTCATAACAAATAAAAAAAACACACACACAAATGTCACACATGCAATATGTAAACAAAACTACTTCCTTTTCTAAACCAGACCTTTCACACAATAACTGTTTACTGAATCTGACATATAGTGCTGGCAGCATGTTAAAAAATGGTCAATTCATTGACACATTTATTCAGCCATCTTCTGATTATGAATGGACAAAAGTGACCACAGCTACCGCATCCTCCTGTTGGAACATTCTAGGGTCCCCATAATGAGTCACTGTGCAGACCGGACACAAGCGCAGGGAGAGACATGGCTTCCTGCCCTATGAGATTATGCTTGCAGGTAGAACAGATTCCTGGCAGACTCGTAAACAGACACACTATCATACACAGCCCTGAATGTGTCAGACATGCGGGCACACATACACACACACACACACACACACACACACACAGCCCTCCTTGTCGCGCCCTTTACACTAATAAACGCACCCATATCACACAGACCCACACTTAAATTCGCACACAAACACACACACACACAACTAGAACAAAGAAACAGGAGTAGCACAAGTGCTGCTGGTAGCAGCAGCAGCCCAAACAGCTGAGCACCAACACACACACACACACACACACACACACACACACACACACAGACGCACAGACACACGGGCAGTGGAGCACAACCACGCCCCGTCACCATGACCACCACACGGCCCTTTTCTCTCTCTCCATCTAAATCTCTCTCTCTCACTTACATTTCTCTCCTCCGATCGCCATGGCAATAAATAAAATGACAGCCAGGCCAGACACAAAGAGGGAGAGGCGCTAAGGCGTGGAGGACGCTAGCAAGCTAGCGGCACATCATCACTGACACACACACACACACACACACACACACACAATCCTGGCTTGCGTCGCTATCTCATTTTTTTTCTGCATTGTCATTGCGTTTTTCCTTGCAAATTTCCAGGCCTAGTTCTGCAGCATCTGATGCTCTCTTTGAGGGGATGGAAGGATGGAGCAGGGATGACAGAGAGAAAGAGAGACGGAAAGGGGGATGACGAGAGAGATAGAGAGGCTGGAGGAGAGGATGGAAAGGGCGGGTCTGGGACCTGAAAGAGCAGCCCCTCCATGGCCTGTTTATCTGTCTGTCATGGCTGTGGTGTTGACGACATCGGCCACCATGCACAAAAAAAGTCGGAAGACGCACCCACCCACCCACCCACAGACACACACACACACCAACACCAACATACGCAACACAACCATCCACACACAACCTCATATTCACATGCACAAACACACAAAAATGGCCCCTGTGAGTCTATGCAGCCCACATCCTCTTCCTACCCTCAACATGCATGCATACAATCCCCATTTAAATACACACAAACACAGACACAGACATTAACACACACAGATATTTTTTTCTTTTCTTTGTCTCTTTCTACCCATAACACTGGGGCCCTGACACATATGTATTCATCCTCTACCCCCAAAATCTCCTTCCCTTCCTCACTCCCTCCCTCCCTCTCCAGCCCTCTCTGGTCCTTGCTCTTCTCTTCTCTCCTATCCACCCCCTCCACGTTACATCCCCCCAACCCCACCAACACCCCCCCCCAACATGCGTAGCAACCACACACCCACGGTACCCTGGCACTTCCAGTTGCTCCAGAATCCCTCCATCTTGGTGGAATCCGCTGCTGCCGCCGTGGTGCTGCTGCTCATGCTGGGACGGACGCGTGAACGAGAGAACGCCGGGCGGCCGAGGAGGGGGATGACAAGGAGGGGGGGAGAAAAAAAAAACCCGAGAGCGAGCGCGAGAGAGACGCACGGAGGAGGAGGAGGAGGAGGAGGTAAAGGAGGAGGAGGAGGAGGTGGATGAGGAAGAAGAGGAGGAGGGGAAGAGAAAAAAAGAAACGAGCAGAGATTCCGCCGGCTAGCGCTAACGGCTTCTTGCTGCTGTCGCTGCTGCTGATGCTGCTGCTGCCACTGCCGAGCTCTCTCTCTCTCTCTCTCTCTTTTTCCCTTTTTCTCTCTCTCTCTCTTTCGCTGGGCTGTGTGCGCTTGCTCGCTCTCTCTCACACACACCAGTGCATGAATGACCCAGTGGAGGAGGAGACACAGCAGAGGAGAAGGAGAGGAGGGAGGGGGGAGAGGAGAGGAGGGAGGGGGGAGAGAGGGAGGGAGGAGGGGTGGAGGACCCGATGCTGCCGACTGGTGGAAGAGAAGAGGAATAGAGGGATGGTGAAGAGGAAAGAGCAAAAGGGGAGGGGGAGGTGATCAAAGGGGGGAAATGGAAGGGTGGGGTAGCGATGATTGACGACGGGACCGGCCAGAAGCGGAAAGCCGCAGTCTTTAAGCTGGCCAACAGCCTAAGGGGCCGTCACTGCAAAATCCTTCCAAAATAAAAGTCCTCAGTTCTGGACACACTAGAAGGAAATGGTTAACCCCACCCATAGCTCATATCTGACAGACAGACTGGAGAGACAAATATCATTGAATATATTTTGTTCCCATCATCCTGGCTCTCTCTCTCTCTCTCTTTTCGTCATTCTCCATCTCTCTCAGTCTTTCTCTCAGCCTCTCTCTCACTGCTCATCTCTCTCTCTCTCTCTCTCTAAACTCAGATTATTAGTAATCCCAAATCTGCTCTTTGAACGAGACAACATAAAAAAAAAATACAAATTTCGATTTGAAGTTGTGTTTGTTTATTCGTGTTATTTTGCCCCCGTTCTTGAGCCTGTTTGATCTGTGTTTGTCTGTTTGTAAGATTTAAAGCTTGGTTCATTGGAACAGCTGCAATACTGACCACAGCAGCTGGTCAATGACTGGGGCTTTTTTCGGTTGCATTAGTGGCTCCTGTTGAAACTCAGGAATATTGCTGAAATATTGTCAGTCATGTAATAGTAATGTCGTCCTTCTGTTCTCCTTGACAACAGTGACCACAGTCTCCAAAGATGTCCACAAAGATAACGCAACAGACAGGCCAACAATGCAATAACAAATAAGTGTGTGCATGTGTGTGTGTATTTCTGTATGTGATTGAGGGATGGAGCGTGCCTGGGAAATAGACAGACAGACAGACAGATAGATAGATAATGAGAAAGCGAAAGAGAGATAGTGTGTGTATGTGTGTGTATTTGAGTGTGTTTCACTTGTAAACACCCCTGCCCCTGCATGAGTTAATCCCTCTCCAGGGCTCCAAGATGACTAACCACCTCTTCTAGAAATGCCTTCGGTGATGTATCCTGCTCTCTGCTCTGTGTTTGTGTGTGTGTGTGTGCTTGCTTGCTGATGTGGGAAGTGTGTGTGTACACTTGCTTGTTCTAACATCTATAAACACACACACACACACACACACACACACACACACACACACAAACACACACACACACAAACAGATCATTTATACAGTAGCACAGTCACATGCTCTGAGTTACCAGGATTTTAACACTTAGAGACTATGAGGAGAAGCATTCTCCAAAGCACCACATCCCATTCCCTTGAAAATGGCAAAAGTATGTGATTATTATTATCCATACAATCCTTGTACACTATGTATACAAGGCGTGTGTGTGTGTGTGTGTGTGTGTGTGTGTGTGTGTGTGTGTGTGTGTGTGTGTATACACTTGTGGGGAAGGGGTGTGTGACATCATGAGGCGAATGTCTCAAAGCCAGGAGAATGACTCAGCGTTCTGTCTGTGGGTAGCGCAGTGTGTGAGGAAAATGCTGTGTTTGCTCATACGCTCATCTGTATGCAACTGCACACACACACACACCTATAGAAGCACCCCCCCCACACACACACACACACCTCTCTCTCTCACACACACACACACACAGAGCAACACCCATCCTGAGAGTCAGACACAGCCATAGACACACACACAGACACAGACACACCTCTAAACTCTTAACAGAAAACTGCTGTTTTTGTTGTGTTGGCACAGTGCACCTATCTGTACACTCTGTCCTTTTCAATGTCATTACATCTCCGTTTCACTGCAGAAAATGGGTCAGTTTCACCCTCAAGAGCCAAAACACAGAGGGCCAGTTTCCTAAACATGGACAAAGTCTAGTCCGAGAGTCAACACTTTCCCTTTCAGTGGACATTTAATTTCTTCATAGAGGAAGCTATGGTATAACCCACTTCCAGTGAATTAAGCGGAGCTAGACAGTAACACTTTACTTGAAGGTATCTACATAAGAGTGACATGACACTTAATGACATAAGCATTATGTCATAAACGTTTATGACTTGTTTATAATGTTTACGTCACGTTCACGACAGTGTCATGTCACTCTTATGTAGATACCTTCAAGTAAAGTGTAACCAGATAGGCTAACAGTGCCAGACAAGGTTATTGCACGCACAAGAAGAGAAGAGAAGGGTGTGTATCCTCTTATCTAACTCTTAGGGGTAATTTCCCAAAAATCTGGTGTGTTCTTTAAGTGTTTTAGTCTAGGACTAGGCTTAATCCATGTGTTGGAAACTGGTTGATGTGTCAGTACAATGACTGTATTTATAAATCATTGTGTCAGTATCACACTTTCAGTCCACACAGAGCCTTTGATTGGTAGTCATTGGTAACACAGCTCACAATATTAGCACTGCCGTATTATAAACCAACAAGCTAACCTCATAAATCAGAGAACGGTTAGTGAACTGTTGATTGTACTTCTCTCTCTCTCTCTCTTTGTGTTTGTGTGTGTGTGTGTGTGTGTGTGTGTGTGTGTGTGTGTGTGTGTGTGTGTGAGAGAGAGAGAGAGAGAGAGATAAAGAGAGTATGTATGTTTGTGTGTCTGTGTGTGTGTGTGTGTGTGTGTGTGTGACAGAGAGTGAAAGTCTGTATGTTTATGTGTCTGTGTTGGTGTAATTGTGTGTGTGTGTGTGTGTGTGTGTGTGTGTGTGTAGTGAGGAAGGGAGGGGAGGAGAACAGCTTATTCTTGCTTACTCTAGCGTTAACTAAATTGCATGTCCTGACAACATGTCCTTCACTTTAACACATCAATTTAATGCAGACCCTTGGAGCAAAAAACTGTCCTGAGGCTTTCATCCCACAGTGAAGTGTAGGACCCAGAGTCAAGACAGGATGGCATTTATAAGTGTTTGTACTGATTTGCTATTAGTCTTCTACTAAACTGTGCCATGGCAGAGGAACATGAGAAGGATGTGTAGAGGTCTTGCTAGCACACACAGGTTAGCTACACATGCTAAGCCTAATTGATTTTACATAAATAAAACGCTGAAAAGCACCAAGGTGAAAAGCAGGGGTTGGTATCAGATGACACCTTTGCACCTCCAAAGAATTGAGGCTGTGACCTTGGCCTTCTACTATATCTATAGATCTACTGGTGCTATATAGCCTAGCTCAGATTTCCATGTCCCTGTTCAATCAGATCCTTTTAGCCCATGCCCCATACACAGATCACTGTCACAACAGAAGCATAAGCCTGTTCACAGACCTGCTACATAACCCTACAGTCACATTAGCTACAAAAGACAGCGACAACTCCACAACTCTAGATTTAAAAGTTCATATTTCTCTCTAGGTATTGCAAATAAGGCAACAGCCTGCTGCTTTGTCACTGTCTCTTGTAGCTAATGTGACTGTGGGTAAGGCACTAATACAATATTGCTGGGTGATTGCAGTTTACTTACACAGGGCTCTGAGACACCACTATAGGCTACTGATTCCAGTTCAGTCACATATGACACTCAACCATGGACCCAACTTTTTGGGAAATTAGCTTATTTGCCATCTACCGCAGACTTAGGTAAGAGGAAACATACACTGTGTGTGCAAAGACATTGTTAGCCAGCCTAGCTTAGCATAATTAACTGGATGTGCGCCATCAAGATGGCCGACGAGTGGGGGGACTTGCCTATAAGGGCTTTGGTCACACCAGTTACCCTATAGCCTAGCTCCCTTTTACATGGGCGGATTATGAACTTTCGGGCCCCTGGGCCCAGATGTTTTAAGGGCCCCCCACTAATTGTCGCATATGTGGGAGGGGGGGTTTGGGGGTCTTCCCCCAGAACATTTTTCATTTGTTTGATGTGATTTCCTGTATTCTGGTGCATATTGGGGATGGCCAATACTAAATTCAATCAGATTCATAGCCTACATCCTGATGTGTTGATATTGAAGCAATGATTCCATGCAAAGGCTTGGGCTTCAGGGCCCCCTGACCCCTTGGGCCCCTCGGCCTGGGCCCGGTAGGCCCGTGCAGTAATCCATCCCTGCCCTTTTAGCTACAGGCTATAGCTACAGAGACCATCATTTAGCAATAGCAGTTGCCTAACAACACTTTCAGGAAACACATTTGGATCAGTTACACTGGGCACTCACTCACACAGCCCCAATAAAATAACTGATTCTAGATCAGTTTATGGGCTATAATCCTGCTGCTGGTGACTTCAATTCCATTCTCTGTTTGGCCACAATCCCAGACAATGGAGAGCAGAGACTACCCCCCTAATGGGTATCGATGGCTTACGCTTCAATTATAAATGCCCACATAATTCTCTATTGAGCATTTAAAGGGAATGGTCATTATCCTGCCAACCCTTTTGCACGTCTTTAAATCTTTAATTATAACAAGAATAGAAATGTGTGTGATCAGTAATTGTTCGTCTCTGCTTGGTATTAAGCGGATAGTCTTTCTATGCCGAATGTACTATGAGTCCAATGTGGCAAACACAAACAGAGATGGTAGTAGTTGTTCAAATGTAGGTATTGCAGACTTGGAAAACATACAGCATAATACAGATAGTTCAGTATAGTGCACAATAGAAAAAATCTGACAGACACACTTATTTAAAAACACCCACTAATCCACTGTCGCAACACTGACTGCAGATCCTCTTTAGGATTCCATTATTGTCATCACTGTCAATGCTGCCTACTCAGGTAGTATTCTAAGCATAGGCTGCATAGAAGCAG
Source organism: Alosa sapidissima (assembly GCF_018492685.1). Taxonomy (NCBI): domain Eukaryota; kingdom Metazoa; phylum Chordata; class Actinopteri; order Clupeiformes; family Clupeidae; genus Alosa; species Alosa sapidissima. The sequence continues at coordinate 11,600,191 of NC_055962.1, forward strand.
GAAGGAAGGCATCTGACTGAAATTATTGTTTAGAATTCTGCTAGAAGAGTCCATCTGGCTGATCAATGTAGGCAGCCAAAAGCCAATATGATCTTTTAACCTAGAACCACCTGATGGGTTTTATGGACGGTATATTAAGTAAACAATTGCTAAATGCTGCCAGAGATGCTAGCATTGATTATGCCTGTCCTGTCTGATGCCGCGCCCCTGCAGGCAGTCCTTTATTCCAGTTTAGGCTGCCTGAACATTGTTCTCTTCACATCACAATAAAAACACAACACAAGCACTTTTTGTCATGCAAGGCTCATGACAAATGCAAACCCTGTGGTGATTTAATGTGTTTGCTGTTAAATCATTAATGAAAGCATAGCAGCCAATGTGCTCCGAAAGCAGCATGCTACGTAGCTAAATCCTACAGTTCTGCACTTATGACCTTACCTAGTCACTAGGCAACACTACTGTCCTAACCTATCACAGAAGTGCAATAGCTGCACAAACAAATTGCATAACATAAAAGGAAAATATATAATTCCAACCGGTTTCTATCAGTGACTTTATCTGTTCTCTTTCAGTGACTCTAGGAGCAGATTCATTATCGTCAGTTATTGGTTATGGGCTTTGGGATTGGGACAAGTAAAAACAATTTACTATATAAAATGATGTTCTGGTAAAAAGTGCCTATTGTAAAGACACCCATCGGTTTAATTCAAGATATGCCTACATGGGATTTAAAAAGGTTGCCTGAGAGGTTGCCTGAGGGGGCTGCCAATCAGAATCAAATGTGGATCGTATTCCTCAAGTACGATTAAAAAAATATTAAGCAATCTTTTGTTCACTAAGCTACCCCGATTTGCTTATTCATGAATGGCAAATGGCAGAATCTCATGCAAATCATCAAGATTGGGATATTTCATATGATTAAATTATGATACAAACTGTGGCAAAATCAACTTTCATCTTTCGATAGAGAAATTGTGGGAATCCTTCATTTCCTGTTGTCACAGAAGAAGGGCTTTCTCACATAAAAGTCTGTGAAATGCCTGTGAAAAAAGCCTTTCAATCCTAACACCCATTATACTTGATTAAATCTGTAATAAAGCTGTCACTAAACCATGGCTGTGACTCACAGCTGTTTTTCTACCTATTCCAATCTTCAAATCGGTACTTCAGTGAAGCCTATTTCCATGAAACCCATCTCCGTTCTGCTACCCTCGGCTTTGCACACTGAAATACCAGCAGTGGCTGGAGGGCACTAGAAAAGGGGAAGAACAAGGACAGCTTCATAATGACCTAAATGACTTGAATTTTTCTACATATGCAGCAGCAATGGATCATATCACATTATGCTATTCAACTGCAATTTCTTACCAGCACTGAGAGAAGCAGGGAGAGAATCATATGTATACTGTTTATCAGTAGCCTATATTGTCGATAGGATAGTATGGCTTGAGCCAATACGCTTAAAAAAAAGTGAAATACACATCATTACAAATATGTAATATATGTGTTTGCTTACTTAAAAACAATTGTCATTAGTATTCACCACAAAGACAGAATAGAGAGGATGCAAATTCCCAAATGAAGGATGGAATACACCCTCAAAACATACAATAAAATATCATTATATTTGCAGGCTTGTGTAACTTCATTGACAGGGGCAGCCGTGGCCTACTGGTTAGCGCTTCGGACTTGTAACCGGAGGGTTGCCGGTTCGAACCCCGACCGGTAGGCCACGGCTGAAGTGCCCTTGAGCAAGGCACCTAACCCCTCACTCCTTCCCGAGCACCGCCGTTGTTGCAGGCAGCTCACTGCGCCGGGATTAGTGTGTGCTTCACCTCACTGTGTGCAGTGTGTTTCACTAATTCACCGATTGGGATAAATGCAGAGACCAAATTTCCCTCACGGGATCAAAAGAGTATATACTTATACATAATACATGTAATGTAACTATGCACGGAGGACACAAGTTATACCATGTTGAACTCGATGACATTCTGTCTGCGTTTGGTCTTGTGCCACAACTGGGTCAATATCAATTTTCTTATGCTAAAAGTTAAGATAAAATCTCTTTAGTTTTTAAAAGTCTAGCAAAGGTTTCCAAAGCTGGTCGAGAATCATATAAAAGATGCTTTCATTAAAACTTCCTACAGAGGTGACAGAACCCGAGTCGTACGTTGACCTCAATATCCGTCAAACCAGACGCCATCTCTCCCGGCAGGAACTGCAGTGGACAGGTGGGCCAAGCCTGCCAATGGCGACACTCAGGGGAAATTCCATAACTGGCATCAGGGACAGGCAGCTACCGACATAAACAGCCAGGCTACACTGGCTGAGCAACTAAAGCGTTGCGTTCGTGGAGCGTAAAAATAGTTGACTGATCTTTTTTTTTAAATGTATGCACCGCTATCACATCATTTGTAACCAGTTCCCATTGATTATAGTGGAAGCTAATTGGCGCAGCATATGCTCCCTAAATGGAGTGCCTCAGTTACAGGCCTGTTGTAGCCTCAGTTACGGGCCTGTTGTAGCCTCAGTTACAGGCCTGGTGTAGCCTCAGTTACTGGCCTGTTGTAGCCTCAGTTACGGGCCTGTTGTAGCCTCAGTTACGGGCCTGTTGTAGCCTCAGTTACGGGCCTGGTGTAGCCTCAGTTACGGGCCTGTTGTAGCCTCAGTTACTGGCCAGGTGTAGTCTCAGTTACGGGCCTGTTGTAGCCTCAGTTACAGGCCTGGTGTAGCCTCAGTTACGGGCCTGGTGTAGCCTCAGTTACGGGCCTGGTGTAGACTGCCTGTAAGATGGATTCAGTCTGTCACTGCTGGTGCGTTTGGGCAACATCTGAGCCAGACTCAGGCCATATCTGGGCTGCTACAAAATGAGGGGCAGAGTCAACTCCTAATGGGGGGCGGAGTGGGGAAGGGGGGGGGGCATTCTTGGCAGACAGACCTGCCCTTATTTCTCCAGGAACAGTCCAGCACTGCTGGTGCGTCTGGGCAAGATCTGAACCAGACTCAGGCCATATCTGGGCCAAGAAGGGCCGGAGTCAGCTTCAACCCTTTGGCATTCTTGGCAGGCTGACCTGCACTTATTTCCCTGGGAGTGCGGCATTACATTACAAAGCCTCTTCAGGAGCCAATGGCTCCCTGGAGTCAAGCGCCAACAATGAAGCAGCAACACATACACCTCCACAATGCAGCAGAGTGTCAGCGACAAAGCTGTGCAGAGATGACTGGGTAGATGAGGTATTGAAGATTACATCAAAGGCCCTGGCATTTTCCATTGCAACCTGGGTTACAAGTAAAAATATACATAGACCTGATCAAAAGCCATTTCACTTCAGTTCACGGCCTATGAATCAATGTACACATTTACTATAATAAAATATCAGTTTATAAATTTGACCTCTGACTTGTTTGAAATTGTCCAATAAACCAAAAGCCGTCCTGTCATGACTTGCATGGCCATGTCCTTGGCGATGGCAGCGCGTTGGACCTCTAAATAAACCTCTTCTACTGACTGGTGTCACCATGGCAACCGCAGGCACTTGCTGACAGCACAGGGCGAGTCCCTATTGCTTTTGTGCAGCTCATAAAACACACTGTGCACACGCACACACAAGCACTGCACACACACACACACACACACTTCTTCCAAAAACGTTCTCCCATTCCTAATGTGCAGTCAGAGCACAGAGCGCTCTCTCATGGTGGTGGCGTCAGGGCCTTGTCCAGTTCAGATGCCTGTACAATGACACAGACCATTTAAGAGCCCAGTCGAGCTGATAATGAAGAATGATGAGCGTTCACCGACACACACAGATTTAATTTTCACCCTCTTAGCAGCACAACCAGATGAATTAGCATGGAAAATTAAAGCCTGAGATAAGAGATGGACAGACTGAGAAAAGGAGGAGGAGGGAGTGACTGAGAGAGAGAAAAAGAGAGAACGACAGTGGGAGGAAGAGAAATTGTGAATGTTATTAAGAGAAAATCTGTGTGTGTGTGTGTGTGTGTGTCTGTGAGAGAGCAAAAGAGAGAGAGAGAGAGAGAGAGAGAGAGAGAGAGAGAGAGAGAGAGAGAGAGAGATGAAGGAGTACACACTGCAATGGCCTCCCTAGGATTCCTCCGCCGTTGCTTCGGCTTTCTGTTGCCCTGACGACAAATCAGAGCTCTCCCGGTTGGCTGGAACCTTCCCTAACTAAAAATAAACCCTCTTTTCAAGCGCTCTGTCTTTGAGCAATACTGCACCTGACTGCAGCAACACACACTCACACACACACCTGCACAAACCAAAATAATCGTATACAGTCAATACATCCTGCACTCACAATGACAATGAGTCATGTTTACATACTGTAAGCTAATTGAGGTCGACCCACTAATTCATATCTTCACACACATACATACACACACACACACACACACACACACACACACACACAAACACACCCTACACATACCACACATACACAGATCAGCCGGCGCTACATTTCATCGGATCCACTCATCCTGCTCCTTTCATCTCCAGAGAGGCTGTGCCACATAGCGACAGCTTGCTGACATGACAGGTTAGAGTATTCTGGGATGAAGGAGGACGGTGTGGTGTGTGGAGACCTCTGCTGGTGGTAGTTGGCACAGCTGCAAGAACCCCACCCTCCTCAAATACAGAAAAAAAACCCTCCGCCTCCTCCGCCTCCTCCTCCTCTCCTTCACCCATAATCACTGCTGTTGCCATTGCTACTGCCTTCCTCACCTCAGCTTCTGGAACCTTCCATGACACACTATGCAAGTGAGAGCAAGGCAGACAGGGGAGGGGAGGGGGCAGAGGAGAGAGAGAGAGAGAGAAGGATAAAAAGAGATGGTGGGAGAGAAAGAGAGAGAGAATAGGAGTGAAAGAGAGAGAGAAGGAAAGAAAGAAAGAAAGAAAGACAGAGAGATAGATACAGAGGTACACTCTCAGAGAGGGAAGGAGAAAAAGGAAGAGGGCAAGAGAGCACAAGAGAGAGCGAGTGAGAGAGAGAGAGAGAGAGAGAGAGAATGAGAGACAGAGGGAAAGATAGAGAGAGAGAGAGAGAATGAGAGAGAGAGAGAGAGGGGGGAGAGAGAGCATGAGAAAGAAAGAGTGGAGAGAGCACAAGAAAGAGATAGGGAACGATAGAGAGAGAGGGGAGAGAGAGAGAGGGGGGAGAGCATGAGAAAGAGAGAGGGAACGATAGAGAGAGAGGGGAGAGAGAGAGAGGGAGTGACAGACAGGGCTTCCTCTGGATAACCTCCAGACAGCCTCACCCCATCCAGTGTGACGCAGCACACAAAAAACACACACTCACTCTTTCCCAAAATGGCCGACAGAGGACGTGCCGCGTATGCCGACAGCAACAGACAACAATGTGCCACCGCGCCTGTCCGGTACAGTCTTATTGATGAGAGAGAGAGAGAGAGAGAGAGAGAGAGAGAGAGAGAGAGAGAGAGAGAGAGAGAGAGAGGAGCTGACGCAAAGCTCTCATTTAGTTTATGACCTGCCATTCAACACTCATGTGCTATATGCCACTATGTTCCCGGCTGCAAAAGACACATCCATCAACGGGTTACCAACATAGCAACAAATAGAATACTAAGCTAACATTAAACTTATTACAAATTATTTCCAGATTCAAAACGTGTTTGGGGCTCCTCTACATTTTTCTGTTTCAGTTCTTCTGACCCAATGGGACAAATAATGTCCATGTTTATTGCCCACTCTGATAATGCACATTAAATAAGAAACATAATTGTTTCAGCCATTAGTAAATCATATGCTTCCTTCTTCACATCAAACTTAGACCTTCACTGATATGGGTCATTTGAAATGGGTCATTTTACTCACACCTTTACCACCTTTATTTAATATACTGGTGTTGAAAATATTCAGACGATCGTGTTTTCCAAATAGGACAAATAGGAGGATCTCTGGTCGGTTATTATCTGGTCATGAAATATGCTAACAAATAGGAGAAACTCTGGTCGGTTATTATCTGGTCATGAAATATGCTAACAAAATCAATAATGATGTCATTATGTAATGATATGCTAACAAATAGGAGGAACTCTGGTCGGTTATTATCTGGTCATGAAATATGCAAACAAAATCAATAATGATGTCATTGCTATCATCTGTAGGCCCTTTCACACTAGCAAAATCGCCGCGATTTTATGTACCAGAATCGCGGAACGACTGTCGCTTTCACATAGACCGAGGCGGAACGGCGGGACAAAGTGTCTCGCCAAATTTACTACCAAGCCCCCTAGACATTTTGCCGAGTTTTTTCGTTCCGGCACCAGTGTGAATGGGTCAAGGCGGAAAGGGGAATCTGTGCGGGCATTTCGATGCTATGTCCAGCCCACCACAGGAGATTGCAAAAAAATCTAACTGATCAAAAGCAGCAATAGCAGAGACAGCACATTATGTCAATCTATAAATCTCCAGTCATTCAATGCCTGCTAGAGTTGACTGTAGCTTGGAATGCAATCAGTTGCCATAATAGGCTATCCTAAAATCCAGCGAAAAAACAAAGCATGAACTCATGAGCGTCTGTCTGCCCTATATGTATATTCTCTGATTGTAATGCTAACAGATATCTAGGCGATATTTGTAACATTTGTTTTGTATTTGGCCTGTTATAAAATCATGTAGACCTATTGAACAATTTAAACACATTAGGAACCGCAAAGTTGGAGACATGCATAAAGACATTGCTGCAAATTTAAAACCGGATTACTCTGGAATGGCTAACTGTACAGGGGCATGCTTTATGCTTTTACCTTTGTGTTCGGTAAGGTCTGCTGTTTATTCTGATATATGGTTTGTCATGTGTTCGTGAAGTAAAGTTCGTGAAGTATTCCACCAAGATGAATGGGTAGGGAGACGGGCGCAAAAAATATGATTAAATTAAAGTTACTTTTCTCGCGAACAACTAACCACTAATCGTTTAAAAGCTGAGAAAAAGCTCTTTCGTGTGATACATGTGATGTCCGTGATAATAGGCTACTTCGCAAGTAGTTCAGCAAATTTGGGTGGGACAGAATACCTTTACAGAGCAGCAGCTAGCTGGCCATATCGGCTCTGGCTCACATGATGTACTGCTTTAAATTGTGTAACAAACAAACATCCTCTTGAGAAAATATGCAAGTGGATGAGTCATTGTTTGAAATACCTGACATAATTTCTGGCTGCATTTATCACAGGTAGCCAATATGAGTGATTTTGAACAACCTTACTGATTTTCAATACCTCTTTCTTTCAAGCACTGTTAATCCCCTCTTCCTCTCTATCTCTCCCCCTCTTCCTCTCTATCTCTCCATCTCTCTCCCTCTTCCCTCCTTCTCTGTGAAATTTAAATTCTAAGCATGTTAGTAGTGTGTGGCTCTCTGTCTGGATGGCAGAGCCACAGAGTGGAAGAAAAGGTGGGAGTGTGTGTGTGTGTGTGTGTGTGTGTGTGTGGGGGGGGGGGGGGGGGGGGGGGGGGGGCTGACTCAACGCTACTAATTGAAATGGCTCAATTGCTGCCGTCACCTCTGCCATAACACCTCACACCCCCACGTCTCCTCAACCCACACACACTTGCATGAATACACACAGACACACACACACACACACACACACACACACACAGGCACGCTTCCATACTCTCGCTTCAGACAAAGCTGTGTGACTCGGCAGTGCAATTGTGAGCTGCCATTGCTCAGTCTCACCACCAGGGGGCTCCCAGGCCTCCCGTTGTCTCTGTCCTGGGAGAGGTGACATAACCACACTGGCCCAGATAGCAGGGAGCAGAGGCAGAGGCACAGGCAGAGGCACAGGCGGCCTCCATCATCCACCAGCCCCAGGCATCTGGCTCACAGCTCAGAGATGCCCACTCCCCTCTGCCATCAAGATGAGGCCCGCAAGGCCAGCGCAGAGATGGATGCATGGATGGATGTATATGGATGTATAAATGGATGCATGCATGGATGGAGGGATGTACGGATGTAAGGATGCTGCTTTGACAATAAATATGGTTTAGATACATAGAGTCAAAGTCTCAGACACACACACACACACACACACACACTAAGGAGTGCTTCCTGTTGTGTGTGCTGCCCTGCCCAGTGAGTTAAGGAGGATGGCGGATGGCAGTGCTGGGGGCAGAGGAAGCACTGAGAGAGGCCGTGTGCAACAGAGCCACGCCTAAACAGAGGCCTGCTGCTCACTCGGTTGGTTGGTCTACTCTACTGGTACCAGAGCAGATGGCTACTGAGGGAAGGGGGATGGGGATGAGGGGGTAACACTCGAGGTGTTTTCATTTTATTGACTGGCAAAGAACAAAGTCTGTGTGTGTGTGTGTGTGTGTGTGTGTGTGTGTGTGTGTGTGTGTGTGTGTGTGTGTGTGTGTGTTTGTTACATTCTGAATCCCATCGAAATGCACTACACTACTTTAATCCTTTAGACAACTGTATGCCTGGTCAGCAATGGTCAGCAAGCACAATCTGACAGAGAATCCATTCGGTAAGCAGTGTGAAACACGGCACTCCTTCCCCAAAATGCTGAGGGGTGGCACAAGGCTCCCAAATCTACTGCTGGCTCTCCCAGAAGGCAGGTGACAGTGTGTAGTACTGCTGACTCCCGCGTACTCATATACGCCCGCGCACACCGAGTTGTTTACACCATTAAATGGGGATTGCTTTCCAGAGACTGGCCGTAGGATTTGCTACTTAGTGTCACACACTGTGTGTGCGTGTGTGCGTGTGTGTGTGTGTGTGTGTCTCTGTCTGTCTATGTCATGTTAAAGCTGGCTAGCCTCAACACTCTTTCTCTCTCTCTCGCTCTCTCTCTCTCTTGTCTCTCCCCAGGTCAGGGCATTAACGTATATGAGCTCTTCACAAAACAAAGGACAAGAGATGGATACAGACAGAGAGAGACAGAGACAAGGAGAGAGGGAGGGGAGAGGGAGAAAGAGAGAGGGAGAGAGAGATAAGAGAGGGAGAGGGAGAGGGAGAAAGAGAGAGGGAGAGAGAGATAAGAGAGGGAGAGAGAGAGGGAGAAAGAGAGAGGGAGAGAGAGAGAGATAAGAGAGGGAGAGGGAGAGAGAGGGAAGAGCTGGGGAGATGGAACAACAAAGACAGTGAGCAAAACGACAGAGAAGGAGGGAAGGAGAGAGGGAGGAGCAGAGAGAGAATCTGTGAAAGACATGCACAGTGAGAAAGAGAGAAACAGACAGAGCGCACTTTAGAACAGAGGGCAGGATAGAGACTCTATCCTTGATAGACAGACAGAGAGGGGGATAAAGAAAAAGACAGAAATACAAACAGAGAGAGAGAGAGAAAACGTGCAAAAGACAGCGACACAAATAGAGGACTGTTGTCTACAGCTACCCGCTACCCATCATCAGACAGGCTTTGTCTGTCCACACACACATACACACACACACACACACACACACACACACACACACACAACACACACACACAGTTGTAACACACAGAACACCATGAGGAGACTTCAATTAGCGACACGCTAGCTGATGCAACATTAGCCTCACATAGACCTTCCACAGGCAGCTTGCTGCTAGTTGGAGTCTAGAAGGAGTCGCCTACATTCTAGAACATTCCACAGACTGTTCTCTTGAGCTTCCTGTCATGCATGTGTAATTTTAGCAGAGTTTTTCTTTGTCTCCAAGGACTTTAGAAAAAGTACTCAGTGACCAGTGGTGGTAAAATAAGGGAAACACTGCAAGTAGCCTATTTTTTCTGATGTACGTAAGCAGACAAAATCCATAAATAGCCAAGATAGCACTTGCAGAGGAGTTTAAGCATCACTAAAATAAACACCCAAATTGAAAAAGATAGATTGTGAGGCCACACCACACACACACACAAGCACACACACACACACACACACACACACACACACACACACACACACACACACACACACACACACACACAGGGCTTTTGGGTCATAGCGTCTCCACCAGTGTTCCAAACATAAACAAAGCAGAGAATGAGAACCAAATGTGGCGCACGCACACACAGACATAGACACAGACACACACAGACAAAGACACAGACACACACACACAGACACACACAGAGTTGCATGCTGCTATAGCTCCATAAGCACTGTTCTCTAAACAGAAACATTGTGTGTAGCATGGCTGCACCCAGTCCACCCATACACTCCATAAAACTGTGGCCTTACCCTTCTGCTTGGTCAGGCCCTGGAGGAGGGGCGGTGGTGGGGTAGCCTGTCTGTCTGGACCTTGGCTCTGGCCAGGGCTCCTCCGGGCCCCAGGCTTCTCCTCGGCCGCGGGCTTCTCCTGCTTGGGCTCTGGGGTGCTGCTGCTGCTGCTGGTGGTGGAGAAAGAGAGGGTGCTGGGAGCCGGGGTGCTGGGCTTGGCTTTGACCTCCTCCACGGCGGGGGCCTTCGGGGCAGGCGCTGGGGCGGAGGGGACGAACGCGGGGGTGTGACCGGTGGAGGTGAGGGTGTCACAGGGGGCAGCGGCAGCAGGGACGGTGGCGGCGGCATCGTCGGGGCGACGTCGGGCTTGCGCTGCGCAGCGGCACCCTTGAGGCCGGCGCGCTTGGGACTCTCCTCGCCGCACGACAGCTCGCTGTCCAGCTCGGCTTCGCGCTCCTCCCGCAGGATGCTGTACTGGTTGAGGCCGGGCCCTGCGGAGGCCAGGAGGGGAGGGGCAGGGGCAGAGGGCAGGGAGGGGGGTGGGGCAGCGGGGGAGCTGGAGGCGGGGGCAGACGAGGGCTTGCTGAAGCTCATGTAGCTGGACCCCGCACTGTGAGCGGACGCAGCGGCAGACACGGCGGCCGCCGGCTCCTCGGACACCAGCTCGATCTCAGAGTCGCCGGACTCGCCGCCACTGCTGCCCTCGGCGTCGTGGGACGAGCGGGGGAAGGCGGAGCCAGAGGAGGGGGCAGTGGGTCTGGCCGTGGTTGGGCTCGGAGACTTGTCTGGGGTGAAACTCTTGGAGCCGCTCGTTTTGTACTTGAGGTCGGAAGGTGAGTCAGATTCCTCTGTGAAAGGAGAGATAGACAGAGAGAGAGAGAGAGAGAGAGAGAGAGAGAGAGAGAGAGAGAGAGAGAGAGAGAGAGAGAGAGAGAGAGAAAATGGGGGAAAAGAGAATGGATGAGAAGAGACGACAGAACAGAGAGATGAGATGGATGGTGACATGAGAAGGTACAGCGAGATAATAAAAAAGGAGGGAGGGAAAGAAAAGAGGAATGAAAGAGACAGAGTGGAGGAAAGAGGGATATGAGAGAAATGAAAGAGACAGAGATACATAGATTCAGACAGCAGGAGCGGAGAGAGAGAGAGAGAGAGAGAGAGAGAGAGAGAGAGAGAGAGGAGAGAGAGAGAGAGAGAGAGAGAGAGAGAGAGAGAGAGAGAGAGGGAGGTCAGTGAGGGCGGCAGGTATGTCCCCTGTGGATGCCATCTGCTCTAATATGAGCTTCTGTGGAGAGAGCATGTGGAGTCCAGCCACTCACACAGAGAGCTGCAGGTCACCTCAAAACACACACACACACACACACACACACACACACACACACACACACACACACACACAGAGGCACACACACACAACCACACAAATGCACACACATTTAACACATTTTTAACAAACACAAATATATGTGAACACTTAATGACCTACATCTTCATATTGTACGTTCTAGGTCTACTAGCTCAACCATACAGTATGCTTTCCTAATCTGGCTCTAACATTGCTTTCAATGAGTGTGTGCGTGTGTGCGTGTGTGCGTGGTGTGGGGGTGGGTGTGGGTCTGTGTATGAGTGTGTGTGTGTGTGTGTGTGTGTGCGTGTGTGTGTGTGTGTGTGTGTGTCTGTGTGTGTGTGTTAGTGCCCCTATACCTGTGAGGGGTGGTGTGGACAATTCAGGGCTCTCACATTTGTGTACGTGTGTGTGTGTGTGTGTGTGTGTGTGTGTGTGTGTTAGTGCCCCTATACCTGTGAGGGGTGGTGTGGACAATTCAGGGCTCTCACATTTGTGTACGTGTGTGTGTGTGTGTGTGTGTGTGTGTGTGTGTGTGTGTGTGTGTGTGTGTGCGTGCCTCAGACTAGTGCCTAGTGTACCTGTGAGGGGTGGTGTGGATCCAGGACTATCGTCCTCTGGCTCAGACAGGGTGACGGTGGGCACTCCCTCCAGGCCCAGGCTCAGGATGCTCTCCCTCTCGGACACTGCCGGGGGCCCGCCGGGCGTCATCGACGGGGAGGGTGAGCGCGGCGGCGTCTCCGTCAGCGTGATCTTCACGGGGCTGGCGCTGCTCCCGGCGCCCGGCGAGCGGTACGGCTGGTAGTCCGACAGCTCCTCGTCGGACGGCTCCTCCACGTATGGGAAGGACTGGGCATCCAGCGCCGGCCCCAGGGTCTCCACCTCCGGGCCTCCCAGGGCACCGGCCCCTGCCCCTGGGCCTCCCTTCTCCATGTAGCCTCCAGCTATGTTTCCTCCAGCGCTAATGCTATCTCTCCCGCTACTGGCTCCCATCCCACCAAGCCCTCCCAGGCCGGAGAGCAGGTCGCTGGGCTTGGACTTGCTGCTGCTGCCCATGTTCCCCCAGTCGTCGTCGTCGTCGTCATCATCGTCGTCGTCGTCCAGAGGGCTTTGCTGCTGCTGCTTCTGCTGCTGTTGTGGGCGGCTGATGTCCATGTAGTTGTAGTCAGACGTGATCCCACTGCCGATGCCGCCACTGCGGTCGGATTCTGCAATCTTGCGGGACGAGGACGAGTCACTCGGGTCGCCGGGGGTCATCTCGATGCCCGAGTCGGAGCTGAACATGGCGTGCGAGTCCAGGCCGGACATCAGGTCGTCCATCAGGCCTCCGCCGCCGCCGCCAGTGGTCTTCCCGCTACCACCGCTCCCTGAGAAGTAGGAAGAGGAGTCCTGCTGGAAGGAGTAGTTCTGATTGGACAGGAGGGAGGTGTAGAGGTCATCCATGTCACTGGACTTCTTCGAGGAGTCCGACTTGCCTATACCCCAGAGAAAGGGGAGGAGAGAAGAAAGGAAAGGAGACAAAGGAAGACAGTGATTAAAACACGAGAGACAGCGTGCATAAGAAGTAAAAACACAATGAGAGAGAGAGAGAGAGAGAGAGAGAGAGAGAGAGAGAGAGAGAGAGAGAGAGAGAGAGAGAGAGAGAGAGAGAGAGAGAGAGAGAGAGAGATCGAATAAAAAGAGAAAGTCACAGAATGAGAGAGAGAGAGAGGTCATTAGCTTGGCTTGGCTTCCAGTGCATTAAACAGGGAAGTGAACTGAAAACGGTGATAACAGCTGGCTCAGTCGGCTCAGAGGCTGGGCTGAGAGGGGGTTTGGAGCATAAGTAATGCCCACAAAATTTGTCACTTTGAGTAAGCATTGTTCTCTGCGAGGCAGACTGGCTCGGAAGCCTTTCATCCCCTTCTCTGTGTGTGTGTGTGTGTGTGTGTATGTGACTGCTTGTGTGTGAATGAATGTATTTAATGTATGTTTAAATGTAGGAATGAGGAAGTGTGTGTGTGTGTGTGGAAGGTGGGGAGAGGCTGAGGGGGTGTTTTATTGTGTTTGCATGACATTTGAACCTAGCTGAGAGTAATCTGGTTAAGTCTGTTGAAGGCACAGAGCCTGATGTTGAAACAGTGTGTCGGCTGTTTCATGTTTGTGTGTGTGAGGCAGCTGCGCCATGTGTGTGCGTGTGTGCAGTGCAGAATGTGTGTGTGTGTGGTAGGTTTGTGTCTGTGTATGTATGCCTGTGTGTGGTACAAAGGGTTTGTGTGTGTGTGTGATGTGTGTGAGTGTGTGTGTGTGTGTGTGTGTGTGTGTGTGTGTTGGCACACTGCAGAGTGTGTGGGTGTGCCTACAAGGTGCATGCATGCAATATCCATGAGCTCTGTGAGCTGCGCTGTCATCCCACATCTTTAGCTTTTCTGCCATGTGAATGTGGTACTGCAGTGTGTGCATACAAATGTGTGTGTTTCTGTGTGAGTGTGTGTGTTTCTGCCCATATCTGGGTTCAATAAAGTATCTATCTATCTATCTATATCTGTATGAAATGAAATCTGTAATGGAACTCCCCCTATTATCGTCGGTCCCGTATTTCCGCCGTCTTGCGTGTATGTGTCACTTAATATCCATTTCTATACAAACCAAGACGGCGGACTCCTAAAGAAACGCAACCACCCACACCATAGGTGTATCTAAATTAGCTATGTACCAAAAATGAGATTTTACCGTGACTCGAAGAGCTGTAAACAGTGTTGTAAGGCTGCGTGTACACAACCGCTTGGAGCTCCAGTGGAATTTTAATTTCATGACGAGAATTCTCGGTCTAACCGTTCATGTGGCGTAAATAGGCGACCCATCAGGCCAGCACTATAACTCCGAGCGTGGTAAACAAAATCGGATATTTCAGGGAGTAAATGCTCCCGTTAAGAACCAAACCAGATTTTGTTCAATTCTACACACCTATGGCTACTGAAAAATGTAAGGTTCATTTAGCAAATGTTATTTTGAAGTGTTAAAAAACATTGTTGTTTTAGAATTTCTGAACAAAAGTGGTGATAATTGGGGGTGTTACGGTATTATCTGTGTGCATTCAAATGTGTGTGTGTGTGTGTGTGTGTGTGTGTGTGTGTGTGTGTGTGCAGCTGTGTGTATGTGTACACATGTGCATACATGTGTGTGTGCACTCTGCTCTGATATTTGCACACACACATATTATTCAATGACTTTGGAAACATCATCCATTTTCTAAACGTACAAAATAACTTATAACGACTTATTATATAAATATAATACAACTAAAAAAACGTAAACATTTTGCATTGCTGGAAAAACGGAATGCAGCAAATAATCATTGTTGATTATGTTGTTTTCATAATCGTTGGAAGTCGTAATGGACAATGTATTGATTAATTTGATTAATTGCAGAACCCTAGTGTGTCTACTGTGGCTCCTGGTGGTGGTGGTGTGTGTGTGTGTGTGTGAGCAGCAGAAGGGGGTCTACAGCCCATCCATGCAGCACTAACGGGTGCCACTCACATACAGGCGACTGGCTGGAAACAGACCAGCATCGTTCTGACTAACAGCACCCCCCTCCCCCCCCTCAGAGGCAGAGACTGAGGCAGGTTTGGGCTGCTAACTCCAGGGCCGTGAAGAGTCTCTGACTGTAGCCAATGCCACTCACATCACTGATAGAAAGATGATTTCTCCAGCAGATGGATTTTTCTTCCTTAATGTGCGGAATTATTAGGAGTATTACAGAGCGAAATTTTGTTCCGGCTCAGAGCCCCTCAGTCTCCGCGAGAGCACTGCACGTCCCCTGGGAGCCGGCCGGTAGGGACATAGAGGCAGTCATCTGCTGCAAGCACAAGGGCCTCGGAGAGAGTCTCTAACATCAGCCAGGGCCGCTGCTGCTGCTGCCTCTCTGCTTAAAAGACAGCATTCAGGGGCCTTGAGAATCCCTAACATCAGTCAGGACCATTAATGCTGATGCCTCTAAACCACTCTAAATCGGAGAGATATTCAAACATGATGGATCAGCTGATGGATATCTACAAAGAAAATACTTTCCAAGTTCAACAGACAGATTTCACTAAATGTTGATAATAACTGTTGACCGTAACCCTTTAGCCTTCTTCCTTCAGCCATGGTGCTGCATTTGCCTTGGAAGAGACTGGGGCAGAGACTGGGGCAGAGACTGGGGCAGGGGCAAAATGGGACTCTGGTGTCTATTTGCCCCAGGGACATAACCTGTCATACCCCTAAATTAGGGCACCCGTGGTGAGATGTGCTACTGCACTATATTGGCAAGCTACTGGAAGTCCGCGGTGATGGGATTAGTTTTGATGGACATGTCAAAAGAAAATATTTACTTTTTGAAATATTTCCAATGGTTGAGTCTGTGATTTAAATCCAACACGCCTTTTTGTCAGAAACAGCAAATCCTACTCATGTTCCTCTAGTTGTAATGGGCTGTTCAGTGTGTGTGCTTAAAAAAAAAACTCCTATTGATCTGTATGGCAAACAAACACATTGGTTTGGATCAAACAGTTCCAGCCAATCAACACTTTGCTTCAGGCACAAGAGAGGCGAGTTCTTTGGTTGGTTGTTCAGCTCAAATATCAACAACATTTTGCCAGACTCACATACTGTCTTGAATTCATGGACATCTGATCCCGAAAACACTTTCTGCTACACTCTAAGAGCCTGAACAAGCAAATCCGTTCTTTATCGGAACTTTATCCGTTCTGATGAACCCCAGCAACAATTCCCTTTACAACACTACACTTCCACAACCCCATTACTAAAAACAGAGCTAAAGTAACAGCTAAAGTCATTACAATCACGATGATTTATTCATGATTGATCTAATTCAAAGAATAAAGGTGTGTCTGGAACACTGGCGCTCCAAATGAGTCATAGCGAGGCCTAACACATGAAATATTTAACAACTCCCTTTACAAACACTACGCTTCCACAGCCTTATCACTATAAACTGACCACTAGGGTCAACTCAGAAGATTACATAATCAAAATGATTTTGCAAACAGATAGATCTCAAGATCTAAGATTTTAATTCAAAGAACAAACATGTGTCTATAACACCAAAGCTGCAAATTAATCATAACTAGGACTAACACATTAAAAATGCACTGATAAAACAAAACAAAAAATGCATCTCGAAGGCATCCTGCTTTAGCTACATGACTACATCTGCAAACAACCGCTAGGTCATCTATATGAGCCTTCAGTAGTGGATGCCTAGCTTAAAGGGAAGTCAGACTGACTGCCCTCTCCCTTTGCCACAGGGGGACATTGTAGTCTTTCATTAACATCCCTGGCTGGGATTCATTTGGCAGTAATATAACAGCAAAAGTCTGTGGGGAAAAATGTTTCTCAAATAACACAAAAGCAATAACTATGGGAGATGATTACGTTGATTATGGTGTGTCTGATTTCCTGTTGTGTTATTCATTTGTGTTGAATGGCTTGGCTTGGCACCCTCAGGGTAGAGCTAAACATACTTACCTGGTGTTTACTTTACACAACAGGACACAAAAACACGCATAATATAATTTCATACACACACACACACAAAATGTAAAAAGCATGCTTACTTAACATAACAGAACAAACACAAACATGTACACACCAGTGGCGGCCGGTGGTTAAAAAAATAACGGAGGAAGGAATGTCTGCATGATTGGTGTTGGTGGCAAATGTGAGGTTGTGATGGTGTTGGTGGCATATGTGAACAATAGAGTATGTAGGCCACCTACCCAGACACATTTATAGCAGCAGCATGTACTATGTAGCATTTTAACTGGCAATGTTGTGCAATAAATGCTGTTCTGACATTCTCGGGGGAGGGGGGGGGGGGATTAGGGTAAGGGGGGTCTGACCTACAGTAAGGAGCTAGGCTAGGATGCAGCAGCCAGAAAAGTTGTGGGTTCAATTATTGGCTTCCACCATTGGACTTTGTAATATAATTTAAATATATAAGTCACTTTGGATAATAGTGCTACGGTAAATTGACACAGTTAATCACCGTATCCTTCTCTCTATACTCGCTGACATGGGAATCTCCGGAGCTGCTCTCTCCTGGTTTGAATCCTACCTCACAGGACGCTCGTTTAACGTATCATGGCTTGGTCAGCTATCTGCACCTCACCATCTCACCACAGGGGTCCCCCAGGGCTCAGTGCTGGGCCCCCTCCTCTTTGCTATCTACACCACCTCCTTGGGACAGATTATCCGTTCGCACGGCTTCTCATACCACTGCTATGCAGACGACACACAGCTCTATCTGTCCTTTCCACCTGACGACCCCCTGGTTTCAGCACGGATCTCAGATTGCCTTTCAGACATAGCTACATGGATGAAGGCACACCACCTCCAGCTGAACCTCTCAAAGACTGAACTGCTGGTCATCCCAGCTAAACCTACCATACACCACGACATCAACATCAAATTTGACTCCCTGTCTGTTTCACCGACCAGGACTGCAAGAAATCTAGGAGTTGTTCTCGACAACCAACTAAACTTCTCAGATCATGTTGCCTCAGTCGCCCGGTCATGCCGTTTCGCACTCTACAACATACAGAAAATCAGGACTTACTTGACTCAAGATGCTACCCAACTTCTGGTTCAGGCAATAGTCATCTCACGAATCGACTACTGCAATGCCCTCCTGACAGGTCTCCCAGCCTGCGCAGTGAAACCACTTCAGATGATCCAGAATGCGGCGGCGCGCCTGGTCTACAACCAACCCAAAAGGGCACATGTTACCCCGCTGCTCATCCAGCTACACTGGCTACCTATGGCGGCCCGTATCAAATTCAAGTCTCTAACGCTTGCCTACAAAGTAGTCTCCGGTTCTGCTCCCACCTACTTGAATGCCCTCATACAGACTTACACTACCTCCAGACCGCTGCGCTCCTCTGACGAACGACGTCTAGCTCTACCACCGGTACGCTCAAGCCAATCCAAACTTTTCTCATCTGTTGTTCCTCGTTGGTGGAACACACTGCCAGTTCCTACAAGGGCAGGGACATCCTTTTCCACTTTCAAAAAACTCCTGAAGACCCAGCTCTTTAGAGAACATCTACTCTCATAGCAACACTTACAACAAGTCTTACTGATCCTAGCACTCACCAGCCGTTAAACTGACAAGTAACTGTTAAAATACAGCACTCACCGACGCACTTATTCTTACTGTACTCTAATGTGTTTTTTTTTAAACTGTCCTAAAATTGTGAGAATTGTTCTAAAACTTACTGTTTACCATGTTGTTAGTCGCTTTGGTTAAAAAAGCGTCAGCCAAATGTAATGTAATGTAATGTAATGTAAATTAATAAATGTAAATGTAAATAAATGTAAATTTAGGTCTGAGAAGTCAGGGAAGATATGTAGGTCTAGTTATGAAATACTGTTTTCCAGATGTTTTGCAAAATTATGGAAAGTCTGGAGGTTTTGCTAAATGTAATACATTTGCAGAAAAGTCTATAATACTAAAAACAGACACTTGTTTTATAAAACCATGTAACTATTTATACCATTAAAAATTAGACCTTGAATGTGGTTATTTGTAACATGCTATTGTTTTTAAAGCCAAATCGCTATAACTTATATAACTTGGATGATTATAACAACGCATAACTATCCAAAAATGTTTTATCACCAAATGAACTGTCCACGTTTGTGACAGGCCAGCAGTGGGCTATAGCTGATTGTTTTCTGTGCTAACGTTACCAGTTAGCCATTAGTATTTGTCATAGGCCTACTATGTAGCATTCAGTAGCCTACACTATACTAGCCTTACCATCTTTTTTTGGAATATGAATTTTTGGAACTGGTCTTCCTGCTTTGATCCTAACCTTTGATCCTAATCCTTGTTCCGTCAAAGTGTTAAAAATAGTAATATTAACAGTAATTTATCAGATTAGTAATTCACTTTATATATATTTTATTTTTCTCTGAAATTTTAGGGAGGGTGTTCCTCCCTTTCCTCAATGAAGGAGCCTCCTCTGGTACACACATATACTCACATTCATACACATTCAAATGCAGTGTGTGTGTCTATATGTGGGTCTGCATAGTGTGTGTGTGTGTGTGTGTGTGTGTTTATGTGTGTGAGGGTTGCAGGTGGCCACTCTTGTGTTCTACTTGAGAGCCCTTCAGCATGGTCAGCCAGGGTGTGGCACTGACAGCTTAGGGCAGCAGTGGGTGACGGTCACACACTCCACCCATCCTCCAGACCAACCTCTCTCCTTCTCTCCCTCCTTCCCCTCTCTTTCCTTTTCAACCCTGCCCGTGTATTTCCTTAAATTCTCTCCCTCATACGATTTCTCTCTTCTGAAAGGCTGAAAACACACACACACCAAACAAAAACACAAGCAAACAAACACACAAATGTATGGGCACACATATATACACTCACACTCATCCATCTCTTATTCTTACTCTCTCCCTCCCTCCCTCCCTCCCAGGCAAATGGATCTCTCTCTTTCTCCCTCAGTCTCCCAGGGATAGACATTCTCTCTCTCCTTCTCTCTCTCTGTCTCTCTCCATGTCTCTCTCTCGCATGGTGCTATTTTTGTCTGATGCACGTTTTCTACCGCGCACGTTTGTCTGCAGGTTGACTCACTGCAGTGGTGGCGGTGTCAGACGAGGGCTACGGGAAATTGCTGCTCCCCGTCTGTCGGCGTGCGAGCCAACCCCGCGCTGTGTCTCTCTCCCCGTGGCCGTCCAACCACAGCGAGGCAGAGAGGCAGAGAGGCAGAGAGAGGCTCATGGACCCACTTCCTGCTCGCTCTCTTGCTTCCCCACACACTGCACCGCACCACTGGGACCCCAAACGCAGCAGCGGCTTACAAAACAGCCCCCGACACACACACACACACACACATGCTAACACACACACACAAACACACACACACACACACACCACACACACACACGCAAACACACACATACACATGCAAACACACACGCACACACAAAAAGGGCTGCTAATTGAATGCACGGCAACATTCCCGATTTGTGGCTTCTCGAGTGCACTGACGCTGCATGGCACAGATTGACACACTGACAACACACTGTGTTTCCACACTATCTACAGTCACACATGAAGGATGGCTGTTCTTGTTTCTAGTATGTGTACATCCAAGTCATGACGCTTCCACACTCCGTGGTGTATTTACAGTCACAGGTGAAAAATGGCTGTTCGTGTTCCTTTTTCTAGTATGTGTAAAACCAAGTCATGACGCTTCACTGACACTGAGCATGTGGGCAGTGTGAACGAGCGAGTGAGTGAGCGAGGGAGGGAGGGATATTTTCAGTGTGTTTAACATGTTGTATGTGGCGAGCATTTCGGATTGGCCGGGTGACTGCGCCTCGCCATCTGCCGTGCAAACAACTCCTCCTGCCTCTCTGTATGTTTTCCATGGGTTTACGCATGGAGAGGATTAATATGGAAAAAAAAAAACAATGTGTGTCATTTTCCAGTCATCAATAGTTCACAAAAACAAATCCCAACACAACATAGTTTGTGGACTATGTCTTGGCTATTGCATAATGGCCATCAGCTAAAGTGAGGAATGTATTGGCAGTCATTGTGCATTCTCTGGGCACAAGTGTGAAGACGTCAGCTGGCCGTCCTCGACCAATCGAGAATGAGATTGGAGGGGGGGGGGGGCTACTGCAACACAGACCAGTGAGATTAAACCCGAGATTAACATGCTGCCAGCGGCAGGGATGAGGGGAGAGACGAGGGACACACTGCTGCAATGGGGTCGGCGGAGAGAGAGAGAGAGAGAGAGAGAGAGAGGAAGAGAGAGCGAGGAAGAGAGAGAGAGACAGACAGATAAAGGGACAACAGGGAGAGAACGCACATTCCATTTGCGCTGCTCAAAGACATTCACTTCACTCCACAAAAAGAGTCAATGCAATTTGATTCTGCCAGCGGTTGTCTCACCAGAGAGTGAGGGAGCAAGAAAGTAGGAAAGACAGAAAAGACAGAGAAACAAACAAAAAAAACCCCAGAGATACCTTACCCTAGTGCCTCCTCCACTAGGCTGTTTCTCCATCCCTGCAGTGACCTACATACAGTAGCCTTGGTAAACTGCCTTCTCTGGGGTGGGGTGGGGGGTGGGGGGGGGGTTCTATATTTAACCTTCACTAGCTGGGAAAAAAATCAAACAAACATTGAATGGATTATCTGGTGTTGCTGCAAACTAAAGATGGAAAGGAGGGAGGCAACCTTTCCTCCAACCTCCATCCATCCCATCCTGTGCCCTCCCCATCCCAGCTGTGCTGACGAGAGGCAGCAGTTAGAGCCGGGGCTAACTGAAGGTGTCCTTGGGAGACTGAGAGGGAGGGATGGGGGGAGGGAGGGATGAAATAGCAGAGAAGGGGGCGGCACTGCTGTCCAGCAACAATGCTAGCTGCAGGGCAGGCCGGTGAGGCCGAGCACTCGCAGCCATCTGCTGCTCCATGACCGCAGTGCTGCTGAAGAAGCCAGCTCAGGCTAGCACAAAGAGTAGAGCTATGCTAAACTCTAACAACCCACCAAGTTAGCAGATTGAGTGGAGCTATGCTAAACTCTAACAACCCACCAAGTTAGCAGATTGAGTAAAGCTATGCTAAACGTTAACAATCCACCAAGCTGTTACTTAGCTAGACAAGCAAATAACTAAAATGCTAACATGACACAAAAGACAATGTTATTTTACCACCTAGCCATGTCATGTCATGAAACTGACAATCCATCAATGTTTTAGCTAACCAACCACTACCGAAGGTAGGAATCCTTAGCTTATCTACAACAATGACATGAAAATGTTCTATGACATTTTAGCCATACACATACATATAGCCTATGTGGGGACATTGATCAAGATTAATCGCTTAGTAGTATCTCCTGAGCCAGGCTGGTGGCATATTTGTTCTAAGTGGTTGTGACACCCACACGCTCCAGGTAAGTGCAGCAGAGGTGGGTGTGACGTGGCACTTATCACTGCCAATGTGACTCCACCATTAAGTGACTACCAATGGAAACGCCAGATGGTGAGGACTTGTTTCGCATGTGTGTGGGCATACATACAAATTTATGTTTATGTTTTTTTTTTTTTTGGTGCATAGGTTATGTATGCATGTAGTTCTGTGTTTGTGAATATGTGTGTGTGTGTGTGTGTGTGTGTGTGTGTGTGTGTGTGTGTGTGTGTGTGTTTGATCCTCCTCCACACACACTTAAGCCCACATTTCAGATTGTTATCGTATTGACCTAAACAAGTGATACATGAGTCATTCCTGTGTAAGGTGACCTTGTGTGGTAGATGAGCCAATGTGAGTGAGTGCCTTTTACTAACCTCCCATCTCCACACATTTTCACCTGGCCCAGAGAGAAAGAAATTAGAAAGAGAGAGAGAGAGAAGCAAGCTGTCAAGCTGATCGGTATTCACCACACACCTGCACCCAAAGTCATGGCTGCTGAATCAATAGCTGTATGTGTGAAGTCCATGAAAGCAATTGTCACACCCCGACTATCACTCCCAAAGCCTTCACACACAAAATTGGACTGAATCACTACTGTGTTGCTTTACAGGAAGAGAACAGGGTAAAAAAGGGCTGGTTGCTATATATCCTTCCACTGCCCAAAATACCTCACAGTCCTCATAACCAAGAAACCAAGAGTTACAAACAAGTGTTTGTAAGTTATGCTGCTACATGAGTTCAATAAAAGGACTTAAGCTTAATTGTCCTACAAAAAATACATCTAGCGGGCAGCAAATGTTCTGGCACTGACATCAACTGCACACATTTACAATGCATCACACACATGTAAGAAACACAACACAATGAACTTTGAATGCTTTATCAATAGCTAATAGCCAGCTCTTTAAGCAGTCCCATCCAAATTGATTTCCCTAGCCGTGCCAATCAGTTAGGCCCAATGTTTATGATAATACATAATCATAGCTTTTGCCATCATGTCACTATTTTGTGGCATTGACTTTTTCTTTCAATGGCCAAGCCATCCATTTAATCAATTGAGTGACATACAAGCCATAGATTAACACACCCAGTTACTTACCTAAATAATGACTCCTGCACTAAAACACTGGAAAAGTACTAGGAAGTCATTTTGCTTTTGTATTGGTTGTAATTACGATGTGAATAACTAGAAAAAGTATTTCACTATGACTATTTGTGTGGTGTACAAATACACTTTGTACATTAAATAACTCAAGCCTCTCCATCCACAATTACATGCAGTGTACAGTAGTTATATAGGCCTACAGTATACGGTATAAAACCTTGTGTTAAGGTTCTTTATACTGAGAGCAGAGGTGTGGGGCAGACAGTGTTTAACCCAATGAAATTATTTTCATCCAAGGAGGTTGATCTACTTAGCTTCAGCTACTGTATCTACTCACTGTTTGACTAAATAACAAATCACAGCAGCATCATAGTTTCTGGTTAAATATTCAACCTAAATGAATCATAATATTTTGAATAATTTGCATTGGGCCTTGTCTTAAAAGCACACATGGCCTATGAGCCTATCTGACGAGCAGGCAGGCAGATGACCATATAAGGGATAATGTATAGAACGCCGGTCATTATCGGAAAATAAGTCCCGACAGGGCAAACAGGACCCTGACCCACCAGCGGAGGGGTCTTGCTTCGTACTGAAGGGACACGGCTACTTGCCAAAACACAAAAATAAACTCCACATGATATGTCTCTTTACATTTATTTGTTACCGTTTCATCGTGGCTTTTACTGAGAACAATAGTTTGGAACAAACGCTGAACTTGAATTAAACATTTTTTAGAACACAGCTGATTAACTGTCTGCTTTCACTTTTGAATGAAGTTCCATTGCAAGAATTGACTGGACTACTTGCGGAGTGATATGAAAGACTTTACTAAGAAGCACAAAATCCATTTTCCTTGACAGCCCATTCAAGTGAATGAAGCATTCTGCAGCATTATAGAGAGCCATGTAATAAATAGGATCATCTTAGGCTGAGGTGTTTTTTTTTTTGTGAGAACCCAGGGTAAGAATTTTGATCCAGGGGATCCCCTTAGCTACAACGGTAGTGGCAGCCTTGTGTAGACATCTCAATCTTGAGAGGTTTAAAGGTTTTATGCTGGCCTGGGGGGTACACAACTTTTGGGGCTGCCAGCCTGCGTAGGAAACCATCTGTGAACTGACAGTAAGCCATTTACTTCAACCCAGATTATCCTTCTTAACACGCTCCAACTTTAACTCTGAGGCGACAGATTCCTACCCAGTCTCTGGGCGGTTACCTCGATACAGAGGCTCCGCAACGGCCATCAGCATGGACAGTAGTGAGGAATGTGGTAATACAAAAAGAGATGTGATGACAGTGATGGACCTCCATTCATTAAGTGCACACATATACACAATGCAGCCTTGAAGTAGTGCAGAGGCAAAAGGGTAATCAGTTCTGTGGAGCCTACAGTCTACTCATACATTTAGGTCCATACAGTAAGTATTTGGACAGTGATGCACTTGTTTTTTATAATTATGTCTCTGTACACCACAAGAAATGATGTGAAATGAAGCAGTCAAGATGAGCTTGAAGTGTACGCTTCAAGCTGTAATCTAAGGGGTTGTACAAAAAACAACAACAACAAAAAAGAGCAATTTTATACAGTAAATGATCGTTGAGGCTCAAAAGTAATTGAACCAACAAACATAACTATAATTATATTTTTATTACTATAATTTTGCAATCTATACCGGTAGACAACACCAGGTGCTGGGTTTCCTCCCAAGAGATGCTTTCCTAGGCCTTTACTGCTGCCTGCATTAGTGGCTGCTTGTTTCTGGGTCTTTTAAGTATATATACTCTTTTGATCCCGTGAGGGAAATTTGGTCTCTGCATTTATCCCAATCCTTAGCCTTCAGTTTTGTTTTCGGTAAGTGAAAAGCATGCTCAGTTGGGTTGAGGTTAGGTGACCGACTTTGCCATTCTGGGCCCAGTTTCCCGATAACAACGGAGACACGCTCTTACGAGGGTTTTCTACGATTCATCTTACGATCGTTTGTTTGGTTTTTCCGACTGTTTCCCGAACATGCTCGTAGCGTGAACGCGCGTGCACTGCTCTTAAGATGCTCTTAAGGGGAGCTGTCCACGTTAATAGTTCTAAAATATACTCTAATTTGATGGTGATGTCAGGTGACTGCACGTCACAGCTATAGGCCTACCGTTTAAACTTCGGATCCACACATTAATTCAATACGAAAATAGAAACACTTTGACATCTGCAGGTAAGCATCCCAAGTAGGTTAGGTAGGCTATATATAAACACAAGACATACATAATTGTAATTATTTAAAGGAAAATTCCGGTATTTAGCACTTTGAGTCCCTTTTCTGGTTTGTTTTGGATGAACTAGAATGGTTCACCGAAATTGGTCCTGTCTCGACTTTTCTGACTCGTTTTGAATCGCCTTTGACTAGTCAGAGTGGCTGCCTACAGGCATGCTGAAACATGTCCTAAAACAACCCTTAACGTTCGTTTTCAAAACTGTGCAACTCACCGAGTGGTTAGTGCTAAATACTGGAATTTTCCTTTAAGAACTGGTACCCTAATGCAGCTGTTCTCAAATGGGGGTACGCGTACCCCTGGGGTACGTGAGATTTTAAAATATACATATATTTAAAAAGTAGAATCCATGCAAAAATATGTTAAAAACAATTATTTAATAAATATTTCAGGAAAATATAAGTTCATAAAATTAATTTGATATTTCAGTAGGCTATTCAATTTTATTGTTTCATTGATGGTTCGACCCAACCTGTCACATGCCACCGTCATAATTAATAAATTAGTCACTGATGGCACAGTGCTCTGTTTTAAGTATTTTTTTCTCAAGTAAACTTGGCTGAAAAAATATTTCACAGGGGGTACATCACTGAAAAAAGGTTGAGAACCACTGCCCTAATGAATTATATAGTGGATTTATATTCAGGAGACATTGAACCTTCAAAATATCATGTATAACAACTTTTCCCCTCAAATGGCTTCATCCAATGTGTACGTGTCAAATTTGGAAATTTGTGCATATTAGCGCATATTTCAGTAGATTAAGCCTCATTTGCATATTTAAACATTACATTTCAGAAAATTTGTAATACAAAAAATACTTCTCTTAATGCAAGTGATAAACTGGAAAAGTTTTGTGGTGATACATACAAGTTTAAAATGTTACCCTATCTACCAGTATTTTTCTCACCTGAGTGCAAGGCATCTATTTTTGAATGAAAATTCCGAGAAACTGGGGACCTAAAAAAAATTTTATATGGTGGATTTGTATTAAGGACAATTTGAACTGTCTAAAAATGCTGTATAACAACTTTTCCTCAAAAATGCCTCCAGGGTTACAGAATCCTGAAATCTGGTCCTGACTAAAACAAACCAGAAAAGGGACTTAAAGTGCTAAATACCGGAATTTTCCTTTAAGATTAGATTGTTGCACCATGCAATAATTTTTCGCGGTGTCACTTAAGAACACGTTTGAAGATAAGAAAGAAATCGAGGGAGACAGTGAGAAAATGTGTAGGCTTAGATTTTGATGCAGTAGCCTACAGACTAAACACATGTTCCTTTCTCTGCTTTTACCTCATAGGCCTAATAAAATATAACCTTCACTTAGCAAAGATAATGGCAAACTATTCTGGCAACGTCTCGTTTCATAACTTGATTGCATTTTTGTCCGCTTTTCATCACATTATCATGACCATTAAATGTAGGCTATACTATTTTACACGCTAAAATCTGATTCATCACAGGTAAACACAATAAAGAATGGGAATGTAAATTGGATTATGTATTCTAAGTTGTAATTCCTCTGTATGTCCTGTTGGTGACCTCAGTGAGAAGTACTGTTAAGACGCTCTTAGCCGGTAACGAGAACTCTGGAGCACTCGTAGATCTACGAGTATTTTCACAACGCTCTTAAGCTACGATGGTTTTGGGAAACAGTCGGCAAATCTTAAGACGTTCGTAAGAGGGACTATACGACGCTGTTAGGCTTAAGATGCTTTCGGGGAACTGGGCCCTGGAATATTCATGTTCTTTGCCTTGACGAACCCTTTTGCTGTATATTTTGGCACTGTACCATCAATGCTGCAGCATTTGGTTGAATCTGAACAGAGAGTGTAGCCTTATACACATCAGAATCTGGCCCACCCCTTCTATCAGCAGTTAGCCTACATCATCAACAAACACCAGTGACACTGGTTCATTGGCAGCCATACATGTCAATACTATAACTAACTCCACCATGTTTGGTATTCAGTTTTCATTATGTTCTGCACACTTTTCTCTTCCCATCATTCTGATGCCTAGCTGGAGATTCCAGCTATATTCCAGCAATTAGATAACACTATACAACCAATGTTAACTGACTGATTCCAGACTTTGATGCAATTGGATAACACTACGACTGTCATCTGTTTAGCTCGCCTCTGGCCTGCCTATATCAGATACACAGATATGATTGGTTCCCCGCGATGCAAGGGGCAAAAGTTACTTGCATCATTACTCGTAGCCAGAGTCTCTCGCTGAGCAAATGCTTCCCCGAGAACTCTGGATTCCCAGGGTATCTGATGCCGTCCCTGAGTCTCATCCAATACTACCTGTCTGACATACTCAGAAAGTATACACTACAAATGCTTATCCCACAAACACAGTTACACACAAACACAGTCACACACATACAGTATGCTAAGAGGTTTAGTCGTAAGTTAGGAGAAGCTGGCACAGGGACTCAGGCAAGGGCCAGGCATTGTGTAAGAGACAGGGTTTAGCAGTGTTAATCACTCAAGTCTAAGAGAATTAGGTGGGCATTAAGACGATCCATGAGTAAAGTTAATACCTAAGATGCAGAATGAAAACATGGTGTTTTCTTTCAAGTCAGATAGCCTAAGTACTTGATGGACAAATTTTTAAATTAAATAAACACTGCAACAGTTTGGGGAAATGAGTTTAATTTGCCATCTACCCCAGAGTTAGATGAGAAGATACCCTTCTCTTTTTGTGTGTGCAATTATGCAGAGCTAGGCTGACACTGTCAGACAGTATTATTGCACACACAGAGAAGAGAAGGGCATGTATCCTCATATCTAACTCTGGATTAGACAGAAAATAGGCTAATTTCCCCAAATGCCTGTGTCTTCCTTCAAAGAAAATAGGAGTAATGAGTGACTGAAAAATGGATTCACTGTTGGGCAACCATTATTCTAACAGAGAGGATGATGATATTTAACATTACTTCATAATATTTAATGACATTATTTAATAATATTCAACAATTTACTGAAAAACTGAGGACTTGTGTTGTACCAGTGTTCTGTTGTGGGACTACTGCTGACACTTTTGTTTTGTTTCCTTCAGTAACATAGACAATAAAAAATAGGCATCTCTGACCGAGACCGGAGGTTACGGATGTAGACTGGAAGACAGAGGCTGATAACATGTCAAACATGCACAGACACACACACACACACACTAACAGCATGCCATCAGTGCAAGTGCGGAAGGGAGAAAGGGCTGATATGGGCGCCGTCTTGCTTGCATCCACTTTCTACCGTGGTGGAGTGGGGGTGGATGGTGGAGGGGTGGGAGGCACATCCTGATAAACACTCAGCTGAAGGGCTGAGTGAGGCTGCAAGTCCCTGGAGGACTGACCAAAACGCGAAACATGGCACAGCACTGCACAGCACAGCGCAGCATCAAATTCACTTCACAACACGGCATGGCATATGTTGTGGTCCATCAGTGAAAGGTAGAGAGGGTCGGAAGTGTTTCGGGGTGGGAGGAGATGGGAAAGAGTTGTCATTGATCGGGGGAGGAGGGGGGGGAGGAGGGAGTGTAGCTCCTCTTTCTCTCCGAGTGCATGAGCACAGAGCAGTGGTGTCACAAAGGTAGCTTTTGCCGGAGGTGAGGAGAACA
This sequence comes from Alosa sapidissima, assembly GCF_018492685.1. Lineage (NCBI taxonomy): Eukaryota > Metazoa > Chordata > Actinopteri > Clupeiformes > Clupeidae > Alosa > Alosa sapidissima. The sequence goes on from NC_055962.1 coordinate 11,629,696, forward strand.
AAAGCTTCTTAAACAGCCATTGTTTTCCTCTCCCACCACCATCATTCCTTTCCATTCCATGTAGCATGAAAAGATAAGCTATCGCACAAAGACCCAAAGATGTTGAATGGCGTGGAGTGGGAATGGGGTTTCTTTTAACTGCTGGAGGGGTGCTGAAATGCTGACATGTCAAGGCTGTGCTAAAGGCTGTGCTAAATTGGATTGTTTGAGAAGTGGTGGAATATTATGTGGAATATGAGAGGGGAGGATAATGAGAATGAGAGAGAGAGAGAGAGAGAAAGGGAGGGAGAGAGGAGAGAGGGGGGTTGTAGACAGACAGACACAAACAGACAAAGATAGAAAGGAAGCAAGAGGGAGAGTGAATGGAAGTGTCTGAGTGAGAGAGAGAGAGAGAGAGAGAGAGAGAGAGAGAGAGGAAGATAGGAAGGAAGCAAGAGACTGAGAGAGGAAAAACGAGTGAAAGACATAGATAGACAGAGATATAGTGAGAAACCGACAGAGAGAGAGAGACAGAGAGAGAGAGAGGAGAGGAGAGAGAGAGAGAGAGAGAGAGAGAGAGAGAGAGAGACAGAGAGAGAGAGAGAGAGAGAGAGAGGTCCTGTGAAAAGGACGGTGGCAGAGAAGGAGCTTCCTTCCTCGGTGTTATTTTTGGATGCTGTAATGCCTCCCCTCACAGGGAAATTCACTCCAAGAGACGCCAGTGCCTTCGCTTTCACCCTCAGAGAAAGTGTGATTGCTTTTCAAAGAGAGGAACAGACAAGACAGTGAGTGAGAAAGAAAGACGGACAAGAGAGAGAGAGGGAGAGAGAGTAGAAAGAGAGAGAGAGAGTGGGAGAGACCCACAATGCTGGCGTCGGCACTTTAGAAGTGAAACACGGTCTTCCCTTTCAGAGGCTGCTGCCTGGCAGCTTCTGTTAGTGGATGCGCGTGGCGTGGGACATGAGAGTATGCGGCGGTGACGGCAGACTCTCTCAGGCTCCGTCAAACTCATTCAAGTGGAGAGGCTGCTTGATGTCTGTCCTCCGCTAGGCCCCACTGCTGGCTCGCCGGGGGTGTAGGGGGTGTAGGGGGTTACCACCACTGACTGACTATGACAAGAGGAGATGGAGGATGGATACCCACAGCAGCTAAGAGTGTGAGAGAGAGAGGGGGGGGGGGGACTGTGCTAAGCCACAAATCCAGACACACAAACAATCCATATGGGAGGAAAGGCCTTGTTGGTAATGGTGGTGGAGGTGGGGGGGGGGGGGGGGGGGGGGGTGGGTAGTAGCTGTTTATGATTAGGACATACAGATGTTGCCAGAGGGTCAGCGAGAGGCTGGTGGCTACTTCCGAGAGATCTGGATTCCAGTTTTAGCTCTCAAGACATCAAGACAGAGCAGTAGCAACAGCAGGGGGCCATGGTCAACTGTAATTCCTTCCAGTTTCACAAATGTAAACACAAACACATACACATATAAACACAGAAAATGAGAAACATGCACAGAAACATTCCCTCTGTGTATTCCATCATTCAGTGACGTCACAACTAGGCTAATGTGCTAACCTGCCGATGACCTTGCCTACATAAACAAAGAAATTAAGCATATTTTTGGTCTTGGGCCTAAAATAGCAGTGACCCATCCCCCACAGGCAGATAGATAGGAAAGTGTTACAAAAAGGAGTTGTAGTCTGTTAATCCACTCAATTCCACTAGAGATTTGTAGTTCAAGAGGGGAAATATCCATAAGACCCAGTGCTGTCTTTCTTTCCATGTAGGCTACAATATTTTTGCATCCTCTCCAGCCTGATCCTGACTACCGACCTCATAAATACAGACAGACACATTTCATTTCTAAAGGTAAGGTATTTGGTATTGGACATCAGTACCTGTCCAACAGTAAATAAAACCCAGGGCTGTTTACAAATTGTACAATGAGAATGAATGAATGAGATACAATAGAATTGATCGAAGAATCTAAGCTTTAATTCCATTCATTGTGATGCTAAAATGTATCAAAACTCTGCTGTTCTCTAGAGAAGATGCTAAAAACAAGGTGACAAGATCAAGAAAATAAAGGTTGCATTTTGAGGTGACGAGAGAGGCTTGTTTTTCTTCACCCATTGAGCCTGACGCAGGCATTTTAAGTCTCTCTCTCTCTCTCTCTCTCTCTCTCTCTCTATCCCTCTTTCTCTATCTCTTCCTTTCTTTCACTCTCTCTCTCTCCCTGTGGAGAGTTGTTGTTTGCAAGGCAAAAATAACGAGCCGCCAAACAGCTAGCAAGGATGGCTGCTAGCGCTCCCCTCGTGTTGTGCTTGCTCACTCAGCCAAACGGCGGAGCCGAGCGCTGGGCTAATTACGGGTGTCCGCTAATGAGTCTGCTCAGTGGTGCTCCTCGTCGGCTCTCTAATTTTAATTTGGGGCTCGGAGAGAGAGTGGTGTGATCCCCGGCTTGCTAGATTGTGCGCTAGCCAACAAAATAGACAGAAACGTGCTCCGCCCCGTTTCTGTGCAGCTCCCAATCCACTGACCTCAAATTTGCTCCCCCTCTCTCTTTGTCTCCCCTTCTCTCTCTCTCTCTCCCTCTCTCTGTCTCCCCTTCTCTCTTTCTCTATGTCGATTTAGGTGTTATCCAGTAGCTTAACAAGAATGTAGCGTTTATGTTCTGTGAAATGATCAATGGGCAAAGCATTGGCATAAGTGACCCTTTGGGCAAGACCCCAGAAAGGCTGTCCAAGGGACAGCAATAGAATGAATAGGGTTGCTGTACAGAATGAATCAAGTAGATAGAAAACTTAGGGATAAAAAACAACGCAATCTACCAAATCCTGTTAGTTAATATTACAATATCAAGTTACTAAACATTCACAGACACGGAAAGCAAAACTTCTGACTCTGTGTCAGATTTCATGTCATCAGTCAATGGCCATATTCACAAGTTATACCGAGTCATCAGTCAGTGAGCATACTCGCATTCTCACACAAATGTGTAATGTGTAATGTGTCATAAGCTCATAATATAGGCTGTACTTGTCTGTATACCGATGCATACTAAGCACACAACAGTCAATAGCCTATGTCCCAAGAGTGGGAGGTATAGCTCAATAGGATGCCGTCACAAAGTACACATTCATTCCTAGTATGGCCTCCTCAATCCGTGGTGATGAATACAAAACAGCAAAGTGGACCCCCCCCCCCCCCCCCGCAAAAAAAAAAAAAAAAAAACTGCTGAAATACAAAGGGACTTCCTTTGCATGCATACGTCAGGTAGCGTCTTTGGAATGCCGTGCTTTATGTCCGAGAAGGTGGGGTTGTCTGGGGGTGGGAGGTGGGGTGGGGGGGTCACTAACTGACAAGCCTCCACCATTCCATGGGTTGGGTTGTTTTCAAAGTACAGTGACTCAAGGGCGCCTGCTGAGGTAACCTGGGCATTGTCTCAGAGATAGCCTAGCACTGAAAAGAAGGAAACAGCGCTAACAATGCCTGCCTTGGTGGGGCTATTTTTGCAAGGCACAGCCCAGCCAGCATTGTTTATAAGAGCTGAATATTAATTGGATCGGCTTCAGTAGCTTGCGTCTCTCCAGAGGATTCTTAGGGGGGTGAGGCTCTGTAAACAGTGCTTCTAAACTCACCGTGTGAAAGAGGAGTTTCTGATTCTCCTTCTGACACATACAAGTCAAAACACTCGGCTTTGGGGGCTTTGTGGATGCCTAATGAAGATGGTCTTCATTAGAGTAAACAATTTACAAAGAAGATGAATGATTTGCACAGTGATGCATGAACAGTGGACCTGAGCTCTGCTGTTTAAACTGGTTAAAGTGACATGAAAAAAATATTCCGCATCAACAAAGTCACGGTCACTGTGAAAAGACCCAACTGTAAACTACTTCCACCTCATGACTAGGGCATGTAAGAGTCCTCCCCCTCAACCCTGTCTCTCATCCTCCCCCTCTACCCAGCTCTGCCAACTTAGGCAGAGAGGTGCCCCTTTACAGCTGGGTTAAGCTTTGGTCCTCTAATAAAGGATTTGTTTACCGCTTCAGTTGCTTTTTGTAATTTAGGGTGGTTAGGCATTTGGCTTTTTAAAGTGCCACTGAAACAATGATGTTCACTGTTAATAGCACTATACATAAATAAGTACATCTAACATTGAACTGAGCAAGCTAATCAATTAACAACCTTTGATCCTCCTAAACCAAGAGACTAAGCAGATGTGGTGAAACTGAGCTAAGGCAACTCCACTGCCATTAATTCTGTCTTTTAGCTCTCCTCTTGACAGGCCTGACAAGGCATTTCTTACTCCAAGTGCTAAATTATTCATCCAGAGAGCACACCATCCGCCCTTCACCCTCAACAACCTACCCACACACCTTTCACTGAGGAGTGAATGCGACCCTGCATCAGTCAGTCAGTCAATACCAACTGATTTCCTGCTAACGCTCACTCGCTAAGCTAAGCTGAGCCAGATGGGCTGTTTTGGGGCACCATGGAAACAGTCCACTACGCATCCTTCCAAGCCAATCAGGCTAATAAAGGCAAACTACACTGGCTCTGGCTGCGATCTCGCTGCTACCGCTGTCCATCAGTGTATCTCAGTGAAGAGAGATAGGGGGCAATGAGGTTGGCGTGCTGCTAGCAACCTAGTACTTGTCAGTCAGCGTAATCCCCTTGACAGAGTGGCAAAGCTGGCATTCTGGGATCAACTTCACAGCTGTCTGTCACCCATTCTAACCCCTGACAGAGATTTCTCAAGTCTCATGCTGCGTTGCCAGGTGAAGTAGAGAGAGAGAGAGATACACACAAGAGAGTTAGCATAGCATAGCACATCTTACCCTATCTTGAAAGTGTAGTCTGTGATTCTACTACAAAATACTTTGTCCTGTTCACTAAATTGCACCACTCCTGCATGTGTTTCAAAGAATGTATCAATGAATTTAATGAATATTAATATTCAATCATTTATGGTGCTTGAACAAAGTCCACGTTCTGATTAAACAGCCAAAGGCCTATTCAATAGTTCTAGTCAATCAACATATCACATCAGGGAGCACAGAAGGATGTGGTGTAATCTGGCAGCGGAATTGAAATGCCAGCCGTTATCAACTGTACACCACTACATTTTCTAACTGCCAGCAAGTCTTAGCAGTGATGGCTGCTTAGAGAGTCATCATCACTTGACAACTTGTGTGGTTATGCCCCCCCCCCCCCCCTTTCCCCCAAAATAGATGCCTGTTTTCAGTTTGCTGGCCCCTACGCTCGCTAGGATAAAGAAATCACCCGGGTGGAGAGAGACAAGATGGAAAACGTCCCTTTCAAAACGCACTCTCATGAATATTTGATCACTAATGTGCTTCGATTCAAACCCATATTCTATGACTCTCCCACTAGGGACAGAACAAGACCCTGATAACGAGGAAAACAAAATCACTTTTTAAAGGAGAATGCAAATAGCATGTATATTTCATGAGCTGATGATGATGTGCGTGGTCTGTGTTGACATTCAGTTGTGCTGAGCGAACAGCTGCAGTTGCTCTCTGAAAGACCACTTCAGTGAACCTTGAAAACAAAGTGTTGTGTCAGTAGAATGGCACAGCAAAGTGACATATTGTGTGTCTGAAGCGGCGATGGAGGACACAGAAGACTGACATGGTATACTCTAACAGACAGCCTAACTGATATTTGAGAACCTTTAACACAATAGTATGTTCTGATTTCAGACGTTCGTTTACACATTCAGGTCCATTTTTAAACTGATCTCTATGGGTCTAATCAAACTGCTAATGACCAGAGAGGGCAATGACGTGATTAGTTCAATTGAATCTGGACTGGTTTTTTTATATTCAATTAGGAAATTGATGTCAGCCAAAGAGCCAATGGAACTCAAGGCTTGATTGGATGCCCAGATTAAGAGCAAAGCCTCTATCAGTAGAGCGCTTGTTGTAACTCTTGTTGTACTCTTATGTGGCTCAATATGAGTCTTGCAACTCTAATGTGGCTCAATATGAGACCACAAACCCAAACAATCAAATTTACCTATGCCATGATAACAGCCCAGATGATTTTATTTGGCTTGGACCCGAGCCAAGACATAGAAAACAACAGTTCTTTGTCTCGGTGGTAATCTGTGGCTTCAGCATGTTGGGTCCCTGGACCCTGGTCATGGTCTAACAAAGTTACAGAGGTTAGCTATTATCTTACAGATAGTCTTTTTTTTCCATATCTGAATAGCGTCAAGCCACTGTTGAACCTTTTTCAGCTATTTACTGTATTTTGTATTGGTAAGACGTCACTTTTCACAGTCTGTGTGCTACCTGTTCATTTTGCTTATGACCTTGAAGTCACTAACATCCATCTGAAGAGGAAGATGCACAGCCTGCATTTTTAAGTATGGCGGTGACAGAGGGCAAGGCAAGAAGTCTAAATTGGAAAACCTAAACATGACCACAATTGATTTGAACTGACCTTGGTTTCTTATTTCAATCATGTGAAGGATTCTGCCTGGAAATAATAGGTTGAGAGACATTGATTCTACTGCCACTGGGATGGCCATAAAGCAACATACCCTTCATTTTGATTCAAAAAGAACAAAAGATTCCAAGAAACCTCACCTTATCAATGTGCGCCACTTGGCAATAGGTTATAATTAGCCTACTTATTGGGTTAACAAAATACTCACTTCAGACGATGATGCACAGAAAGAAATGACATTCATTACTGTAATGAACTGCCTACTTGTAACTTAGCCTAACTGTAACAACAATGAGTATTAGTCTACACTTTATTTGATTTTACATATGCTAACAATGTTCTCCTCCCAGCGGTGCAAAACTGACAATAATGTGAAGACAAATAACAATTTGAACTGCTATGTGCAAAAACTTGCCAACAAGGACTGTGGCCATTTGAGTTTTGCCACAACCTAATGCCAGACATCATGTTCTCATTAAATTGTCCGAACCACAGAACAGACAGAGATTTGACTGAAAATACACACTGCCATAGAGACGCACAAGGCAAGAGAGAAAGAGAGACAGGCAGACAGCACACACACACACACACACACACACACAGACTGAGAAAGAGACAAAGGTCCGTGTTTAGCCTACATCGCCAAGGAGCAGCAATGTTGTGGTTAGACGTCACTGATCTACTAGTTACTATCATGACTTGGTAACTTGATGACATGACAGCTCGACGCCTAGGGAAAAACTGTACTCCACATCCACTCTCAGACAGTGAAACATAAATATCTGTAGACTAAGCAAATGCACTGTGGTTCTGATGACAGAGCCACACTGATGCCTTTGTGTAGCCCACGGCTGGAATGTAATCATGTAAGCAAGAGGGCCACCTATATTTCCATCATGATTCAGACTTTGTTGACAGTCGCCATTGTGGCTGACATTCTGCTGAAGATGACTGTGCTGCTCTACAGTACGACATGGTTATCATTACAGTATTACACTGGATGCAAGCCAAAGACCTTTTTTGCACATTAAGAAATCACCAGACAATTTTCAATTTTGAGGTGAATCCCTTTTCCTCTGTTACTCCCCCTCTTAGAGTCTGTGACACCAGGGTTATTCACATCGTCACATCCTGTCACTGAGGCTAGTGGGACATACAGTACAAGTCTCAGTGGGGCTATTTTCCATCTCCTCAATTGAGAAAATCTGAGAAACACTTGGGTAAAAGAAAATGGCCGAAAGGTGACAAGACACATTTTCCTTATCACACACACCCCCACCCCCCTCCCCAAATAAAGTAAATAGAGTATCTAAAGTAGGCCAATACAGCTGTAATATCCATGCGTTCATTGTCTCCATATTGACAAATACGGTAAGCCAACGCTAAAATTAATTATACTAGGGGAAAAAAGCTTTAACGTCAGAGCATGTTCCCTTGACTACAATCATCTGAACGTTGGCTACACTGTCATGGTGTTGCTTATGCCCTGACTTCCTTTCGCATGAGTTCCTTGACGCAACAAAGAATTTATGGGAAATAGAAACACCACCCTAAATATGGTGTTACCTTATTAAAATGTTTAACTCCCACTTGCAACTGAACACACCCGGTCAACTCTGTTTTGAACTACAAAACTTATCATACATAACTTGATAAATATGTCTGGTAAGCTACAGCTTGCTCGCAACGTCTAGGAAAGGATGCTTTGTCTCCAATTAGTAGCCCTAAAAGGCATGCCCTTATCGTGAATTCTATCAGCCTAACACGGAAACATAATTTAGTCCCCTGACCCATTGGAGCGCTCAAGACACCCCAATACCCCACCCCCTATCCTCCAGGATACAGAATGTGCCAAACGAGACTGTTACATAAATGCATTCTTTAGGCAGAGCTAACCGGACAAACTCACTAGTCACACCGTATGCACGTTTATTTACCCATTTAAAGAAACACGACTAGACACACTGTCAGCGAAGAATGGAGCAATTATGACAACAGGCTACAATAATAACATACAACTTTGTATTCAAACATCCAGATACGTAGCAGATACTGTACACCCCAAAGCCGGCGGCTTGGTAAAATCTCTTGTCATTTCACAGTAGCAAAGGCTATGTCTGACGTTCTGTGCAAATGGCCACCGGATTCCACTTACTGTATGACGTTCCATCTATGGAACGTCTATTTATTTCACCCCCATCTAGGATGTTTCAACATTAAAACATTGCTACAAAACACCTGCATGTAAATTCCACGGTCAGTAAAAGATGGTGTTAGCGCGGAAGAAGTTAGTTACCATGTCAACTTACCCAGGTTGTCCATGCACCTTACTTTATCGAAGTCTGATCGACCAGGCCACTTTGTTTGGGTGGCTAACAATTTCAAGCTAACAGGCGAGGCAGGATGCTATTCTCATAGGACAACTCATCAGAGTCGACATTAGGCATTGCTTGCTTTAGGATGCGTTGGGCCTTAGATTGCCCGGATTACCTGTAGATGCAGTTTCCATGACAACAGGGAGCGGTTGCCGGTTGCTCTCGGGATGGTGCGAGAACTGTTTCTGCTCACTTGTCTCGTCCTCCCAGTCCTTCATTCGCTGCACATCCAAGTCGTCGAACTGGGCCGCGTTGCTCCCAAAGCGATCAATCTTCTCGAAATCGTCCCCGAACCACCCCGCCTCCGAACTTGGCTCCTCACTCGGCTTCACTGACATTCTTGTCGAATGCTCGACAGTGCGCGACGCACCCCAAACTAAATCTGATCAAAGGAAAAGAATCGCAGTGAAATTATTGAAGAAACGCTGACCACAATTCAGAGCTATTGTCACACTGTCACAAGTGTTATCGGCAGCGTTGGCTGAGCTCTCCAGCAGAGCCTCACGCATGTGGAAATGGCTTGTTTCGTTCAGTTTTTCGATGCTGACGTCATCGTGTCTGTGGCTTGTGGTGGGCAAGGATTTAGGATGGATAGAAACACTCTGTTAACTGTTTGTAGTGAGGCTGTCCATTCATTCTGCTGAGGATTGTGCTACTGAGTTACAGAACTCATCCAGTGATAATTACCCACAGTTCTTGCATGTATAACTAGGCTATAAAGTAACAACACCAACAATAATAAATGGCTTAATGTTTCTTCAATATTTACTACCTTGCCTAAATACATAGAGGGACAGTAGGCTAGCCAATTACTTGAACTTGCATCAACACATTGATAGTTTAAAAACAAAAATGTATAACAAAATACAAAAACACTAAATACAATACCCTAATGTTCATGAATGAGGGATATTATTTTTTACCACACATACATTATGTAGCCTAGTTAGTAAATTTGCTCATGGCTCGATCACTTTTAAATAAAAACCAATAAGATTATATTTAAGACAAGAGGGTTAGCCTAAGCACTCTTAGAGGTCTATAGACTTACTGGTAAACAGATAACTGGCGCCACCCCGTGGTTCATTAAAGTAGAAACATTCTATTTTCTCCAGCATTTGGGATTAAACCATGCAAAATGGCTGCCAGTTCAGATGGGTTGTTGCTTCACAGTGTAGGTAAGCAAGGTAATGGGGAAACTTTTCATGTCACGTAGGCGAGTCTAGAAATGCATATTTACATTACATCCTGGAAAGGATAGGGTTGGGGCAGGGTGTGGGGGTTTAGATTATGATTAAAAGAGCAATAACAGGAGTGCAATAGACACATGGAAAGTGTATCAAAACAATTTGGCCAGAATTTTTGCTGCTATGTTACAGATTATAGATGAAGATAAGCCTGTACACCTACCAGTGATGGTAGGCCACTTATAGGCCTACAGGTTGATGGATGAGCTGTGACACCCCAGCATCTTGCAGCGGGAATGTGACTAGACATTATGCTTCTGTTTGGAATCCAGTTGACTATATCTGAGAAAGATGTTTCTCACTAGCTGAAAAATGGTTCTATATCTCTCCTGAGCATAGAGCAGGTCAACAATTCCATGACAATTATCTATGAATGTAACCTAAATGAGTGAGGAAAGCAAGGTCAGAAGTTAAACATTACATCCCCTGTGTGTATAGGCTACTGCCATATCATATGTTTAGGGTGCCATCCTTCCAAACAACCGGGCTCACTGATCATTTGTGCATGTAGAACCCAACAATGAAATACATTGATGGGAGGTTATCACATTTTTTGGTTATTTTTGCAGAACCCACTAATGTAAATATTTCCCACTATTGTAATGCTACCAATAACTGGGGACCAAGCCGAAGAGCTAAGTAGGCATCCATAATGTTATTAATTTAGCTACTGGGGGCCAAGCAGCAAATCTCCTTCCTCTTCTTCCTTGGTCCTACCTTTTCTTTCTCTGTCAACATTCATCTTTCTGTCGCTATCCCTCTGCTGACAGCAAGAATGCAGGCTACAAAACTGCTGCACTAACTAAACGTGGTGTGAAGGTGTACGATGACTTTGCTTACAGATTGGCGTCAAATCATGCTCTAACAACAACCATGCGTTATCTTATATAGGTCAACACTGGTAGCCTTCAAGCAAGCAAAACGATGCTTTGAAAACATTTGTTTTGCTGGAAATGCAAGGGGGTAGCAACAGGACAACAGTACAGAGACTAGGAAGACTATATCTGCTATCTACTACATCTCTCAATATACAATAATAAACATCTTATTTATTAATTCATCTAATTTATGTGTTCTAGCTGCCTGAGAGGCCACATGCTCCACCCTACCTGTAGAACATGTTCCATATCTGTTGTATGAGAGCTGTATGAGGGCATAAAACCCTGAAATTGGGTAGCCAAATGAGGGAGGCATGGTCCATTCTTAGAAGAAATAGCTGCCCATACAGGTAAGTACGGAAGTGATGGCTGCCAAGAACCACTGCCAGCAATTGTAAAACAATATTTCCGTTTAGTTACAGTTAGCGGCTTGTTTTTAACTATGACAACAAGCACACATTTTCTGTTAGGCTACTGTAGGGCTGGGTGATATGGACCAAAATTCATATCCCGGTATGTTTAGGCCGAATGGCATATATATACATATATATGCCATTCGAATGGCATATATATACGATATATGTTGGTAGTTTATAGTCCCTGCATTTTTAAACTTTTAGGGCACTGCTAAAGGATTCTTGTAATGAACTTTGTTTCTGGACAGAGGCCGACACAGGCTGCGAGAGCTTGGAGGCTACAGCAGTAGAGTAGAGTGAGCAGTAGAGAAAGCTTTGTGCCTGTCTGGACGCTGTCTGGGGCAGCAGAGAAAGTTTTGTGCCTGTATGGATGCAGAGAGGAGCAAACGGCTGTAATAAATAGCAGTCGTAACACAACATCAAAAGATATCATATACAGGTATGCCGGTATTGTTTCAACTACATATCTCTAAAATATATCATTATAACTCGTCACACCGACATACAGTGGCAGTTGGTGAGAGCGAAGTCGGATGAGGCAGGAATCTCTGGTGGTGTCTCTCGTATTGAGCTAAACAGGTGTGGGTACAGTCCTCAACCTGGCTGAAGACTTAATTTTTTTTTTCTTCTAGTGGTTGGGCATTGTTTCGGATGGTGATGGCCTAGGTCATCGTTTCCCAACCGTAGGGTCACCTGAAATTCAAATGGGGTCACCTGAGATACTGGTGTACAAAGAAAGCACTAATACCGAGTTGTTCTATGCCCAAAAAGCAAAAGTTGCCATATTGTATGGAATTTACTAAGCTGTCACTTCATGAGATAGCTACAGAGTAGGCCTAGTAGTTCTACTAATCCACTTTAAAAAAAAAATACTTGACCTATTTACTGCGCATAGACTAGGGCTATGACTTAATACCCTAGTCCAGCAGATTGGGAAGTGGATGTTGTGAAAATGAAAATACGATATTAGAAAGGCAAACTGTCATGGTTTTGGGACTTTTGCCGGCCTCTGGTGGTCATTTGTTATAACCAGTGTTACTTTTAAAAAGTAGTGTTTGCTTGTTATTCGTTACTTCACAAAAAAGTAACCGGTTGTACTTACTTACCCTCTATGGAAAGTAACTTTTTACGTTACTCGTTACTTTTATGTTGCTCGACTTTGGGCAGAACCAAATATCTGTTCCTAATTGTGTAGGCCTAAATAAAGTTCTACTATGGAGGACATAACAGGTATTTCTTTTGTGCTCCTTATTATAAAAAAAATCCACAAACAGAGCACTTGACAAGAAAACATTGGGCTTATAGGCTTCAACATCACCACTAATGCACTATGAAACAATATCAAATAACATTGCCTCGATACATCTTGGGCATAGGTGAACACAAAATATATGAGGGCTTATTTTATAGCCTAGTGCAAATCGTATCAATATATGCTGGCAGTTGAGTTAAAGGCAGTGGACAAAATCAGGGCACAGTGTAGGCTACAACTAACACTCACATTCCTCCCCTTAGTTTCAACGAGTTTGAAGTAATGTGAATACCTCCATCCCTCAGAAGTTAGCGTTGGCTGCGTCTCGCTTGCTATGATTGCACTCCATGCTACCAGCCTCCATCTGTCACGTAGGCTGCTGTGTGGAGCTCGTGCCCATTGTGCAAGCGCGCAGCTAAGAAAGCAGTGTCGCTGTCAAATCTGTCCCTGGGAAAAGTAACGTTGCACCGATATGAAAAAGGAACTACGTTACCAAATTTTCAGTAGTAGCGCGTTACACTACTTTTTACTCGAAAAAGTAGTTACAAAGTAATGCCTTACACAAAACACTGGTTATAACACATGTTATGTAATGTATCTTTGTTAGCCTCAATTCCATGTTACTCAATTCACCTGCGTTTTGTTGTTTCTGTCATGTGGCCTTTTGGAAAAGATACTTTGTTTTGCTGTCTACGTCATCTCTGCACTTAAGTCAATCCTATTGCTAATAGCCCAATAGGTAAAGAGTCAGTACTTGGATCCAGAGGCCCAGATTTAATCCCCGAGCGTGACAGAAAGACTAAGCCATGAATGACTCAGCAGAGACCCCAGGAGCCACCCCATGAATGTCACGGATATGGAATGCATAATGGCTACTCTAGACAGTTTTGGAGCTACCATGGACACACATGCCCAAACCCTCAATAGGCAACAGGACATAGTTGTCAGAAACGATCAAACTGCAAAGCTGCTGTAGTTGCTGCAAAAAGAGCGGAGGATCGCTAATCAATCACTTCCAGCACCATCCCTAGCTCTGGTGGCTCCTGCACCCCTTCCAGGTCCTAGCTCTGAACCTCGACTGCCAGCGCCCCAAAGATATTACGGTAATCCAGGTGGGTGCCGAGGTTCTCACACAACGTGACATTTGAATTACAGTCCTCCATGTATCCCTCTGACCGATTCCGAATAGCCTACTTGATAACCCTTGTGACTGACAAAGACTTGGCTTGGGCAACGGCTTGGACAATCTGGGTCCAACAGGGTCTGATTTGTACGGTGGCCGACAGGTGCAAACAATGTGCAACTTATGACAACAGATGCAAATCAACAAAACACGTGCAAATAGATAAAACACAACCAACTTAAGAAAACATCTTCATCTTCATTTGACAACACGTGCACATCATTTAGAAAATGCGCTGCAAATTCAGACATTTACATTTCAAAAACGTGCTACGAAATTCACAACACAATGGAAGTGTTTCCGGGGACACCTCAGAACAGGTGACGAACAGGTGTGACAATGACAGCTCCTGTTTAAAGAAATCTGGCTTGAAATGTAAGTATTTGGGTTTATCTTAAAATTTTAACATTTTAATGGCACTTAAAGTGATGAACACCTCTCCTTTACCGTCTGTACGTATGTACTGTAGTTCGCCACCTATTCAGAGGTGTTCATCACTTTTAAGTGCCCCCCGGAAACACTTCCGTTGTGTTGTGATTTTTTGTGGCATGTTTCTGAATTGCGTGTTGTGTCTGAAATGTAAATGTTTTCTGAATATGCACTGCGTTTTCTAAATGATGTGCACGTGTTGTCAAATGAAGATGAAAATGTCTTCTTAAAGGAAAATTCCGGTATTTAGCACTTTTGAGTCCCTTTTCTGGTTTGTTTTGGATGAACTAGAGTGGTGGGCACCGAATTTTTGACTATTGGTCCTGTCTCGACTTTTCTGACTCGTTTTGAATCGCCTTTACTGCTTCAGAGTGGCTGCAACATCCATGCACAAACATGTCCTAAAACAACCCTTAATGTTCGTTTTCAAAACTGCAACTCACCTCAGGTATTCCCTGGCACCAGCCCTCCCTGTGGACGGATCTTCTCTCTGTCTTTGCCTGAACGTGAAGCCAGGGCTGTAGTCAAGACCACCTTTGTCGAGTCCAAGACAAGTCCAAGACCAGGACTAGTCGAGACCAAGTCAAGACCGAGTCCAAAGAGGTTCGAGTCCAAGACAAGACCGAGTCCAAAAAGGTTCGAGTCCGAGTCAAGACCGAGTCCAGGATAGGAAAAAAAGTCTTGTGCATGACAGTATCAAGACAATCATTTTGGGTTATTATTATTATTATTATCTAAAAGCAAAAACAGTGTGAACACACCCAGGATTTGTAAGTGTAGCCATTCCCCTTCTCCAATATTATTATAGGGCTGTCAAACGATTCAAAATATATATTTTGAAATGAATTAATCTCGATTAACCGCAATTAAAAAGTTCCTAAAGACTAAAGCTTCAACATAAATCACAAAATTAATGAGTAACCACAAAGGTAAAAGTAAAACACTTTTATATTATTTAAATGATAATACTGACACAGTAATTGTGTTTTAAAGTATTCATTTCTTAAGAAATACTACACATATGATGCTGTTTAACTCATTTGGTGCACTGTTACTTTAAGCCCATTGTGGCCACGTTCTCATAATGATCTTTTTTTTACCAGCTCCATTGAAATATAGCCTAGTCCACAAGCTCTAATATTGTAAAATATTAACAATGATAAGCATGATATTAAGTTAGTATTAACAGTTTTCATTCCTTTGGAAATAGAAGCATGTAATGACATGATGCTAGCTAGACATTTTCTGTTTGCAATTAAAAGTGAATGATGAGCCTGAGCCAGTCACCTAGCTATCTGAATGGAATGTGTTTCAATCGGCATAATATGTGCTTCATGTAAACAAATTATTGAAGACTTCAAGACTCACCAGTTCCATTACACAAAGGCAAAGACAACTCTTCATATTTTTGTCCATTTTTCAAATCACAGTGAGTGCAGCCTACATACATGTTTATAACTGGTCAGTAGTGGAAATCGGATAAATCCGCAATCTCCTCTAACCTCGTCTTTGTTGCCTTCCTTTTATAAGTTTCTTATATTAAAAAGGAGATATCAATTATCATCAACAACGACAAGCCAGCTGGAGCCTGCCAATCGTTTTCTCTCCTTCTCGTGTGCGTTCAGACGCGCTCTTAATTAAATGGAGTAGCATACGTTCAAGTTGGATCTTAATGGAGAGGAGCCGAAAAGTATCATCTTTATGTAACTGTTGCAGTTGGTGCATTTTGACATTGTAAACGTTATCTAACAAGAGTGAAAAGCAGTTTGCAGTAAAGCTACTATTTGGCTAAATGTTGGTTCCTCTTTATCTTCAGCTAACTCCACAGACAGTAAAATAAACTCTCAGGCTTGCGGTTTTAGGTTTTGCGGCTTCCGTTACGTGACATCAGCCCCCCACAAAGGTAAACACTATTGAGTTAATATTTTGTAACGCATTATGTATTTCAAAATGAATCGCGGCGATTAACACGTTAATTTTGATGGCCCTAAAGACACCTGGACTCGGTCGAGACCAAAAGCCATATTTGGCAAGACCAGTGGCCGAGACCGAGACAAGACCAAGTCCAAATACTAGCGAGTCCGAGACAAGTCCGAGACCATAGAAAAACGGTCTCGAGTCCGGACTCGAGTCCAAGACCGGACTCGAGTACTACAGCCCTGCGTGAAGCTATGGACAAGTATATTAAAGAAGCATTGGCCACTAGATTTATTAGCCACGTCTCCAACTGGTGCTGGATCCTTTTTGTGGGAAAGAAGGATAGTGGATTGAGGCCTTGACTATCATGGCCTAAATAACATCAGTCAGCAATCGCTACCCTCTTCCACTAATGTCCACTGCTTTTGATTTGCTCCAAGGTGCCACTGTCTTCACAAAGCTCGACCTCAGAAATGCTTACCACCTCATTCGCATCCGTCAGGGTGACGAGTGGAAGACAGCTTTCAACACTCCCACAGGGCACTATGAGTACCAGGTCATGAGTGGTGGGCTTTTTGACTGCTGAAGAACCACTTGTTGTCTGCACCCATTCTTCAGTTACCAGACTCCTTGCAACCCTTCATTGTTGAGGTGGATACTTCCGATGTGGGTGTTGGAGCAGTACTTTCCCAATGCTCTACTGATGGCAAACAACACCCTTGTGTTTGTTATTCACAATGCTTGTCTCCCACCGAGGCCCGGTATGACATTGGGGACAGAGGATTGTTGGCAGTCAAGCTAGCTTCAGAAGAATGGAGACATTGGCTGGAGGGAGCCTAGCACCCATTCTTAGCTTGGACTGACCACAAAAACTTGGAATACTTAAAACAGGCCAAGTGATTGAATCCCTGTCAGGCTCAATGGGCACTCTTTTTCACCGAATTTGACTTCACTATCTCTTATCGATCAGGCACTAAGAACTAGAAGCCGGATGCCCTCTCCAGACGTTTTGAGACCTCTCGCTCTGTAGAAGACAAGGCACCCATCATCCCCAGTTCCAGAATTGTGGCTACAGTTCGGTGGGGCGTTGAGACTGAGGTAGACGGACACTCCAGCGGGATCTGGGTCCTGGTACAAGCCCCCAAGGGCAAACTTCACTGTCAGGCACTCTAGCGCGACTGCTGCGTACCTGGTTTCACAGGGAAACAATTTGCGGCTAATAAAAGCCACTGGTCGTTGGTCCCCCTCACCTTGGAGGAGAACTGCGCCAATACCAACACCCGAGGCGTCAGTATGCACAGTGAAGGGCTTGGTGAAATCAGGACTCTGAAGCACAGGCCCCTTACAAAGAGCCCCTTTCAGGTCCACAAAGGCCCTCTCCTGCTCCTCCCCCCACTGACCCTGAGGATTGCCGTCCTTTCGGGTGAGGTCAGTAAGAGGTGATGCTCGGCTAGCAAAATCTGGAATGAACTAACGGTACCAACCTACCAGGCCAAGAAATGACCTGACAGCCTTCTTGGTCCGAGGTCTCTGGCAGTTCTGCACCGCCTCCACTTTGTCCTGCTGTGGCCGGATGATCCCCCGACCCAGCACATGCCCCAGGTAGCGAACCTCCTCCTGGGCAATGGCGCACTTCCGGGGATGGATGGTGAGGCCTGCCTGCTTGATCTTGTTGAGCACCTCCTCCAGGTGTTGCAAATGTTCCCCCCAGGTGGCGCTGTATACCACAATGTCATCCAAATAGGCAGCTGCAAACAACTCAGTTCCAGAGAGCACAATGTCCATCAGCTGCTGGAAAGTGGCCGGTGCCCCCTGCAGGCCATATGGCATGACAGTGAAGTGGTACAGGCCCTGGGGAGTGCGGAATGCTATGTAGGGCTTGGTCTCCTCAGTCAATGGGACTTGCCAATAGCCTTTACATAAGTCCAGTGTGGTAATGTAGGTGCCTTCCCCTGCCTCTCTATCAAGTCCTCCAAGCGAGGCATGGGGTACGCATCAAATTTTGATTGGGCGTTGACTCGCCGAAAGTCAATGCAAAATCTCAGTGTGCCATCTTTCTTAGGGACCAGCACCACAGGGTTACTCCACTCACTCGTCGATCTCTCAATCACCCCCAGTGCAAGCATGTCCTCCATCTCTGCCTTGAGTGAAGGTTGAGGTACACGATACATTCACTGACGCACTGGGGTCAAGTCAGTCAGCGTGACGGAGTGCTCCACCACCGTGGTGAAGCCTGGCCCCTCTTGGAACAGGTCAGTTGGAATGATCTGGTCCAGCTCGGCCTGCTGCTGTGGGGTCAAGTGCGACACGTCCGGGGTGGTTGCTGGTTGGCTGGTCGGGAAGAACTGCTCCGGTCGCTCTTCATCCTCCACCACCACCTGCACCCGAAGCGCTGGAGTCGCTGTGTGCCATTCTTTCAGCAGGTTCACATGGAAAGTCTGCCTCTGCTTTCTTCTCCCTGGCATCTCAATCTCGTACGTTGCTGGGCCCATCTGACGGATGACTTTGAATGGCCCCTGCCATTTGGCCAGCAACTTGCTTTCCGATGTAGGCAACAGGAGCAGCACTTTCTGCCCCTGCACCAGAGTTCTCTGCCTGGCCTTCTGGTCATACCAGGTCTTCTGCCTGGTCTGTGACTTCTCCATGTTCGCACGCACCAGTTCAGTCATTTACTCCATCTTCTCCCTCATCTTGAGAACATGCGCCAGAACG
This sequence comes from Alosa sapidissima, assembly GCF_018492685.1. Classification (NCBI taxonomy): domain Eukaryota; kingdom Metazoa; phylum Chordata; class Actinopteri; order Clupeiformes; family Clupeidae; genus Alosa; species Alosa sapidissima. The sequence continues at coordinate 11,648,553 of NC_055962.1, forward strand.
GACTGTGTCTCTGGTCTGCGGACCCTCCCAGGCCTCCTTAAGCACGTCCAGGGGTCCCCTCACTGGCCAGCCAAAGAGCAGTTCAAATGGCGAAAAGCCAGTGGACGCTTGGGGTACCTCCCTGTATGTAAAAAGGAGGTAGGGCAGCCAACGGTCCCAGTCCTTTCCATTTTCAGCCACAAACTTCCTCAACATACTTTTTAGGGTTTGGTTAAAACGTTCAACTAGGCCATCCGTCTGAGGATGGTAGAGGGTGGTCTTAATGCCCTTTATACCTAGTACGTCATAAACCTGCTTCAAGCTCTTAGAGAGAAAGGCTGTGCCCTGATCAGTGATGATCTCTCTGGGGATGCCTACTTGGGAGAATTGGAGTAAAGCCTATGCGATGGGTCTGGCAGATATCCTGCGGAGTGGAAACGCCTCAGGATATCTAGTAGCGTAGTCGCATACCACTAGAATGTACTTAAAGCCAGACTGCATCCGTTCTAGTGGGCCTACAATATCCATGGCTATGCGTGAGAACGGCACATCAATGCAAGGAAGTTGTTGTAGGGGGTATGGGCTAACTGTGTACTTGCTGGTAAGCTGACATTCTGAACATGCTCGGCCAAACTCCTGCACATCTTTATACATGCCTGGCCAGAAAAATCTTGCTGCCACGCGGGCGTATGTTTTCGGGAGCCCCAAGTGACCCGCCCAGGGAATGCTGTGCCCCATTGCTAACACCCTGCTATGTAGCTGCGTGGGCACTACCAGCCGCTCTTCTCTGCCCCCGTCTGGCTGATGGTAGAGGACGCCCCCTCTAAGGACATACCCCTCCCCAGCTAAATTAGGTGGGACCGCTGTCCTGACCCCATCTTGCTCAATTACCTTCTCAAACGCCTTCTTCAGTGACCCATCCTCCCGCTGCATCTGTTTTATGTCTGTGACAAGCTCCTCCCAGTCCCCATCTGGCTGAGCTACTGGCAATTCTCTGGCCCTTTTAACCGTGCCCTCTAGCCTGTCTTGTCTTCTCTGTTGTCTGGACTTTTTGACCCTATCACTGCTAACACACTCCACATCACTGCTAGCAAAGGGTAGCTCATGCAATGGGTCACTACTGGCCTGCTCTTCTTTGTATGCCGTCTTGCTGCTCTGGGATCTGGTAACCACCATTGCTGGACTGCAAAAGTTCCGGTAAAACTAGTATGTCCTGGCCAATTAACACTGGGTGCTTAACCCCTCCACCACACCAACAGTCAGCTGATAAACCTACCCATTAACATTAATGTAAACTTCAGCTGCTGGGTAGTCATGTGCATCTCCATTAACACACATAATTGAAACCTTTCTACCGGGTAACAGGTCTCGCTCCTCTACCAGCTGTGGCTGCACTAGTGTCTGGTTGCTCCCCGTGTCCAACACTGCAATGGCCTCCTTCCCATTAACAGATACTGTACCTGCACTGTCTGCAGCCTCCCCCTCTGGTCTCGGTAGGCAACTGTATCCGGCTCCCTTGGGCTTACGGTTAGGACAATCACGCATTATATGGCCCTCCTCACTACAATTGTGACACACTATGGATGTGGACGCTCTGGGCGCTACAGGGTATTTGGGCCTAATGGGAACTGTACTGTCTCTAGGGTAATTGCTAGGCTTAAAGGGGACAGTATTGTCTCTAGGACGATTACTAGGCTGTTGTCCACCACCCTGACCAAAACCATCAGACCTACCTCTGGCTGCTGGCCTGTTGTCTTGGTTCTGGCGAAAGCTGGTGTGCCTCTGCCGTGCTGCAACGTAGTCTTCGACCAGTTCTGCTGCCCTCTGACCACTCTGTGGGTGCCGCTCCTTAACCCATACTCTGACGTCTGGGGCCAAGGTCCTCAGGTACTGTTCCAGTATCAGTGCCTCACAGATTTCTTCAACCGACTTCATTGCCGGTCTAATCCACTTATGAAAGAGGTCTTTCAGTCGGGTGTAAAGTTCTCTGGGTGTCTCAGCGGGCTTGATGTCGGGCTCCCGGAACTGTCGCCTGTAGGTTTCCTCATTGATTTCAAACTTTTGCAGGATAGCTTCTCTTATGCGGTCCTAATTCATGGTGTGGCTTGGATCCATCGCCACGTATGCTATAATATAACAAAGTCCAAAAATATATATCAAAAGTCCAAAAGTAATCAAAAATGGCAAAATGCAAAAAGAGAAGGCACCAAATCAAAAATACTACACTTTCAGACTAAGGCAACAAGTTCAAATGGACACTTACTTCAGCAGAGCTCTCTCCGGTCGTCAGCTCTTTACACCCTCAACCCAGAACACAAACTGAGCAGGGTTTTATACACAGACCTACTATGCTCAGACACACCATGATTGGCTAACAAGATAACTGACTAAACACATGATTGGGCTGTACCATTATCACCATCATATTTGTACACGACCACAGTGTTTAAGTCATCAAACACAACCCAAACAATAACATGTACCTCAGACACATCCTACACATCTTAGCTACACTACATGTAAAGCCCATAAACATATAACATTCCACAGATGCATAGCAACATAAAGCACATGCATGCTTCCGTTTGGCAGTGGTGACTGAAGGTGGAGGAACATAAGAGGTAAGTATGGCGTTTTGTTTATAATGAATAGACCAGGGAGATAATGTGGTGTGTGCAGTGTTACATGCGAGTGGGTACCTCACCCGTATGCATGAGATGTTTCAAGGCTGTTTGAGTATGGAGACTTATGTGGTGGCTGGTTTGGTACTGTTAGCGCAGCAAGCGCTAACTTCTGCGTTGCCGTTTCACTCCCGGAAACCCGAATGCGACAGGCAAACAATTGTCTCTGTTCGTAAGCAGGCAGTGCGCATGGCGCTACACACTCAGGGCAAACTTTGTGCTGCGCCAGCTGTGTGAGCGTATGTGGGTGTGTATGTGTGTGCGTGTGTGTGTTTCTTCTGGGGATGTTCTTGATGAAGACCTCTGGAGGGACTTTTATCTTGCTCATTCTGACCGCCCTGGGAACGCCCCTAGAGTGTGTGTGTGTGTGTGTGTGGGGGGGGGGGGGGGGGGGGGGGTCCTGTCATGGTTTTGGGACTTTTAGCGCCATCTGGTGGCCATTTGTTATAACACATGCTATGTTGCTTATCTTTGTTAGACTCAATTCCATTACTTTCACATCCCCAATTCACCTGTGCCTTGTTGTCTCTGTCATGTGACCTGATCATCTTGTATTTAAACTCTGCTCCTGCCAGGCCCTTTGCTTAGTCGTTATTTGACATTGCTGCGTAACACTGCCAAGCCTTGCTACGGAACACTGTTTTGCGTCACTTTGGTTCTCTTGACTCACAGACTGTGTTTTGGATTATTCTCTTGGAATGCCCTTTAAGGAATATTGTTTGGACTAAAACTCCACTTTGTGGATGAACTAGTACTATTGTGGAGTTACCTATTTTCGGTTGCAGTTTCCCCTTGTTTGGATTATATTCAAAGATTATATTTTGTGTTCTCCTGTGTGCTTTGGGAAAGATACTTTGTTTTGGAATAAAGAACAGTTGCTGTCTATATCATCTCTCCATTAGGGTAAATCATATCCTATTACTGATAGCTCAATAGGTAAAGAGTCAATTCTTGGATATAGAGGCCCGGGTTCAATCCCTGAGTGTGACACAACAAAGTACAATGAAGAAAATCGATGCTCTGAATACTGACTCAGCTGTCTCTGAAAGTTTTCTAATTGACACATTTAACCGCAATTTGGATTACACCTGGTTTTAACAGGTAGAAGGCAGAAGACTGCAAAACAGACGTGCGCTGTTTTCATACTGTACATATGGCGGAATACCTAATCAATCGCTATTAGCAGTTCTCCCCTGTGTTTGCGCGATACTCCCACTTTTCCATTGCCCTCTCATAAATGCATCAGTAAGAAAAGTGCAGATGGCCATTCTGACTCCAGTGGCATGCAAAATGTGCTTTGATCCACGTGCAAACAGTTACAGTATACACAGACGATGCCATGTTTTAAGGTGCAAAAAGTGTCAAAAAAAGCTGGTAATTTGGCGGCAATTCTTAGTACATCTAGGTCTGGGATTCTTAAAGACGGTTATAAATGAACAACATTCTATGCCTATTCGCACTGCATTCTGGTCCTGTTGTATGCCGTTACAGTATGAAGGTAAGCTCAAGCGAACGGCTCACTGGGTTTTACACCAAATATTTTCTTGTACTAGAGAAAGATGGTGGTCTGCGTCCCATCTTAAACCTGAGGGGGTAGAACAGGTTTTTAAAAGTGCTACGGTTCAAAATGTTGACGGTAAAGCAAATCTTGGGTACCGTCAAGAGAGGGGAGTTGTTCACTTCTCAAGATTTAAAAGGCGCTTACTTTCACATCCCCATCAGGCCAGATCAGACCGTTTCTGCGGTTTGCATTTCAGGAGCAGGCCTAACAGATCAAGGTCCTCCCCTTTGGCCTCTCTCTCTCTCTCGCCAAGAGTGTTCACCAGAATAGTGGCAGCTGCCCCCCCTCCCCTCAAATGGCCGTTTTGAAGATCCTGCCTAGGGATGGCGAAATTTTAAAAAAATCTTTACCGGCCGCTGAGCCTCATTAACCGGTTAAAGTCGGTCACCGAAAATTCTATAACTGCCATTTATGATACCCGTGTCCTGTCGCGCGTCTTTCTCTGCCCGTGAAACAAGTTATCCCCCCATTTAAGAATGGTTAGGCTCCCGTCACACAATGTTAGTTCGTGCCCTTTGTATTATACATTTTCCCCAATCATTGTCCACTACTTGTGGAGGAATAAGGGTTTTGTTTTGGGGAGAAAAATTATTGCTTTCCCTGCGCACCCACGCACAGGCACACATTACGCACAACGTCGACCTTCCATGCAACGCGGCACCGAGCTTGGGCTATAAAAAGCTTACGTTACAAAGTTACAAACAGAGAACGCTACATTTGGTGGTGTTACAGGAAAGTATATTAACCAACGAAAGTATATTAAAAAACTTACCGATTGCCAACAGCCTCTGTAGCGTGCTGCAGAAAATCCTTTGCAATAAGTTCCTGTCGTCATGCCATTTAAGTACAGATGAATAATAAAACACAACAAGTAGGCATCTTTCTTGTCTTCGTTTGCCATTACATAATAGTGGCAATTTTATTTTTAGCTGCGCAGACAGGACCTGTCATGACCTGTCAACCACCGGTTAAACGGCTACCGGTTAACATCCCTAATCCTGCCATATTTGAACGACTAGCTGATCTGTGCCCCAAGTCGCAGTCAGGTCATTTAAGACACAAGGAGGGTCATCAGTGGTTTGCGGCTTGGGGTTCAAAGTAAATGTTGGAAAAAGCAAGCTACAGCCGTCAACGCATGACATATATGGGTCAGGGTTTCCCACAAGAAATGTGTTAATCAAGGTGGTAGGTCGTAGGTCCCGTGGGGGGTCTGGTATCGGATGCTATCCGAGCGGGGGGGTTCTTGTATCGGTTGCCGTCGGTGGGGGGTGGGGGCGTTGGCGTCTTGTTTGTGCGATACACTACAGACTCTACAGACTCTGTATATGTAGCAATTATTTATTAAACACTACATTATAAATAAATAACCAGCTTCTCAAAATAACAGTTAACAAAGAACCAGAGGCGGACAGAGTACACAGCTTCATTACTTGAGTAAAAGTACAGATACCCTTTGCTAAATTTTACTCAAGTACAAGTAAAAGTACAACAGTCAACATCCCGTCACACAATGTTAGTTCGTGCCCTTTGTATTATACATTTTCCCCAATCATTGTCCACTACTTGTGGAGGAATAAGGGTTTTGTTTTGGGGAGAAAAATTATTGCTTTCCCTGCGCACCCACGCACAGGCACACATTACGCACAACGTCGACCTTCCATGCAACGCGGCACCGAGCTTGGGCTATAAAAAGCTTACGTTACAAAGTTACAAACAGAGAACGCTACATTTGGTGGTGTTACAGGAAAGTATATTAACCAACGAAAGTATATTAAAAAACTTACCGATTGCCAACAGCCTCTGTAGCGTGCTGCAGAAAATCCTTTGCAATAAGTTCCTGTCATCATGCCATTTAAGTACAGATGAATAATAAAACACAACAAGTAGGCATCTTTCTTGTCTTCGTTTGCCATTACATAATAGTGGCGATTTTATTTTTAGCTGCGCAGACAGGACCTGTCATGACCTGTCAACCACCGGTTAAACGGCTACCGGTTAACATCCCTAATCCTGCCATATTTGAACGACTAGCTGATCTGTGCCCCAAGTCGCAGTCAGGTCATTTAAGACACAAGGAGGGTCATCAGTGGTTTGCGGCTTGGGGTTCAAGGTAAATGTTGGAAAAAGCAAGCTACAGCCGCCAACGCATGACATATATGGGTCAGGGTTTCCCACAAGAAATGTGTTAATCAAGGTGGTAGGTCGTAGGTCCCGTGGGGGGTCTGGTATCGGATGCTATCCGAGCGGGGGGGTTCTTGTATCGGTTGCCGTCGGTGGGGGGTGGGGGCGTTGGCGTCTTGTTTGTGCGATACACTACAGACTCTACAGACTCTGTATATGTAGCAATTATTTATTAAACACTACATTATAAATAAATAACCAGCTTCTCAAAATAACAGTTAACAAAGAACCAGAGGCGGACAGAGTACACAGCTTCATTACTTGAGTAAAAGTACAGATACCCTTTGCTAAATTTTACTCAAGTACAAGTAAAAGTACAACAGTCAGATGTCTACTTAAGTAAAAGTACTGAAGTACTTGTTTTTAAAAGTACTTGAGTATCAAGAGTACAAGAGTAACCTACATTTTCTAAATATTGCATTACTACTGCCACAGTGCTTACATTTATGTACAGAAACGTCCTACATGGAGTTATGAAAAATGTTAATATTAATACCTTGAACAATGTAAAAGGAATTGAAAGTAAAATCAAGTCATTTTCATCTTTTTACCATGTTGCCAGGGATGGGCAGTATTTCTATTACATGTATTTAAAATACGTATTTCAAATACAAAATACTATTTTGTAATTGAAACACTTGAAGCGAAAACTATCATTAACTTTATTAATTAAATAGTCTGGCGAGGTGGGGCCACAGGTTGGCACATTCCTGGGATGGACCTGCTGCGTCTTCATTCATTGTTTCGTCCATGGTTTCGTCTCTTATCTAAATCTGACCATGGAGTTGACTTTTGCAGAAAGCTGAAGGTGATTGCTGATAGGCTGTCCCAATCAGTGGTGCCTGCACAATCCAATCACGTTTGAGAGGGAAACAACAAATTGAGGGTTTCCAAGATTTTTTCCCCCTATTTTTTTAGAAGAAGTAACAGTTACTCACGGTTATGAATAGAAATGTAGTGGAGTAAAGAGTACAATATTTGCCTCTCAAATGTACTTGAGTAAAGTCATGAGTACTCCCCAAAAATGATACTCGAGTAAAGTACAGATCCCTCAAAATTGTACTCAAGTACTTAACTCAAGTAAATGTACTCCGTTACTGTCCGGCTCTGCAAAGAACAAACAACACCAAACAAACTATACAACAGTATACAAATATTTCAAAATATTTGTGTAATTTGTGCAATTTTAACAAAGACTATTACAAACTATAGAACAAGTGCAAAAGAAAGTGCAAAACAACAAAATGTGCAAATGTGATCAGTCTCTACTTATGGCAGAGCTGACAACTAGCATTGTTACAAGCCATCCTCCTTGGCTTTAAAAAGATAATTTCAAGGGCCCTTTGGTAATTGCACTGTTTTACTATTGGACCATTAATGCTTATCTTCATGCAGGCTGTCAGACTGTTGACCTGCAGCCTGTTCCGCAAGTCTGTCCTGATCTATACACAGTGAGTGAATGAAATTAGATCATTTTATAGTTTTGTGTAATATGGATGGAATTTGAGTGCGGAGCGCTTTTTAATTTAGAGGCCGGAGTGGCCGCTCTGTTCCGCTCCCATACCGCTCACACTACGAGTCTGAGGCATGCCCACTAATAAAACCAAGACCGTTAAATTTCAAAGATATTAGCCTAAGTTCGTTGATGGGGATGGAGTTAGCTAAATAATTTAGAAAGCATACGCGTAGGCACGGATGGGCCTGGACGGGCCTAGGCCCGTCTATTGTCAGTCTTGCGTGTCCGATTAGACACTGTGCTGAGAGCAGGTGGCTGTTTACTCGGCCGCTTCTCCGGTCAAATTCACGTCAGGTCAATTTAGCTCACCTTGCCTTGAGGGAACTTCTTCCTGTTCTCAGTAACAGGCATGTCCTAATGAGGACAGACAGTTCCACTGCTGTGTACTACATAAACCATCAGAGGGGGCACCAGGTCTCTGCGGGGTCTCTAGGTGGCAAGGGAACTATTGCTATGGGCCTTTCACCATCTAGCATCACTCAGGGAGACTTATGTTCCAGGGGTCAAGAATGAAGCAGCAGATCTCCAGTCCAGAGCAGAGCCCCTGCTGGACGAATTAAGGCTACATCCAGAGGCTATAGGTTCACTATGGTCCCAGTTTGGCAGAGCTCAAACCGATCTGTTTGCGACAGCAGAAACTACTTTCTGTACTGTAAGTACTTTTCTCTACACAGTAAAACATCCTTGCCACATCTGCGCTATACGTTCTAGCTAGTTTAGAGGCTTTGCTCCTCACCCTACCATTAAAACTTGTACCATAACTGCTGTTTCAGAGGCATAAAACATCTCTGTTTTAAGTATCTTTGGCATTCCTGTTATTTACAGTTCTTTACATGTTGAAAATTCTGTAATTCTTCTGTACACAGTAAAACATCCTTACTACATCTCCCCTATAGGTTCTAGGTAACTGAGAGACTTTGTGCCTCACCCTGGCATTAAAACCCGTAACATATCTACTGTCTCAGAGGTGTGAAACCTCACCCTTCATTCAATATCTTTAACACACCTGCTCTTTTGAAGGGTCACAAACCTTCGTCTTCTCTACAGATTTGTACGTTCAGGGTCCATCTCTACTGTAGGTTCTAGCTACCTCAGACGTTCCCAGCCTCACCCTGACTATAGAACTTGTACCATACATGCTGTCTGAAAGACATGAATCATAACTGATTTTAGTATATTTGACATACCTGTTCTTTACAATGCTAGAAATCGCATTTCTTCTCTACACAGTAAAATATACCTACCACATCTCGGGCTCCGCTACAGGTTTTAGCTAACTGAAAGGCTTGGTGATTCATCTTGCATTCAAAACTTGTACTCTATATGCTGTCACCGAGACATGAATCCTAAGCTGATTTTAGTATCTTTGACATTCCTGTTATTTAGAAGGCTAGAAATTGTACTTTTTATGTGCCCAGTAAAACATCCTTCCTATAACTCTGGTATAGATTCTAGCTAACTGAGAGACTATGCCTCACCCTGGCTAGAACTTGTAACGTATCTGCTGTCTCAAAGGCATTAAACCGCACCCTTTGTTCCGTATCTTCAACATACCTGCACTCTTAGAGGCTCAGAAACTTTCCTCTTCTCTACAGATTTGAACGTTTGGGTCCATTTCTTCTATAGGTTCTAGCTAGCTGAGAGGCTTAGCTCCTCACCCTGCCTTTAGAACTTGTACCATATCTGCTGTTTTAGATGCATGAAGTCTCACTCTAATTTTAGTATTTTTGACTTACCTGTTATTTACAAGGCTAGAAATCATACTTCTTCTCTGCACAGTAAAATATCTTTACTACATCTGCACTATACTGTAACAAACTGCACAGTTTGTCATAGAATGGTTTTTATTGGTTACGCACCAAAACACACGAACGCATAATGCCGGGCCAGACCTGGCCCTTATGCTCCAGCACTAAACATCTATGTGAGGCTGTATCTACAACACACACTAGTTAGGCCCGGTTATGAACACTGTAACCAACTATAAACATAAACACGACAGTCAGGACGCACAACATTGGTAACTTGCATGGTTAACATTAACATTCAACATAACACATCAACCGAACAGCACAGTCATGAACAGCTAGGCTCAGATCATTACACAGCCCCCCCGAGACTTAGTCCATGTCCCCTTGACTCAAGTCTTACCCTACGTCAGTCCATGAGCCTGGCTGGGACGCGACGCTGGCGTTGTGGGCGCCCCGCTGTCGCGGAGGTGACTTCCGGTGAAGGCTGCACGGTGACTGGTGTTAGAGCCACAGCTCCATTGTCACCAAGTTCCACAGAGTCAGTGTCAAAGTCTCCACGACCCCCAGCTGAGGCCAGGGGTCGATACGGGGCCAGTCGATCACAGTGGAGAGCCACAACTCTCCGACGCTTAATCAGTCTCACACGATAGAGAAGCTGTCTGATGTGGTCTAAGACATCGCACGGCCCGACCCACTGGCTAGTGAGTTTCGGGGAAATGCCTTTCTTTCTCTCCGGGCAGTACACCCACACTTTATCGCCGGTCTGGAACTCCTGGCCGCGACAGCGCGTATCGTAAGCTCGCTTTTGACGTATTCCAGCTTCATTCATAGCCTGCCGGGCCAACTCGTGTACTCCCTTCAGTCTCTCGCGTAGCTGCTTGTAGTATTCCAGCCCTGGCTTTCCTCCAATCTCCGCTTCCGGAGGCGAACCGAACACCAAGTCCACCGGCGTGCGTAGCTCTCGCCCGAACATCAGAGCTGCCGGTGTGCATTTCGTTGACTCTTGCACCGCTGTGTGATATGCCCAGAGCACCAGGGGCAAGTGTAAGTCCCAGTCCTTTTGTCGGCGGTTGGCCAATATGGCCAGCTGCACTGCTAGCGTCCGGTTAAACCGTTCCACCAGCCCGTCGCTTTGTGGATGCAGAGGTATTGTTCTCGTTTTCCGGATGCCCATGCGCTGGCAAACCTCAGCAAACACCTCTGCCTCGAAATTCCGCCCTTGGTCGCTGTGGAGCTCTTCCGGTGCCCCGAACCGGCAGAACATCTCAGTGACCAGTCTGTCCGCTGTCGTGTGGGCGCTCTGATCTGGCACCGCATACGCCTCCGGCCACATAGTGAAATAGTCCATGGCCACGAGCACGTAGCGATTTCCCCGCTCTGTGACTGGCAGTGGGCCCATGACATCGACGGCTACCCGCTCCATGGGAGCCCCGACTGCCTATTGCTGCAGCGGAGCGTGCGAGCGTCGCGTGGGGCCCTTCTTCGCTGTACAGGCGTCACAGCAGTGAACATGCAGTTCAACGTCCAGCCTGCATCCCGGCCAATAGAAGTGGCCTCTCAGCCGACGAAGAGTCTTTGCAATGCCGAAATGAGCCGCCCCCACTGCCCCATGCACATGTTCCAGTACACAGGCTCGTAATCCAGCAGGAACCAGCAACTGGAAAATGTCAGATTGTCTATCGGGAGCTCGCCAGTGTCTATACAACAGTCCTTGACGTGCTACTATTCCCGGCCACTGTGAATAAATCGCTTTGGTCTCTGGATCGAGTGCTGATACGTCAGTCCATGGCAGTCACTGACCGGCTTCGATCCATGACCACACTCGGCCGAGCGTGGCGTCTTCCGATTGCGCCTTCCGGATCTCCTCCCTCGACATCACGTCCACCGGCGACTGCGCGTCCGTGGCCCCAGCTGCCGCTCTGCAGTGCTGCGTTGTGGTGTTGGGTTGCGGTGCGTTGTCTCCGGTCTCTCGATCACTGTAGCTGGTAGCGGAAGGCGGCGAGACGACCTCGGGGTGCTGCTGGCGAGCGTTGACTCTCTTGATGGCGCGGCGCTGGCGAGCGTTGAGTCTCTCGCTGGCGTGCTGCTGACGAGCGTTGGCTCCTTCTGGTGTGCTGTTGGCGAGCGTTGACCCTCTCGTTGGCGCGACGCTGGCTAGTGTTGAAAACAGCGACTCTCTCTCTCTCTGCCAGCGGTGATGCAGCCTGTAGCCGACGAGCAGGCTCCGATTGAGCCGCGGCCAGGCTCCTCTCCTCCCTCCGGTGGCAATGTTGGCACTGGTCTGCTGCACACGGATGCCTGGACAGGGCGTCCGCGTTGCCGTGAAGGCGACCTGCCCTGTGTCGAATCTCCATGTCATAGTCCTGGAGCGCCTCCAACCAGCGAGCCAGCTGGCCCTCTGGTTCTTTGAAGTTCAGCAGCCAGGTGAGTGACGCGTAGTCCGTTCTCAGCAGGAACCGTTTGCCGTAGAGGTAGGTTCGGAAATGGCGCACTGCCACTACCACAGCCAACAGTTCTCTGCGTGTCACGCAGTAATTCTTCTCCGCTCGGTCCAATGAGCGGCTGAAGTATGCGACCACTTGCTCGCCCTGCTCGCCTGCTTGTGAGAGGACGGCGCCGACGCCCACGTCGTTGCAGAGCTGCTCCGATTGCGGTCCAGCTTACTTGCTCCGCCGGTGGCAGGTCTTCTAATACATGTAGAGCTTCCCCCTCCAGAGCCAACTCCACCTGTACGCCCGTTCTCTCCGCCGACCAGCCATTCAGCTCGGCTGCCAGCCGGACCTGTACCAGTTAACATTCAATATAACACATCAACCGAACAGCATCATGGGAGCACAGTCATGAACAGCTAGGCTCAGATCATTACAATACGTTCTAGCTAGCTGAGAGGCTTCACTCCTCATCCTGTCTTTAGAACTTTTACTATATCTGCTGTCACCGATCTCTGATCATAGTATCTATTACGTACCTGTTATTCACATGGATGGAAATCGTACTTTTTCTGTACATAGTGAAACATCCTTACTACATCTGCTGATAAGGTCTAGCTAGCTTAGAGGCTTCGCTCCTCACCCTACCTTCAAAACGTGTACCATAACTGCTGTTTTAGAGGCATGAAACATCTTTGTTTTTAGTATCTTTGGCATACCTGTTATCTGCAGTTGTTATTTACATGTTGGAAATTGTACTTATTCTCAACACAGTAAAACATCCTTACTACATCTCCCCTATAGGTTCTAGGTAACTGAGAGACTTTGCGCCTCACCCTGGCATTAAAACCTGTAACATATCTACTGTCTCAGAGGTGTGAAACCTCACCCTTTATTCAGTATCTTTAACATACCTGCTCTTTTGAAGGGTCACAAACCAGAGGTGGGACCAAGTCACTGTTTGGCAAGTCACAAGTAAGTCCCAAGTCTTAGCACTCAAGTCCAAGTCAAGTCCCAAGTAAATACAGAGAAGGGCAAGTCGAGTCCAAGTCCAAGTCTCATCAAAGCCAAGTCGAGTCCAAGTCCAAGTCCCAATCTTTTTCAAGTCCTGAACAAGTCATCAGGTACTCTTCACTTAATAATGGTATTATTAGACTATCGATCATAATTTTAACACTTCCATCTAATCCACAGAATTTTTTTTTATAAATACAGATTAAAATATGTTCAATGTTTCTGTCTTGAAATCTTTTACGATATATGCATGCGCATACAATATACACATGTGCATACCTGAGTAATCTGTACAAAACGGATAGCTACATGACAAATAAAAATATTGTTTTTCCAAATTTCGGAGCCCACTGTAAGGATGAGTAATAATTTGACTGATGGCATTTCACTGCGCTAGGCCACAGATTTGCCTGCAAATAATTTATTAGGCTGTCTGCCAGTGGCGACTCATAAGGGAAGCCAAGGTCAACACTTTTATATTATTTAAAAGATAATAATGACACAGTAATTTTGTTTTAAAGTATTCATTTCTTAAGAAATACTACACATGTGATGCTGTTTATCTCATTTGTAAATGGTGCACTGTCACTTTAAGCCCATTGTGTGCCACTGTCCACACATTCTCATAATGATCTTTTTTACCAGCTCCATTCCTATGGCTAGTCCACAAACTCAAACATTGTTTGTGCCACATGAATAGCACAATATTAACAATGATAAGCATTATATTAAGTTGGCACAAACAGCTTTCATTCCTTTGGAAATAGATGCATGTATGACATGATGCTTGCTTGACATTTTCTGTTTGCAATTAAATGTGAATTATGAGCCTGGTAGCCAGTAGCCACCTAGCTAGCTGAGTGGAATGCGTTTCAATCGGCATATCAATGTGCTTCATGTAAACAAATTATTGAATAGGCCTACTTCAAGACTCACCATTTCCATTAAACAAAGGCAAAGACAACTCTTCATATTCTTGTCCACTTTCCAAATCACAGTGAGTGCAGCCTATGTCATAGTGACCTGGATCTCATAGTTTATAACAGTAGTGAGAACCGGATAAATCCGCAATTTCCCCTAATCTCGTATTTGTTGCCTTCATGATTTCCTTTTATACGTTTCTTATATTTAAAAGAAAATATCAATCATCATCAACAATGACAAGCCAGCTGGAACCTGCCACTCGTTTTCTCTCCCTCTCGTGCGTGCTTAGATGGGGTTCTCAATTAAATGGAGTAGGCTAGTATAAGTTCAAGTTGGATCTTAATGGAGAGGACTCGAAAAGTATCATCTTTATGTAACATGCTGTTGGTGCATTTTGACATTGTAAACGTTCTCTAACAAGAGTGCAAATCAGTTTGCAGTAAAGCTACTAGTTATTAGCTAAATGTTGGTCGTTTCTCTGTCTCTTGGTGCCCTACACACAGTGCGTAACGCATGTGGGGGTAGCGGCAGCACTGAACTGTGCTCTGGACTGGCCGCTTGTCTCCGCTATTTTTTTTTTTTTTAGTCGCGGAGGGAAAGCATCTCTGGGGTGACTGGTCCACGATCAGGAAATTTAGTTTTTGACTCGAGACATGTCAAGTCGTCACAAGTCAAAGAGGCAAAGTCCGAGTCAAGTCTCGAGTGAATAGTATTCAAGTCCAAGTCGAGTCGCAAGTCATGCCGAATTTTATCAAGTCAAGTCTGAAGTCATTAAAATCATGACTCGAGTCTGACTCGAGTCCAAGTCATGTGACTCGAGTCCACATGTCTGTCACAAACCTTCGTCTTCTCTACAGATTTGTACGTTCAGGGTACATCTCTGCTGTAGGTTCTAGCTACCAGATGTTCCCAGCGTCACCCTGACTATAGAACTTGTATCATACATGCTGTCTGAAAGGCATGAATCATAACTGATTTTAGTATCTTTGACATACCCGTTCTTTACAATGCTGGAAATGGCATTTCTTCTCTACACAGTAAAATTTACCTACCACATCTCAGATTTGGATCTAGGTTCTAGCTAACTGAAAGGCTTTGTGTTTCATTTTGCATTCAGAACTGGTACTATCAGGGATGCAAACAGAGGTATGGTCAAAAAGGAGTGAGATTATCGAAGCCCATGCCCATGCAGGAAATATCATATAATTACATTTTGCCATCACCTCTGCCAACCAGGGCTCACCCTCTTCACACAAAAATGTTCTTTATATGAAAATACACTGTCCCAGTTCCTTCCCTTATTCTGTCTGCCTGACTTTGGCTGGTAGCTGGCTTGTCTTGACAGAGGAGATGGGCCACACTTTGGGTAGATATGATGGTAGCCACTCTCTCTGTGTGTATAGCACTCTGGCAGTGATTCAACAGAGCGTGCACTCCCTTGTTAGCATAATTAATCTCTTTAATGCAGAAAGTACATTTGGCATGTACCTTTTTTTTTCTTTTTTTTTGAAAAAGTCATTTTGAATTTGTGTTTGGCTGTCTTGACCTCAATCTCCGTTTCAACCTGTAACCAAGACCAGTTCCACTTTGTTTTACAACCCTCATCCACTTTCTTAACTGTTAGTGCCTCACTCTCATCAAATTCTCTCATTCTGCAAATGAAAAGTTGCATATATTAGCCATAGTGTTACCCTAGACCTGACAGTATCATAACAGAGTGCAAAGTAGTTCACTTCACTGTGCCCCCTTTCTTAATGCGCCCCAAAATAACGTTCTTCTGCACGAAAATGTACAGTTAAAATGTATCAACAGTAGTGCGGTCTGTCTGTTAGGATAAGCCCACACATCAGTTTCTCGCCCTTATGTGGTAGGTGTCATTGAAAATAAGTCAGTTCGTCACTTGTCACTTCGGGTTGCATTTGCGAAAAAGCCTAGACCAGCGGCTCATTAGGCTACTAGACGTCAACAAGCTGATAGCCTAAAACTAGCACAAGTACGTTACCATTAGGAAAGGGGGTAGAGTTGGATATAACGTTAGGCTGCTACTAAAATATTACAAGACAAAATACTGCTAGTCTGTCCGGAATACTACTAAACTGACTGACGCAACAAACAAGGTTAAAAAAACAATCCAACTGTTTTTGCTAGTCATGTAAAATGTAGCGCTAGTGTGCTACCTAGCACTAACCTGGCATAGTTATTGTAAAGACTGTAATGACACATTAGGACAACCTAAACATTACACAATGCAAATGGTAGAAATTATGTGATTAGAAGACATCAAATATGGTTAACCTTACCTTTCTTGCAAAAAAGACCAGGCGCGACACAAAATTACTGGATCCCGGACTGATAGATGTAACGTTAAATCCTTGCAGTGAGTGCAGTGAAGTGCAGCCCTGCAGTCAGATAATGGTGCGCAGCCAATGGGATTTTTACGTGCGCAGCTTTTTGATTTAGTGTTGTCTTACACTTCCTATGTTTCATGGACTGTAACGGTAGGCTATGTGTTTATTTAGTCATTTTAATACAGAATTAACTTTGATGAAATTATAATCAGACACTTCAAACCCCCCCCCCCCCCCCCAAAGAAAAACTCATCGGATCTGCACGATTCACACAAGTCCCCCAGACAGCCGTGAAAAAGGCGGCATCCGCCAAAAGGCGCGCCGTTTGCATCCCTGTACTATATCTGCTGTCACAGAGACATGAATCCTAACTCTGATGTCCCTGTGATGTTATTTACGAGACTGTAAACTGTACTTCTTATGTGCACAGTAAAACATCCTTCCTGCATCTTCGCTATAGGTTCTAGCTTACTGAGAGACTATGCCTCACCCTGACTAGGACTTGTAACGTATCTGCTGTCTCAAAGGCATGAAACCTCGCCCTATTTCAGTATCTTCAACATACCTGTACTCTTAGAAGCTCAGAAACTTACCTCTTGTCTACAGATTTGAACATTTGGGTCCATGTCTTCTATAGGTTCTAGCTAGCTGAGAGGCTTAGCTCCTCACCCTGCCTTTAGAAATTTAATGTCAGTATTCCTCCTTTCATGACACCTGCTGGACATTTTGTGTATTTGCAACCATGTGCCTTTGTTTTCTTTGTGTAAAGATCCCGCCCTCACCTGTCATGTTTCACTTACTGTTGTCAGCCTAGTCAGCCATTTTGTGCTCACCTGTTTCTTGTTTGCCCCTTTCTGATTGTCTGCTCAACTGTTCCTTATTTAGTCCAAATGATTAGGCCTACTTATTCTGTGTGTTGTCAGCCCCAGTTTGTCAGATTGTCCCAGCGATTTGTCTGAGCACTTTCTAGCACTGAGCACTGTCAAGCCTCTGTTGGATTCTACCTCTTGTTCTGTCTTCCCGCCTGTTTGAATTCTGCCTGTGACCTGTCTTTTGGATTTGCCTGCCGTTTTGGATTATCTGCCTGTCTGTTAGCCTGACAAGCCAGACCCACATTAAAATGTAGGGTCTGGGCACTCACCGTTCGCAGTGCTCAGTCCGAGGGGCGGGATAATCAGTTGTCTTTCCAATTCCCTCTGCACGCAATAGGACAGCGGCAGCGCTATGAGTCCCATGCGTTTCCAACCAGCGGAGCTAGTTGGCTAGTTCAAACGTTTGCCAACTTAATAAAAGCTTAACTCGTGTCACACTATTCGCCAGCAGCAACATCCATCTTATTTGTTTTCAAGTAGCAGGGAATTCAAGCCAAACCGTTGCAACTCTGCCATCAATCATTATGTTAAGCCCACCTAACGACTCTATATACAATTTCATTGGCCTGATTAAGTTTCGATTTCTGGAGCTCACAAGCCAATGGAGAGTTGCTAGACTAGCCCTGGCAGCAAATGTAATTTGCTGCTGCTAGGGCCGCGTCTAGATTTCTAGGCTACCTGTCTGTGCCTTTTGGACTGCTTCTCGGACCTGACCTTTGCCTGCCTGTGGATTACTCTTTGTACTGTGTTTCTGGTTTGTCAGCCTTTTGCTATTTTCAGTTTTGTGACGGAGGGTCTGCCTTTTGTTCAGTTTCCACCGTACGACAGGAAGTTTTTTGTTGGAGTTGTTTTCTTCTGTTGAATAAACTTTTTGAACTAACTCTGCACTTGGGTCCGAACTATTTACGAAACCTGACATTACAATCTGACCAGACCATGGACCCAGCAGAGATAAAGAATATTCTTGATCGGCATGGAGCAATGCTGGGGAAACACCAGACACAGCTTGAGTTTCTCTCCAGGACTTTGGAGGCTGCTACAGCAAGCGTGACCGATCTTGCTGCTAAGGTACAACAGCTCCAGTTAGCCTCTTCACTACCACCTCCTTCAGCTCCGCCAGCCCAAGAACCTCGCCTGCCTCTGCCTGAGACTTACTCAGGAGATCCAGGATCCTGTCAGTCCTTAGCTCAGTGTGAACTGATTTTTGGACTGCAGCCTTTGACCTTTCCATCGGATCGCTCAAAGATCGCCTACATCATCACCCAGTTGTCCGGAAGAGCTTGTGAGTGGGGAACGGCTATCTGGAGCAACAGGGTGGAGATCCAGGATAATTTCACTCAGTTCACTGATGAAATGAAGAAGGTCTTCGATCGCTCAAAACAGGGAAGGGAGGCTGCTCGTGAGATCCTCAACCTCCGTCAAGGGCGCAGGTCAGTGTCTGACTTTGCAATTGAATTCCGCACTCTTGTGTCCTCTACTGGTTAGAACTTAGAGGCCTTGTATGATACATTCTTCAATGGACTGTCTGAAGCGATTAAGGATGAACTCATTCCTCATGACTTACCTTCCTCATTTGATGGCTTGGTGGATGTGGCTATCCGGGTGGACACTCGGCTAGGTCAGCGGTTGAAGACAACCAGTAGCTCTCAGCGGACCGAGCTTCGTTGAGGGAACAGTTTCCCACAGCGAAGGTTGGATTCTCACGCCTATCTGTACTGTGGTCAGCGTGGTCATTTTGTTTCAACCTGTCCAGCAAAAGACGATGCTCACCAGTAAGGCGAGGAGTTCTGGTGAGCGCAATCCCCTCAAAAGTCACCCTGTCCTTCCGCACTGTCCTGCAAGCAACTGTGATGTGGAGGGGCCATCAACACACCACCTCTGTCCTCATTGACTCTGGGGCTGAGGAGAGCTTCCTCGACGCATCACTGGCTGCCAGATGAGAAGTTCCAGTAACCACCCTGCAAACTCCACTAACTGCCTCAGCACTAAATGGGACCTGTTTCGCCAAGGTAGCCCATATCACGTCCCCAGTGAGTTTGATGCTCTCTGGTAATCTCACTGAATAGATTGCATGTTATGTTATTGATTCACCACAGATTCCAATAGTCCTTTGTCACCCTTGGCTAGTCAAACATAACCCACACATTAATTGGGTGAATAATTCTATTTTGGGCTGGAGCTCATTCTGTCATTCCCAGTGTCTGAGGTCTGCCCTTAACCATTTACCTGTTTTTTTCTGAGTTACCTGAGGAGTTTCCGGACCTGTCAATGGTTCCAGAGGAATACCTTGACCTGAGACCTGTCTTCAGTAAGTCCAAGGCTACCTCTCTACCACCTCATCGGCCGTATGATTGCTCTATAGACCTGCTTCCTGGAGCTTCTCCCTCTCGAGGTCGCCTGTACTCTCTGTCGCCCCCTGAGAATATGGCCATGAACAAGTACATTGAGGACTCCCTAGCAGCAGGTATTATCCGTCCCTCTTCCTCTCCAGCAGGGGCCGGATTCTTCTTTGTTGGCAAAAAGGACGGATCACTAAGACCTTGCATTGATTACCGGGGTCTCAATGAAGTCACTGTTAAGAACAGATATCCTCTGCCCTTGATGTCCTCTACCTTTGAACTGTTACAGGGGGCCACAGTGTTTTCAAAATTGGACCTTCGCAACGCCTATCACTTGGTGCGAATCAGGGAGAGAGATGAATGGAAGACGGCATTTAACACACCCACAGGGCACTATGAGTACCTCATAATGCCCTTTGGACTTACCAATGCGCCAGCTGTCTTCCAGACCCTTGTCAATGATGTGCTGAGAGACATGGTAAACAAGTTTGTCTATGTTTATTTGGATGATATCCTAATTTTCTCCAGGTCTCTTCGTGACCATGTTCAGCATGTCCGCTTAGTCCTCCAGCGGTTACTAGAGAACCAACTGTATGTAAAAGCAGAGAAGTGCAAGTTCCATCAATGCTCCACATCCTTTTTGGGCTTTGTCGTCTCTGAAGGGGGTATTAAGATGGACTCCTCGAAGATCAAGGCAGTTATTGATTGGCCTACCCCCCAGTCCCGCAAGGAGCTGCAGAAGTTTCTGGGTTTTGCCAATTTCTACCGGAGATTTATCCATGACTACAGTTCTATTGCCTCCCCTCTGACTGCTCTGACGTCATCCTCAGTCAGGTTTTGCTGGTCGGAAGGGGCAGAGAAGGCTTTCCAGCGGTCAAGCTCGCTCTTGAGGAATGGCGTCACTGGCTAGAGGGGTCTGAGGTTCCTTTCCTTGTGTGGACGGACCATAGGAACCTGGAATATTTGAAGACTGCAAAACGACTCAACGCACGCTAGGCCAGGTGGTCTCTTTTCTTTAGTCGATTAAATTTTACTTTGTCTTTCCGTCCAGGTTCTAAGAATGCTAAACCTGATTCTCTCTCTAGACAGTTTAGAGTTCCTGATGCTACTCCAGCCCCTAACACCATTTTGCCTCCTCACTGTTTAGTGGGTGCAGTTTCCTGAAATATAGTATCTGTGGTTCACAATGCCCAACAGGCGCCTGCTCCAGCTTGTAGTCCCCCTAACCGCTTGTTTGTCCCCAGTTCTCTCCGTCCTCAGGTTTTGGAGTGGGGTCACTGCTCCCGACTGACCTGCCACGCCGGAGTTAGGAGGACTATGGTGTTTCTTCAGCAACAGTTTTGGTGGCCCCGAATGGTTGCAGATGTCTGAGCATTCATCCGCTGCCTGTCAGGTCTGTGCCCGGAACAAGAGCTCTAATCAACCACCCATTGGACTCCTCCAGCCACTCCCAGTACCCAAACGACCGTGGTCCCACATAGCATTGGACTTTGTGACTGGTCTGCCCCCTTCCAGTGGTAACTCTATTGTTCTGACTATTGTTGATAGATTCTCCAAGTGTGTGCACTTTGTTCCCCTGGCTAAACTCCCTTCTGCTAAGGAGACGGCTTCCCTCATGGTTAACCATGTCTAGGATCCATGGGTTGCCTTTTGACATAGTGTCTGACCGAGGTCCTCAATTTGTGTTCTTATTTTGGAAGGAATTCTGTAGGCTTATTGGAGCCACCGCCAGCCTCTCGTCAGGTTTCCATCCTCAGACCAACAGCCAGACAGAACGGGCCAACCAGGACCTTGAGAGGGTCCTTCGTTGCCTGGCTTCCCAGAATCCCACGTCCTGGAGTCAGCATCTGGCATGGGCTGAGTATGCCCACAACTCCCTTCCTGTTGCATCTACGGGTCTCTCCCCATTTCAATGTTGCCTTGGTTACCAACCACCTCTCTTTTCTTCTCAGGAACTTGAGGCCTCGGTTCCTTCTGTCCAGGCGTTTGTCCGGCGGTGCAAGTCGACATGGAGACGAGCTCGGGCCTCTCTGTTACGCTCTGGTGCCCAGGTCAAGCGGCTGACAGACCGTCGAAGGGTTAAGGCCCCCCACTACAGGAGGGGACAGAGGGTCTGGCTCTCCACTAAGGACCTACCTCTCCGAGTGGACTCACGTAAGCTGGCTCCTCGCTTCATTGGGCCCTATGTCATTGAACGGGTCTTTGGTCGATCTGCAGTCCAGTTGCACCTGCCTCTCTCACTTCGCCGAGTCCCTCCCACCTTCCACGTGTCCCGGATAAAACCTGTCTGCCACAGTCCTCTGTTTCCCCCGGCTGTGTCCCCATCCTAAGCTGATTTTAGTATCTTTGACATTCCTGTTAATTACAAGGCTAGAAATTGTACTTTTTATGTGCCCAGTAAAACATCCTTCCTACAACTCCGGTATAGATTCTAGCTAACTAAGAGACTATGCCTCACCCTGGCTAGAACTTGTAATGTATCTGCTGTCTCAAAGGCATTAAACCGCACCCTTTGTTCGGTATCTTCAACTTACAGTACCTGCACTCTTAGAGGCTCAGAAACTTTCCTCTTCTCTACAGATTTGAATGTTTGGGTCCATTTCTTCTATAGGTTCTAGCTAGCTGAGAGGCTTAGCTCCTCACCCTGCCTTTAGAACTTGTACCATATCTGCTGTTTTAGATGCATGAAATCTCACTCTAATTTTAGTATTTTTGACTTACCTGTTATTTACAAGGCTAGAAATCATACTTCTTCTCTGCACAGTAAAATATCTTTACTACATCTGCACTATACGTTCTAGCTAGCTGAGAGGCTTCACTCCTCACCCTGTCTTTACAACTTTTACTATATCTGCTGTCACCGATCTCTGATCATAGTATCTATTACGTACCTGTTATTCACATGGATGGAAATCGTACTTTTTCTGTACATAGTGAAACATCCTTATTACATCTGCTGATAAGGTCTAGTTAGCTTAGAGGCTTCGCTCCTCACCCTACCTTCAAAACTTGTACCATAACTGCTGTTTCAGAGGCATGAAACATCTTTGTTTTTAGTATCTTTGGCGTACCTGTTATCTGCAGTTGTTATTTACATGTTGGAAATTGTACTTATTCTCAACACAGTAAAACATCCTTACTACATCTCCCCTATAGGTTCTAGGTAACTGAGAGACTTTGTGCCTCACCCTGGCATTAAAACCTGTAACATATCTACTGTCTCAGAGGTGTGAAACCTCACCCTTTATTCAGTATCTTTAACATACCTGCTCTTTTGAAGGGTCACAAACCTTCGTCTTCTCTACAGATTTGTACGTTCAGGGTCCATCTCTACTGTAGGTTCTAGCTACCTCAGATGTTCCCAGTCTCACCTTGAAAACAGAACTTGTACCATACCTGCTGTCTGAAAGGCATGAATCATAACTGATTTTAGTATCTTTGACATACCTGTTCTTTACGATGCTGAAAATCGCATTTCTTCTCTACACAGTATACCTACCACATCTCAGATTCAGCTCTAGGTTCTAGCTAACTGAAAGGCTTAGTGTTTCATCTTGCATTCAGAACTTGTACTATATCTGCTGTCACAGAGACATGAATCCTAACTCTCATTTTTACTTTAGAACTTCTACCATACCTGCTGTCTGGGAGGCATGAAACCTCACCCTTTCACCAACCTACTCTCTAAGGCTATGTTTAGATGGAAAAGATCTGAAGAGAAAATGCAACAGTGGCGTTGCGTTCTCACTTTTTATCCAGCCTTTAGACAAGCGTTTTTGGGGGGAATTCTGTGCGCATACGGTGATGCAAAAGTGTGTAAAATTCGAGGTACAGTACTATGCATGCCAGGCGGCTAGGTGGTAGTGTAAAGGCGTACGCGACGAGAGCCACCGTTAGCAGATCAGAGCAGACTTTTGCGTTTTTTACCCTTTAGATGGGAACATGTTTTAAAAATTTCCACTCTGGAGGGTGGTTTCACTTTTTTGCGTTTTTAAGCCCCCAAAAACGCCGTACTGATATTCCTGAGGCCCACCCAGTAGAGATACTCAAAGAGATGGCATAAGCAGAGGCATAAGCATGCAGATACATTCATACATATGAAGAAAACATTATATATGCATCATATATACATTAGAATACATCAGATTGTCATATAATTATTCTTAAACTGTCATATTACTTCAGTTAGGCTAATCAGTGCAGCCGTGGCCTACTGGTTAGCGCTTCGGACTTGTAACCGGAGGGTTGACGGTTCGAACCCCAACCAGTAGGCACGGCTGAAGTACCCTTGAGCAAGGCACCTAACCCCTCACTGCTCCTCAGGCAGCTCACTGCGCTGAGATTAGTGTGTGCTTCACCTCACTGTGTGTTCACTGTGTGCTGAGTGTGTTTCACTAATTCACGGATTGGGATAAATGCAGTCCAAATTTCCCTCACAGGATCAAAAGAGTATATATACTATACTTACTACTATATCAGATTTAATTTAAAACCTCAGTGCTCAACCCCTATACACTAAGGGATGAGCTACACCAGGCGCGTAACTGAAGTGTTCCGTTCGCGTTGCGTCTGCTGCAACAATTAGCTTCCACTATAATCAATGGAAGTAGCTACACCAGACGTGATAGCGCCGCGTACGTTCGAAAAAAATAGACCATTCATCTAAAATGGATTTTACGTGTCGCAAACGGAACGCTTCAGTTATGCGCCTTGTGTAGCTTCGCTGTAAGTGATACATACGTAGATAGATACATGATTTATCGTGAGGGAAATCTGAATGATATTAAATAAGCTATTAACATGTGCCCGGATGAATTTCTGCTAAATTCTGCCATTTATGGCTCCTACACACAGCTGCGTTCCGTCAACGCATGCCAGTGAGTGTTCCCGACGGTAGCTATATGCAAATGACTTGAAGTAAAACTGTAATGTGATTGGCTTGATTGGCCGGTGCCGTCTGTCGGTGCAGCAACAGCTGAACTTTTCAACGCGAGCGACGGGAGAAACGCGACGCGACGGACCCAAAATTCAGTTCGGCAACGGATGACGTGAGCCCATGTAAAGTGAAGGGGATGCGTCTCCAGCAACGCAACGCACGCAGCTGTGCGTAAGAGCCGTTAATATCCTCATATCAATGTTTTAAAAGATTGCTATGAGGTTCATAGAACTATGTGAGTGTTACAGTTGTAAATACTCTCTCTCTCTCTAGTAGTAATATTCTCTTCTCTATGAGAACATTATTATATCTTAATGTATGTGATTGTGTGTTCTTACCTGCAGAGTGGGGGAGCAAGCAGATTTTCACTGGTACTTACCATCTTCTTGCTGACGTTTGATGGGGAACTGCAACCATCAGCGTGGCCTGTGTCATATATCCTCTTTTACTGTAATAGTTTTAATCTTAATGCTTGACTTATGGTTATGGTATTTAGCAGACACTTTTGTTCAAAACGACATACAAATAACAACAATACAAAGTTAAATGTAACAGTAAACATTTTGTTTGTTGGTAAGTTGGTAAGTTGGTAAGACTACATTAAGTAGAATATAATAAACAACAATAATAAACAACAATGTCAATTCAATCAATAGCCTAATGAAAATAAATAAATACTATAATATACAAACCATAACACATAAAAAATGCTTCATAAACTAAGTGCATGTTGAACAGATATGTCCGGAAATGTTGCTGCTGCAGCTGGCGTCTTTAGGGGAAAGTCCGTAGGAGTCGATTGTCGAGTGTGGAGTAACACGCTCTGGAAATTCACAATTTTGTTGCCGTTTTTAAAAAAAAAAAAAAAACATAGTCCAGTATTTCTTTCGAAATTGAAATGAAGTTGTATGGACTGGACTATGTTTTTTTTTTTTTTTAAAAACGGCGACGAAATTGTGAATTTCCAGAGGGTGTTACTCCACACTCGGCAATCGACTCCTACGGACTTTCCCCTAAAGATGCCAGCTGCAGCAGCAACATTTCCGGAAAGGTACTGGCTTGATGAAATTCATTCTGGACTCTCTATCCGACCACATAAAGACCTCGGGATACTTCGGTTTGGCTTTAGGGACCCTCTACTCACTACCACGTAAGTGTAATGTTGTTTGGAACTGTAGAAGAGGTATAAAAATAGCGTTTTGTAGCGGCGAAATGACTTGCCCTGGTCACTTCCAGGCTAACGAGTTTTGACTAAAAACGGTAAAATCGAACTTTCTCAAAACACATCCGAATGACATGATTTTGATGTCAACTCAACGTATGTACTCCCAATCATCCGTAAATTGATCTAAAGTGCATTTTACTCCAGATAATTCCTTGAATTAAGTGAAGGTGTCCTACAATCTGAAAGTTTGCTTACCTTACCTCACTAGCCTACATCAGTTTTTGGGCTTGTGGTGGTCCTAGTGGATC
This sequence comes from Alosa sapidissima, assembly GCF_018492685.1. Lineage (NCBI taxonomy): Eukaryota > Metazoa > Chordata > Actinopteri > Clupeiformes > Clupeidae > Alosa > Alosa sapidissima. Next base: position 11,674,557 of record NC_055962.1, read on the forward strand.
TCCTAGAGGGGAAAAGATGGGCCTTGGTGGTGATCAAAGCCATCAGAAATATAAGTATTCAATTATCAATTATTTATTCTGTATAATTGGTATAATTGTAATATTCTATATATTACAATTATGTTAGGAATTTGAATTTAAACAGATTAGCAGTAAGAAGTGTTCCCACCTTGTCTCTCCACTCTGGTATCATGAAATGGACCTCTTCTAGTGAAAGTAAGCAAAACAATCTGATCTCCTTAGCAACCTGTCAATGGAGTTCTATGACATATTTAGAAATGTTCCAGTCATTTAGTTCCACTTGAATGTGATTGGTTGGTTGGTTAGATGTGATGTCACAAAATATAACACATGATGTCACAAAAGAGAACACAAGAGCAAGACATCTGCTAATGTTAATGTCAAGTCAAGTCAAGTCAAGTTTTAAAGCGCATTTAACATGCACATAGTGCAACCCAAAGCGCTCCACAAACAAGACACATAACAACAAGACAAAAGATGCCAGATGGAGCGGCGTAGTCGCCAGCGTACCCATGACATCAAGACATGACAAATACATTTAAAAAAATAACAAATACAAAAAATGCCGGACGGAGCGGCGTAGTCGCCAGCGTACCCGTGACACCAAGACATACAAGACAGACAACAAAACAAATAAAAAAAGAAAATATATTTAAAAAGGGGGAAAAGTGATGTTAAAATTAGTCCAATTTCCAAACCAGCTGAAAATGTTTAAGGGCAATGATGATCTGTGAACACTGCGCTCAGAGCTGTGTCTTCACAACCGATGCAATGCCAACAAAGTTCTTTAGCAACTGACCAACCCGGTGAATTCACTGGCAGTATGGAGATAACGTTAACGTGAATGTCTCTTGAACAGGTTATGGCTATGCATAATATTTAATATCCGTTCTGTTTTTCTATGCATTCTGTTTTATAGAAACCACACCTTTTCACTGTTTCACGGCATCACAGTTTCATGGTGTTCAGTCCACCTGAGTGGCATGTGTGCGTGTTTGTGACACTTAAGCACTTTAGCCCCAAAAGTAGCACCTAAGTCTGCGACAGCTTAGAAGTAGTACAGAGAACTCCTAACTTACTAATACCTATTTGCAAGCAATCGTAGGCAGCTGGTTGGAGCGTTCCACATTGCAAAGTTTTGAAATCCACATGCAGAATCACTTACAGGAGCTCTCAATCACGAGGGAGTAATTGTGCATTGTAAGGAATGCAATAACGGCAACAGCAACCAAAACCATTCAGTGTCAACATTTAAACTATATATAGGAGCATAGGGCTGTGGGAGCATTGGGCTGTGGGAGCATAGGGATGAGCCCCTAATTTAGACTATTTCTGAAATGTGAAACTCAGCAAATATGTTTTGTGGTTGTAAACTTATTGCAGTATCATCATAACCATTCCACCTGTGTGTGTAGCCTCTGGACATCTTTTCAAAGTGCACCAGATTGATGCATTTAAACGTTAAAATATTAAAAATGTTCTTCCGAGGGGGGGCATGGCCCAGGACCCCCTTCGCGTGGCTTGGTTACAACTTCCGGCACGTAACAGCACCGCTGCTGGAAAAAATCCATGGGAAACACTGACCATACCTGCTGCCTGAGTGGCATGAAACCTCACCCTTTCTTTAGAATCTTTACCATATCTGCCGTCTAACAGGTTCAAAAGGTTTCCTCTTCTCTACAGATTCAAATGTTCAAGGTACATCTAGAGGCTTCAAGCCTCAACCTGACTATAAATTGTGCCATACCTGCTGTCTGAAAGGCGTGAAATGCAGTATCTTTACCTGCGGTCTACAGGTCCACAAGCTTTCCTCTTCTCTACATATTTGAATGTTCAGGGTACATTTCTGCTGTAGGTTCTAGCTACCTTTGAGGCTTCAAGCCTCACCCTGACTATAGCTTGTACCATATCTGCTGTCTGAGAGTAGGGTTGCCACCTGTGTCTGACAAAAATCCTGGACATTTTGACCATCCAATCGACCTTTTTGTTTGTAAGCAACGGCGCCTTTCGCACATCTAACCCAAGATAAAAACCGTCATTCTAAGCGACAATTGTATAGCTAAAATTAGTAAGAATGACAATTTCTAGTTATTTGTTTAGTTAATTGCTTTATTTAATAGCAGTCCTTTATTATTTTGTTATATTTTCAACAGTTTTTAGTTGTGGACACCTGGGGGCAGTATTGAGAAAAAAGGGGGAATACATAATTAGGTTCTGCTTTTTTGCTTATGTGGAATAAACTTTCATTTCTCTGTCTCTCCTTGTCCCACACACTCATCATCTCCACCTTACCATTTCTAATGAACCTCCACGGTGCGTGCCCCCACCACCACCACCCATGTTATGCTACGTCATTTTTGTAGAGCCAATAAGGCTGTGCATACGTTTATGGACGTAGGCACGCTTCAATTAAACTGAAATACACATTTTGCGCATCATGTACAAAAATCCGGGACATTCAGTGTCCAGGATTTTTATTTTTATTTTCCTGGACAGACCATGAAAATCCTGGACAATCAGGAAAATTCTGGACAGGTGGCAACCCTATCTGAGAGGCATGAAACCTCACCCTTTCTTTAGTATCTCTAAAATACCTGCTGTCTAAGAGGTCCACAACCTTTCCTCTTCTCTACATATTTGAATGTTCAGGGTACATTTCTGCTGTAGGTTCTAGCTACCTTAGAGGCTTCAAGCCTCACCCTGACTATAGAACTTACCATACCTGCTGTCTAAAAGGCATGAAACCTCCTGGTTTCAATATCTTTAACACACCTTTTATTTGTAAGGCTGTAAATCCTACTTCTTCTCTACCATACTATATCCTTACTACATGTGCTCTATAGGTTCTAGCTAACTGAGAGATTGTGCCTCGCCCTGACTGTAAAACTTGTAACATATACAGTACCTGCTGTCTCAGAGGCATAAAACCTCACCCTTTAGTATTGCTAATGTACCTGTACTCTAAGAGTTAAATCAGAGACTTTCTAATGAGGAGACACAGCACTCAATAAATTCTCCATAGAAATGCATGGGGTTAGTTTGTAACGCCAATATTGGCAGTTGTCTACATATATCTCACCCTTCCGTGGCAAAAAAGTCGGCATGTGAATACCTTGTGCCAATCATGTGGTGTGTTGTGAATAAATTGTGCCAATCATGTGTTGTGATCTCTCCGCTGGAGCAAGGTTGGTGTCATGAAGCTTTGCTCATGCGCATTTCTGACAAAATAGATGCCTGATAAGTGCCCAAAAAGCATTACAATATGGCCGCCGAGTGGAGGGACTTGCCTAAAAGGACTTTGGTTAAATATATATCTCTATTGTCGGTTCTATCTATCTGAGAGACTTCAAGCCGTACCCTGACTGTAGAACTTGTACCATACCTGCTGTCTAAAAGGCATGAAACCTCCTTCTGGTTTCAATATCTTTAACACACCTGTTATTTGAAAGGCTGTAAATCCTACTTCTTCTCTACACAGTACAATATACTTACTACATCTGCTCTATAGGTTTTAGCTAACTGAGAGACTTTGTGCCTCACCCTGACTGTACCTGTAACGTACCTGCTGTCTCAGAGGCATAAAACCTCACCCTTCAGTATTGTTAATGTACCTGCACTCTAAGAGGTTCACAGCCTTTCCTCTTCTCTACAGAGTTAAATTAGAACTTGTACCATAACTGCTGTCTGAGAGGCATGAAACCTCACCCTTTCTTTAGTATCTTTAAAATACCTGCCGTCTAAGAGGTCCACAACCTTTCCTCTTCTTTACATATTTGAATGTTCAGAGTACATTTCTGCTGTAGGGTCTAGCTACCTTAGAGGCTTCAAGCCGCACCCTGACTATAGAACTTGTACCATACCTGCTGTCTAAAAGGCATGAAACCTCCTTCTGGTTTTAATATCTTTGACACACCTGTTATTTGCAAGGCTGCAAATCCTACTTCTTCTCTACACAGTACAATATCCTTACTACATGTGCTCTATAGGTTTTAGCTAACTGAGAGACTTTGCGCCTCACCCTGACTATAGAACTTGTAAAATACTGTACCTGCATGTCTCAGAGGCATAAAACCTCACCTTTAGTATCGTTAATGTACGTACCTGCACTCTAAGAGGCTCACCATAGGCGCCGATACCGTGGGTGCTCCGTCGCTCGAGCACCCACTGAAAATATCGAGCACCCACGTGTGCCAGCTTACAGTCCCGGCTAAATTTACATTAATTTAAAATCAAACATCGCAGTTGATGTTAAATTAAGCATCTCTCATAATGTGATTGTCTCTCGTATGAAAATTCCTGACACTTCCCACCTTAACGCAAGGCTTTGTCAGGTCTTCAGCCCCGAATGTTTAAAATATACTGTAGCCCTGAATATCATTTTAAAAGTAGTCTGACAAAGCTTATTGTTTTGTGACACAGCTAAACACTGGTACTTCATAGAACGTCTATAACATAGCCTAGGTGGTCGCAACTCGCAAAAGTAAAGCAGATGGAAAGAACTCACGCAAATCTAGCCTACACGCAGACAGCTTCATGCGCAGGGGAGAGAGAGCGCGCGCACAGGTGTTTTAGGATTGTTGGCTTCTGATGGTATCTTGCTAATTCACTGAAGAAAGACTTATGATTATGGATAGAAAGAACATTCTGAAAAGGAAAGGAGTAAGGCAATGAGGAGCAATGCTATAGTGGAATACTCATGTTGCTGTATCAGCAGATGAGAAGGACCTGAGAGTGCCACTGACGACGTGACTGCCTCATAGGCTCACAGGTTGGTGAAGGAGAAAGCTACATCTAGCTGAGCCCAGTGACTATGCTTTTGTGAGAAGGCACACCATTCATAGGCCTAAGAATATCCCTGGCAGAACTTTACAAAAAATATGATACCATACACGCCTTTTACACCAGTGTAGGATAGCCTATGGCAAAGTTTGAGTACCACTGCATCCACTTACTGTCGGCTAATGCGCGTTTCTGGATGGATAGGCTACAGTATATCTCGTTTTTGTTAACGGTGTGATGTCAACACAAAATATAATTTCTGTTTATAAAAACAAAGCAAAGTGTTTTTCCTTTTAGTTTGGGTTAACGCAATTAACCTTCTGAGTTACGTAAACTGTTCATGCGTGATTTAGGCGTAGTGTAGGTGACTGAAAGTGCACAAAAATTGTGCCTTTGCTTAACAGCATTTAAGAAATGTCCTCGGGGGTGACGCCCATGGACTCCCGCAAACTGTATTGGCGTTTTGTGTGTCAGCCGCTTAAAGTTATAAGTGTTACATGGCTAAAATATCTAATACCTGTGTGCTTGAACAAACAAAATAGAAGTTGAGGTGCCTTGTCGAGGTTATCTTTTTTAGCAATCCAGCCAGGCATTTCCCTCCTGATGCTGCTGTGGAGGTACTGCTGGCGCTTTGTGGTTCCTGACTCGTGCAGGTGTCAGCTTCAAAGCCTCCTGCTACTGCATTCGGAGGCTCATCTAAAAAGTTAGTTTTGAACCTGGGGTCAATGAAACAAGGCATCTGTATGACACACTTTGGCTTCTCTGTGTACCTTTTGTGTAGGTCTTCTCTCATTACCTGTTCATTATCTGCTTGGTAATCCTTGTCATTTTCCTCCAGGACATCACCAGTGATGTGGTCAAGGACGGGCTCAATGGCTGATAATGTTATTCGTGTCTCTAAGCCAAGAGCATCTGTAAACTTGCTCAGAGGTTCAAAGCACTGGCAGAGTTGTGTATATGTCAGCATGACTGCTGTTCCAACTCTCTGAATTTTTTCAGCCTTTGAGATGGCCAGGTTCAAATTGTGACCGAAGCATCCAAGCCTGGGAACTGTTCAAAGGCCATGATCATGTTGGTTGCATTATCTGTGGTTATGGAGACCAGATCTGTCTTGTTTATCACCCACTCATCCGAAAATATTTTCTCAAAAAACTGATATTTTGAGCCGAGTGATCTTCTGGGAAAAATTGGGTTTCTAAGCATTGTGATTCCAGTTGTCAGTCTGGGGTGAGATAATGAATTGTAAAGCTGATGTATGGTAGGCCAGCCCCACTTTCACTGGTCCAGAGGTCAGTAGTTGGAGCAAGGAATTCACCCTGAGCCAAACTTTCCCTAACATCAGCTTTGACTGCATTGTACATTGGACTGAATCTTTGGTGTTTCAGTCTTTTAAAGAAAAAAAAGGCACTTTGTAATGAGGCTTGGCAACCTTCATCACCCTCAGAAAGCCAGGCCCCTCAACCATCTGGAATAATTATTATTATCATCATCATTAGGCTACCGTTCATAATAATATTCATACGATTTTGCCTTTAGCTCTTATTTCAGGAGGAGATTCCGAAGACTGCTGGTTGACTGTGTGCTGGAACCTCTCTTGCCTTTTCTGACTGCGTGGCTTCCGAGACTTCCCGGGTAGATTCTCTAAGTCCGCCTCATAAAAAGGCAATGCATTCACCCACGTAGGAGACTCCTCACCCTTCTTAGATTGGGACCTGGTCATCGCAACATGGCACGTCTGCCTCTGCTGCAGCAGGTCCGGCAGTACTGGCAGATCTCGGCCCAGTACCACGGGGAAAGGGAGGTTGTCTGCAACTCCCACAGTCAGGTGGTAGGTCTGTTCCTGCACTTGGAGATATATATTAGCAGTCGGGATTAGTTTCTCGTCTCCATGCACACAACGCACTGGAATATGATTCGTAAATTGAATGACATCATATGGAATGCATTGCTGGTGCACCAAGGTCTGGTCACTTCCGGAATCAATAAGTGCTTGAAAATCCTTGTTGTTCACCTGCACAGCAATCATATGAGGCATCTGTTGAACCATCTGAATGGACCCGTTCTGGGGTCTAGGCACATGGCACACTTGATTAACCTTTGGTGCTCTTCTAGGACACATCGGCTTTGTATGGCCCTTCTCCCCACACTGAAAACAGACAGGTACTCTGCTAACCTGGTTTATTGTGGAGGCAGATGCTTCCTGCGAGGAAGGCTTACGAGACCCCTGGGGATACCGCCGGGTTTGAGACTTTAATGGCTCTCTGGAGGTCCTCCAGGCGTTGTACCCCCATGGCTGGTTCTTACTCCTTGCGGCCACGAAGACATCCGCCAGCTCTGCTGCCTCAGCGCCTGATTCTGGATTGTGCTCCTTGACCCAGACCTGTAACTCAGGAGACAGCATACGCAAGTATTGCTCAAGAATGATGAGTTCATTAATTGCATTTACTGTTTTACCTCTCGGTTGGATCCATTTGCCATATAGCTCCTTAAGTCTTACATAAAGTTCTTTCGGACTCTCCTCTGACTAAATGTCAAGGGATCGAAACTTCTGGCGATATGTTTCAGGATTGATGTTGTACTTCCTCAAAATAGCGGCTTTAACACGGTCGTACTCCAGGGCCTCGTCCCCATCCATATGGACATAAGCGCTCCTAGCCTTTCCAGTCAATAAGGGAACAAGATGCAGCGTCCAATCTGCCCTCCGACCATTGGCAAGCAGCCGCCACTCTTTCAAAAGTGATCAGGAAATGTTCCACATCATCGGAGTCAGACAATTTCTCCATTCTGGGCTCAGAGTAGCGGTGCCCACCTGGTTGGGGACCTCGTGATGGTGGTCCACTGGGATCCGAGTCGCCTACCAGGTCGTCGTCCTCTACGCCCAACAGTGCTGCCGCACCTCGGGGTCCCCCTCGTGGTGCCGGAGGCTGTTGCCCTGCCACATCCTGCCGCAATAGACCAAATTGTTGTCGGAGGACTTCGAACCGTCGGTCTTGATCCACCAACTCTTGGGTGCGTTGAGCTTCCCGTTCCTCCTGAGCCACAATGTGTTGGCGCAGCATGCTGGCCAGATCCCCGAGAGATGGTTCACCTGGATTCTTGGCATCCGCATCTTCTACACTGCCATCATCCGAAGCCCTCATGGGTGTTTCACGATGGGTGCCACGCCCTCTGCCACGTTGCATCCTTGGAGGTGGTTAGACTCAGAAAAAAATGATGAGGATTGAGGAAAAAGTATGGGGGGAAAAAATTGCAAATCTGCGTCCCCTACTGGCGATCCCACCACTGCCACCAAATGTGAGGGATCGAGCAGGCTGGCTTAAAGAGACGCAGGTTTTTCAGTTTCAAAAATGAAACATTTATTTTTTTTTCCTTTTTTCAAAAAACAGATATGATAAATCATATCCAAAATGATAACTTAACATAACATAATAGGCCTATGAGGTCAGACAACCAGAACATAACTCAAAGCATATGCGCAAACTGAACACAAAAGACTGACCTAACTAAATGGGATGACAGGGGAACATATATGCCGGCCGGCTAGACTAACAAGACACAGAAGGGATGACAACAACTAATTGACATTTAGAAAACAACAAACATAGCAACTACGGCCAGTTCAACAATAAGCATAAAGGTAAGTAAATAATACTTCTTGAATGAAAATAATCTTAAAAAATATAGTTAACAGAATAACTTAATTTATAAGACCAAATTAATCTTCCTCTTTCCCCATGACGTTTCTCTGAGATGGTCTCTTCCGGAGGACTCTTAACGCGACATGATTGCCGCAGGAAGCCCTTTGCGCAGAAGCAGAATCCGGAAGTCCAGCCAGACGTATTCGCCGCCGGCCTCTCACCAGTCACGGTAACTTAAGATAACTCAAAGAATACATGTAAGTGTACGTAGATTCAAACATAAGATACAAACTGTGTGCACCCAGCTGTAACTTAATGTGTTAACCGTTAAATAAAGTTTAAAGTGTGAAACGAAAGTAAACGTGTTGTGTGTTTTGTATTGTAGCCTAGATGGTGTGTGTTACTGTAACTGAATAATACGGGATAACTTAATATTTAATGAATGAATGACAATGTGACCAGGTAATATTTCAAATGTGCATAAACAAAGACAACTAAATTAACTACGTGAGTGTGTGGAGAGTAGGCTAAATGACAGAAGAGAACTGACCATTTGCCACCTCTTCGTTGCTCTGTGCGGTGGCTGGTCTGGCCGTCACATAGACCATAGGGTAGTTGTCATATAAATGCTGTATCGAAATTCGAAGTGTAAATATACAAACTTTATGTTGAAAGTGTAACCACGACCGTTTCCCATAGGAATGAATGTAAAACATACCCTCCAAAACGAGACCTCCCGAAATTCAGAAAAAAATACTAAATTGATATCAGGCAACGTTATTACCATTGGTAGATCGTAGCTGTGATATAAATGCTGTGACGAAATTCGAAGTGTAAATATACAAACTTTATGTTGAAAGTGTAACCGCGATGTCCATTGGAATGCATTGAAATTAATGAAGCGCAGATCATGTAGCCCCCAACGTGACGTCATTACCGAATTGCGTAAAAAATGAAATGAAAATGAAAAAAAAAAAACGCTAATGCTAAAAACAACAGAAAACTGGCATTTAACAACATTTGGAGACATTTTTAAAAATGATATACGTATATTGAGTGCTTTATGTACCCATTAATCAACAGTGGTGGTTAACCTGCAACACGGGCTTTAAGAAAAAGTGTCCCGATTAGCTCCATGAAAATGTGCATTTTCGGTAGATAATGTCGAAGGCTTCTGTTTACTTTATTGACAAGTTACTAACAAGTTAGACAAACGGATCATTGCATTCTCCCGCAACCCGAAGTCCCCACACCATGCATTTGAGCTAAAACATTAACATTAACTTACCATGCATTGGCCATTAACCATTGGCTATAAAATTGTGGGTGATGGTCACGGAGAGTTTACGTATTGCTGCCTTTAGCAGCAACTTTTTTCCTGCACGTTCTGCTGACAGGATAACTAACTTCAATCAACTGTTTCTCGTCGGCATTCTTATAATAACCAAAATATTCCCATACTTCAGATTTAGTCCTCTTAGAGGACTGATAAATGTCCTGAGCGCTCTTCCGCCATGATTCCAACTACAAGAAATGCACGTTGCAGGCTGCACAGCTTTAATCCTGCGCAGGATTAAATACACAGTTTCTACACTGTGGTAATCCAACCAACGTGATAATTAAGATATTTGAAATGCAAACAGTAATTGTTATTATCAACATTTTTATCGTGGTTTACGTTACATCACCTACTGACTAGGCTACCTATGGCCGCCCGCATCAAATTCAAGTCTCTAACGCTTGCCTTAAAAGTTCTGCTCCCAACTAGCCTACTTTATTAGAACTTGTACCATACCTGCTGTCTGAAAGGCATGACACCTCCTTCTGGTTGCAATATCTCTGACTCACCTGTTATTTACAAGGCTGGAAATCATACTTTTTCTCTACACAGTAAAACATCCTGACTACATCTGCGGTATAGGTTCTAGCTAGCTGAGAGGCTTCGCTCCTCACCCTGCCTTTGGAACTTGTACCATAACTGCTGTTTGAGAGGCATGAAACCTCCCTCTGCTTTTATAGTATCTTTGGGATACCTGGTATTGACTAGGCTGGCAATCATACCTCTTCTCTACATAGTTGAACATCCTGACTACATCTGCAGTATAGGTTCTAGCTAGCTGTGAGGCTTCGCTCCTCACTGAGGAGTAGACTGTTGAACTTGTAACATACAGTAGCCTACCTGCTGTCTGAGAAGCATGAACCTTACCCTTTCTTTAGTATCTGTAATATACTGTACTCTCTAAGGTGTTTGCAAGTATTATAGCAGGTATTACTCAGCTAAAATATATAATACCTGTGTGCTTGAACAAACAAAATAGAAGTTGACAAATCACAGATGCCAGTCACCGGTCCCTTGTGGTGAAAACCGTGTGTGTGTGTGTGTCTGTGTAAATTTGCGTTATTAACGACTTATCAATTACACAAATGGGAGACTCCATGCAGTCCAGAGGACTGGAAGCGTTGCCCGGCAACCTCGCTAGCCAATGCAGCGGGTAGTAAACAGTCTCCGGTGGTTGTGGTCGTTCAGTGGGCCCAGCAATGGACATAGTCAAGTCCTCCTCCTGAGGCAGAAAGAAGTTCCTCAGAGAATGAAGTTGTTGAAAAGGGAGTGGGTCTGTGCTCTGTCACCGGTCCAGCATCCTGATAACCCAGCTTCCCTTTCTTTAGTGTCTTTAACTCATTGAGTGCCAAAAACTTAATATTACGTTTTTAGCTTTTTTTTTATTATTATTACGAAACTAGACACTCTAACACACATTATATGTGATTTTGGGAACTCTGTGATGAATGGAAATGAAATATATGACGATCGAAAACTCATGAAAACGCACAATCTGGACATTTTATCATTACTCGGTTGCCGCTTTGGGTCGAATCAGTGACTCATGCACGTCAGCTCAAAACCAGGCCATTTTCGTGGGTCTATCACTAGGTGGCAGTTTCGCCAGGTCACTTCCCGGAAACTTTACAGGCAACACTTCATATTTCACGTTATATCTCCATTTCTAGAAAAAAAACTGCGATTTTGATGAAAACTAGCCACTGTTTAGCTTGGGATTTCTCAGGAACAGAGGCGTGTAGAAATACACGGTTTGCACCCACTGAGAGCTTAAAGTCTCACCTTTCAAACGAGCCATTGTATGTGTGCATAGCTATAACACAGAATGTGCTGTGGCTGTACAAAAATCATCAACAATGGTCTAGATTGCTGGCACTATAGGACAAAGCTTCCGAAAACAGCTTGGCATTCAATGAGTTAAAATATCTGCCGTCTAACAGGTCCGCAACCTTTCCTCTTCTACAGAGTTAAATGTTAAGGTATATCTCTACTGTAGGTTCTATCTACCTGAGAGACTTCAAGCCTCACCCTGACTAACTTGTACCATATCTGCTGTCTGAGAGGCATGAAACCTCAGAGGCAGAGGCATGAAACCACAAAATAGAAGTTGACAAATCTCAGATGCCTGTCCCAATCACTGGTCGCTTGTGGCGTGTGAGTGTGTGTGTCAGTGTAAATTTGCGTTATTCACAACTTATAAATCACACAAATCGATACACAAACAGGGTAGTCACATACAATACAGGGGATAAACACATGAGGTACAACATAAAGAAAGACTATACCAGCTAACACATACATGTCAAGGTAAACACAATTACTCATACTAAAACCAACATTAGTCTTACCCTACGTCAGTCCATGAGCCTGGCTGGGACGCGACGCTGGCGTTGTGGGCGCCCCGCTGTCGCGGCGGTGACTTCCGGGGACGGCTGCACGGTGACTGGTCTTAGAGCCACAGCTCCATTGTCACCAAGGTCCACAGAATCAGTGTCCCAGTCTCCACGACCCTCAGCTGAGGCCAGGGGTCGATACGGGGCCAGTCGATCATGGTGGAGAGCCACAACTCTCCGACGCTTAATCAGTCTCACACGATAGACCACGTCAGACAGCTTCTCTAAGACGCACGGCCCGACCCACTGGCTAGTGAGTTTCGGGGAAATGCCTTTCTTTCTCTCTGGGCAGTACACCCAAACTTTATCGCCGGTTTGGAACTCCTGGCCGCCACAGCGCGTATCGTAAGCTCGCTTTTGACGTATTCCAGCTTCACTCATAGCCTGCCTGGCCAACTCGTGTACTCCTTTCAGTCTCTCGCGTAGCTGCTTGTAGTATTCCAGCCCTGGCTTACCTCCAATCTCCGCTTCCGGAGGCGAGCCGAACACCAAGTCCACCGACGTGCGTAGCTCTCGCCCGAACATCAGAGCTGCCTGTGTGCATTTCGTTGACTCTTGCACCGCTGTGCGATATGCCCAGAGCACCAGGGGCAAGTGTAAGTCCCAGTCCTTTTGTCGGCGGTCGGCCAATATGGCCAGCTGCACTGCTAGCGTCCGATTAAACCGTTCCACTAGCCCTTCGCTTTGTGGATACAGAAGTGTCACTCTCGTTTTCCGGATGCCCATGCGCTGGCAAACCTCAGCAAACACCTCCGCCTCGAAATTCCGCCCTTGGTCGCTGTGGAGCTCTTCCGGTCCCCCGAACCGGCAGAACATCTCAGTGACCAGTCTGTCCGCTGTCGTCTGGGCGCTCTGATCTGGCACTGCATACGCCTCCGGCCACTTAATGAAATAGTCCATAGCTACGAGCACGTAGCGATTTCCCCGCTCTGTGACTGGCAGTGGGCCCATGATATCGACGGCTACCCGCTCCATGGGAGCCCCGACTGCGTATTGCTGCAGCGGAGCGTGCGGGCGTCGCGTGGGGCCCTTCTTCGCTGTGCAGGCGTCACAGCAGTGAACATGCAGTTCAACGTCCAGCCTGCATCCCGGCCAATAGAAGTGGCTTCTCAGCCGACAAAGAGTTTTTGCAATGCCGAAATGAGCCGCCCCCACTGCCCCATGTACCTGTTCCAGTACACGGGCTCGTAATCCAGCAGGAACCAGCAACTGGAAAATGTCAGATTGTCTATCAGGAGCTCGCCAGTGTCTATACAACAGTCCTTGACGTGCTACTATTCCCGGCCACTGTGAATAAATCGCTTTGGTCTCTGGATCGAGTGCTGATACATCAGTCCATGGCGGTCGCTGACCGCCTTCGATCCATGACCACACTCGGCCGAGTGTGGCGTCCTCCGATTGCGCCTTTCGGATCTCCTCCCTTGACATCACATCCACCGGCGACTGCGCGTCCATGGCCCCAGCTGCCGCTCTGCAGTGTTGCGTTGTGGCGTTGGGCTGCGGTGCGCTGTCTCCGGTCTCTCGATCACTGTAGCTGGTAGCGGAAGGCAGCGAGACGACCTCGGGGTGCTGCTGGCGAGCGTTGACTCTCTCGCTGGCGTGAAGCTGGCGAGCGGTGGCCCTCTTGATGGCGCAGCGCTGGCGAGCGTTGAGTCTCTCGCTGGCGTGCTGCTGCCGAGCGTTGGCCCCCTCACTGGCGTGCTGTTGGTGAGCGTTGACCCTCTCATTGGCGCGACGCTGGTGAGCATTGAAAAAAGCGACTCTCTCTCTCTCTGCCAGCGGTGATGCAGCCTGTAGCCGACGAGCGGGCTCCGATTGAGCCGCGGCCAGGCTCCTCTCCTCCCTCCGGTGGCAGTGCTGGCACTGGTCTGCTGCACACGGACCTGGACAGGGCGTCCGCGTTACCGTGAAGGCGACCCGCCCGGTGTCGAATCTCCATGTCGTAGTCCTGGAGCGCCTCCAGCCAGCGAGCCAGCTGGCCCTCTGGTTCTTTGAAGTTCAGCAGCCAGGTGAGCGATGCATGGTCCGTTCTCAGCAGGAACCGTTTGCCGTAGAGGTAGGTTCGGAAATGGCGCACTGCCACCACCACAGCCAACAGTTCTCTGCGGGTCACGCAGTAATTCTTCTCCGCTCGGGCCAGTGAGCGGCTGAAGTATGTGACCACCTGCTCGCCTGTTTGAGAGAGGACGGCGCCGACGCCCACGTCGCTGGCGTCGGTGTCCAGGATGAACGGCAGTTGAGGGTCAGGGAAAGCGAGCACTGAGGCCTCACATAGCGCCCTCCGCAGCCGCCAGAATGTCGCGTCGCACTCTCGCGTCCGTCCACACGAAGAACTGGCCTTTGTGCGTCAAACGATGCAGCGGGCTGGCGACTGTAGGAAAGTCCCGGATGAAACGCCAGTAATATGACGCCAGGCCCAGGAAGCTCCGCAGCTCAGCACCATCGCGCGGAACAGGCCAACGTCTCACCGTCTCCACCTTAGCTGGGTCGGTGGCCACTCCGGCGGCCCCCACGACATGGCCCAGGAATCCGGTTTGCCTCCGGAACAGGTGGCACTTTTTCGGGTGCAGTTTGAGCCCAGCACCCCGTATGGCGTCGAACACCTTTTCCAGATGTCCTATGGCACCGGTGAAGTCTGTTGCATGACACAGGATGTCGTCCAGGTAAACCACGCAGCATGTTCGTGGAATGCCCGCCAGGAAACGCTCCATCAGCCACTCAAAGTTCGCTGGCCCGTTGCATAGGCCGAACGGAAGTACCCGGAACTGCCACAGCCCTTGCCCGATGGTAAACGCTGTCTTCGGCCGAGCTTCCGGGGCTAGCTCAATCTGCCAGTAGCCACTGCGTAAGTCCAATCTGCCAGTAGCTCCTGCGGGGGAGCGGGTAGGAGTCTTTCCGGGTTACCTGGTTGAGGCGCCTGTAGTCAACACAGAACCGCCACGAGCCGTCCTTCTTCCGGACGAGTACAGCCGGCGCAGCCCAGGGACTACTGCTTGGCTCTATCACTCCTGCCGCGGCCATTTCCTTGATCTTTTCTTCAGCTGCTTGTCGTTTGGCGAACGGTAAGCGATGAGGCTGAAGTCGGATGGGCCGGGCATTTCCGGTGTTGATATCGTGTTGGACCAGGCTCGTTCGGGTGCAGTCCTCATCTCTTGCGGCGAAGATGTTGGTGTACGCTGCTAGTAGTCTCCGCACCTGGCTACCCTGTGCTTCACTCAGCCCCTCACAGCTACGAGTGCAGAGTTCATTTACGGCTTGCCTTGTCTCTACAGAGGGCCGCGCTCTCTGAGCGGAGAGTGGTGTTTGCTCAACCCGCTCTCTTGGCTCCTCCCTGGTGGGCGTGAGCTGAGCAGTGGCGGCCTCAGCGAGCGGACCTGGATAAGACCTGAAAGTTGAGCAACACAATGCACTTAAGTCATTCCTTTCGAAGAAGAAGGATGTACTGTAGCCTATTTGCCGTTTTGCCGACCGGATACGGATATGGTCGTAGCGCTGGCCTATTGCATGCCTAGGCAGTTTGAAAGACAATTCTTACTATATCTGTGCTATAGGTTCCTGGTAGGTGAGGACCCTGACTGTAGAACTTACTGTCTGAGAGGCATGGAACCTCACCCTTTCTTTAGTATCTTTAACATACCTGCCATCCACAGGTCCACAACCTTTCCTCTTCTCTGCAGATTTGAACGTTCAGGGTACATGTCTTCTGTAGTTTCTAGCTACCTTAGAAGCTTCAAGCCTCACCCTGACTGTCAACTTGTACAATAGCTGTCTGAAAAGCATGAAACCTCACTGTGCTTTTAATATCTGTGATGCACCTGTTTTTTAGCAAGGCTGGAAATCTCTTCTCTCCACAGTATACTCTTAAAAAAAGGGTTATTGGGGGTGCTATTGTCACAACCATGCCAGGTTCCCCAGAAGTCACACCCACTCACTCACCTTCAGGCACCACAAATCCCTCAGCCACGCCCATCAATCAGTCCCTCACAGCTCATGTCTCCTGTTCACTTTCCCCTGATTACTGAATTCCCTACAGCTGTTTCACTGGACTTGAGCCCTATTTTTACCTCCCTTTCCCAGTACTCAGTGTCTGGCCTCATCAGAGTATGACACAAAGAACTCTGGCTCTGTGCTCCTGACATACCACGTCAGCTCCCGTGTTTGCCAGATACTCTAGTTAAGTTGGTTAGTTTGTTTGGACTGCCTTTTACTTGAATTCATGATCGGATCTTATGTGCTTTGGACCTCTAGCCTGCTTTCCTTTAAAACTGTGTTTCCTGTGTGTTTGCTGAGCCTTGGGCCTACAACTTCTTTGTTTAACCTTGTGGATCATTAAACTAGGGATGGGCAAAGCGAGGCTTTTTGAAACACTGAAACGTTCGAAGCAATTGTGCCGAATTGTTCCGAAGCTTTGAAACAATTCCGACACCTCAGAGCTGTTTAGGGTGAAACAAATCTGTCAAATGCTTCGTATTGGAGATGTATTCTTTAGAGTGTGTGGCTCGCTGTGTTACCTGTGTTCAGTCTTTGTCAAAAGCTAAGCAGCATGCCCTTGGTCAATTACTGGATGGGAGACCACATGAAGTCACAATAAAGATGATCTTATTGCTGCCACTATGTGTTCTCTAAATCACTTTCTTCTTATAAAAACTCTCGATTTTTGACCATTCTGACAGTTTAGTTGAAAGAGTGTGGTTAATGGTGAAGTAAGACCCTAGGAAAACATAAACAGATACGATCTGAAACAATACCTTACAAATCAAACGGGGATCGAACCACATTTGAGCAGCCTGGGCTACCGTGCAAAAAACACCCTCACTAACCACTACACCATCATGGTTATTGCTTAAGAAAAGTCTACACTGTTAATTGAACGCGGGCACGCCTGCCGACACCGGTGAAATGCACCGAAGGTTCACTTAACTTTGGTCACATGACATGGGGATTTTGAACGATGTTTCGAAGCAGTGGTCACATGACATGGCTGTTTTGAACCACGTTTCGAAGCAGTGTTTCGAAACACTTGTGCTTCGAAGCCTCGACACTGATTCGAGACGTCGGTTTCGAAAGTCACACCCCTACATTAAACCTGATAAACTTTAGAACTTATTCCTCTGTCTGAGTCCGTGTGTCCTGACAGAAGGCCAGACCCACAATGACTACTCCGTGTGAAGCCCCTTTCCAGGAACTGGTCAACGAGTTCCACAGGGCTCTCACTACGGCAACACAAGTGCACAATCCAGTGGCAATGCCCTCAAGCCCCGTGGTAAACCCGACCCTACTCCAGATCACCAGAAGGATGTAAGGGAGTCCTCCTCCAATGCACCCTAGCTCTGGAGATGCAGACTAACAGATTCCCTACAGAGCGATCACGGATAGTGTATATAATTTTTCTGCTCACTGGTCGTGCTCTCCAATGGGCCGAAGGTATTTGGAGTCTTGATGGTCCCACAACTGCTACTGTGGACAACTTTTTGACTCATTTTCGAGAAGTTTTTGGACAACCAGAGGGAGACTCTTCTGCTCGGGCCCAGTTACAAGTGTAAGCACCTGTAAAAGCTGACAATTTAATATCCTGTACTGTATTTACTCCATGTACCAGAATGCTTTGTAACTTACTTACTATTGTGATTTACTACATTCTGTGTGTGAACCAATCAAATGTCTTTGTCTGTTTTGCTTTTATTTGAAATTTATACTCCACCAATGATTATTTGTTATTTGTTTATACCCGCGAAACTTCCCCCCAGAGAGGGGAAGGCTCAGGAGTTCCAGTCTGCCCGGAGTGAAGAGAGGTCACTGTTTCTCCTGCTCCGCCTGTCAGTGGCGACTTAGCGGTGCTTTTATGTACCCCGGCCCACGAACAGTGAACTGTGCGAGTGGGTCACGTTCATTGTGATCGGTTTGGAGTGGACTGACTTCGTGTCTCTCGTCGGGTTGTTGTTCAACTTGAGCTTACTGTTTTGCTAGTGCTACAGGTCGTTAGCTACTAGCTACTCTAGCTCTTGTTGCAGTTTTCCTTCAGAGACAAACTCGTTTATACCTCCGGTGCTGGACCCACCGGAGCTACCCGACCCTCTGAAGGACGACTGTTACCTCCAGTGCTGGGCCCACCGGAGCTACACCTCCCCGAGGACGACTGCTTCTCCGCCGGTGCTGAGCCCACCGGAGGACCAACCGCCCTGCTACTGCTGGTGTCGCTGCTACGTTGGCTAGCTCAAGGCAGCTGCTTGCCTCCTGTCTGCGCCTGGACAACGGTCGTCGGTTTGGCTGAGTGGAGTGAAACTGTTCGTTCGTGAGTACACTTACACTGACACATACACACACTCGGTCTTCGCCACGAGCGACCGGCGAGTCGGATGGAGCTGACTTTGCTTCAGTGCACCAACGAGCTCCAACGGCCAGCGCTTGGGTTGGGTTATTGCATCATATGATATATGATACTATTTTGTGATTTGTATATTGTTGTGATTGAATGATATGTATATTGTATTGTTGTCTGTCTTTCACACTGGGAACTGTTTAGCTTAAGCTAACAGTGTATTTAGCCTTACTGTCTGAACGTTAACGTTCGGGTTCAACCTGTTCCACTCAGAGTGAATTGTTCACTCGCTAACGCTTGTATATTTGTCAGGGTGTTGATTCCTTGTTGCTTCACATTGAAGTTTATTATAAAGGTCATTCCTATTATTATTATTATTAGTGAATAAATGTTGTATTGTTATATTAGATTATTTACAGGGTGTATTGGTCATTTCATTTAACTACATTCACCACTAGTATTATTATTTTCACATTGATTATTTAAATTCTGTAGGAACACACTATACACGAGCTATAAGGTAAGTGTAGTATTTTTACAGTGGAGGCACCGCGCTATTTAATTCTTTGATTGTACTTAATTGTTAGCCTACTGGTATTCAGGAATCTCAGCCAGCTCACCATTCCACCGCTGAGACCTTAAGGATCCTGTTAGCGCCATGTGTTGTGTTATGTATTGTAACTAGTGCCTATGCACACACCCGTTAAGAAGGGGTTACACATGTACTAAGACAATGGAAGCAATCAGTCCCTGAGTATGCCCTCCAGTTCCGCACTCTGGCTCCAACCAGTGGCTGGAATGAGACTGCCCTTATCACCACCTTCAGACAAGGGCTGGAGCCCTCCTTGTGTCTGAAGCTCGCCTCCTACAAGGACACGATGGTCCCAGAGTGTTTCATACAGCTGCCAATTCCAGTGGCCCACCGGCGGGAGAGTTGCCTTTAGGAGCTGCAATTCATTCCTTCATCAGGCTGTTCTTTGCCCAACACGAGTGCTGCCTCTGGGTTTTTAGGAGAACCTATGCAAGTGGATACTATGTGGCTCACTCCAGTGGAGCGCCAAAGACACCTGGCCCAGGGTTTATGCCTATACTATGCTGGCTCTGACCACCTCATCACCCAATGTGCCACCAGACCACCTCAGCTGATGGTGAGTACGGTCTGTACTCCTAGTGTTCATTTGAAGCCTCTTACAATGCCTGTGACCCTGATGAATTCGGTGCTTCCCCACTCGGTCTGTGCTCTGATTGACTCTGGATCTGCAGGGAACTTCATCTCGGGCTCCCTCTGCCAGGCTTGTGCAAAATTCCAGAATTTAATTGAAACGGGCTCTTAAATTCCAATTCAATTCTTGAATTTGACTTGCATTTCAATTGAGGTAGCAAACGGGAAATAGAATTGCAATTTGAATTGTGCACAACCCTGCCCTTTGCCAACACCTCTGGCTAAGAGCCTAGAAGTGCAAGTACGAATATTGCATGTGGAGTCCATATCATTTTTTATTATTGAGGAATCTACTGCGGATTTAATTCTGGGGCGGCCTTTCACCCACACTCTCCTGGTCGTTCTTCGTTGCCTAGAGTCCGGCTTTCCTGAGCTCCCACTTATCCGTAACACCCAACCTTTAATTGCCCTTAAGGCCATGTCGATTAAGAGCCCTGAGCAGAGTCGTCCATTCAACATTCCTCCTGAGTATATAGGCTTTAGTGATGTGTTCTGTCCACAACGTGCAGCTTAACTGCCCCCACATAGACCATGGGATTGTGCTATTGACTTAATACCCAGACAGCCTTTACCACATGGGGAAGTCTATCCACTCTCTTTGCCTGAACAAGAGGCAATGAAAAAAAAACATAGAGGAAGCCCCGAACCTAGGTTATATCTGCCCCTCTAAGTCTCCAGCTGCTTCTTCTTTCTTTTTTGTGGCCAAGAAAGATGGTGGGATTAGGCCATGCATCGATTACCGTGCCCTCAATCAGATTACAATGGAATTCTGTTATCCTCTGCCACTTGTCCCTGCTGCACTGGAACAGATATGTGGTGCTTCAGCGTTCTCTAAGCTTGATCTTCGGAGCGCCTATAACCTGGTTCATATCCGTCAGGGGGATGAATGGAAAACTGCTTTTGTGACTCCTACTGGAAACTATGAGTACTTAATGATGCCATACGGACTGTTTAACTCACCCTCTGTATTTCAATACTTCATGAATAAAATGTTCAGAGACTACCTCAACCAGTTTGTCATAATCTTCATCGATAACATTTTAATTTATTCATCTAATCTCACAGATCATATCAGGCACGTCTCCCTGGCTTTTGCAAGATTGCGCAAGTTCCACCTCTTCTTGAAGGCTGAGAAGTGTACATTTCACCAAACCACTTGTCAGTTCTTAGGCTATAACATCAACTCCCAGGGAGTAGCAAAAGATAATGGAAAGGTGAGATCAGTGCTGTCATGTCCAATCTCAGTCAATCAAGGAACGACAACACTTCCTTGGCTTTGCCCATTTTTAGAAGAGGTTCATTTGCAACTTCAGCCAGATCTCTGCACCTCTAACCTCCATGCTTTGTAAGAAACCCAAGGCCCTCTCCTGGAACCCGAAAGCCTCCCAGACACTCAAGGAGGCCTTCACATCGGCGCCGGGCCTCTGCCATCGAGACCCCAACTGGGAGTTCATTGTAGAGGTTGATGCCTCCACCTCAGGAGTAGGTCCTCCATGCCTTCACCCTTGTGCTTATTTTTCTAGGGAACTGAGTCAAGCGGAGTACAATTATGATTGGCAACCGAGAACTGCTGGCCATCAAGCTAGCCCTTGAGGAGTGGCGTCACTGGCTAGAGTGTACTGGAGATTGTTGGAAACATCCATTCCAACAATCTCCAGTACCTCAAAGAAGCCAGACGTTTCAACCCTCGCCAAGCTAGGTGGCATGTCCATTTCCATCAGTTATCTCGTAATTGCAGTGTCTCGCATTTACCACCCAGATAAGTGTGAGCAGCCTGAGACCATCCTCCCTGCTGGGGTGGTTGTGAGCCCCATCCAATGGGCCATTGATGACCAGATTGCCTCAGCCACAGAGTCCATGCACCCCCTCACACCCCAGCTCATTGCACATACGTACCTTGCTGCCTCCATACCCAGCTCCTTACTACCGCATACTCATCTCCTGGTACTGGACACCCTGGAGTTAGTTCCACCCTCTCACTCCTTTGTGACTGCTACTGGTGGCCTGGCTTAGCAAGAGATGTATGGAGGTTTGTAGTTGGCTGTGCAGATTGCGCCATAGCCAAGACTGTACCCTTACTCATTCCTAGAAGACTATGGTCACACCTTGGAGTTGATTTTGTAACAGATCTTCCCTCCTCTAGTGGCAATACCTGTCTCCTAGTAATCGTTGACCGGTTCTCCAAAGCCTGTCAGCTTATACCTCTTGGAGGTCTCCCGACTGCTGCTGAGATGGCAGAAGCTCTGTCTACACATGTTTTCCGAAACTTTGGAATACCATCGTATCAGACAGAGGGTCTCAGTTTATCTCTCGCTTCTGGAGAGCCTTCCTCCATCTGATGGGCGTGACCATGAGTTCGACTTCAGGTTACCGTTACCATCCCCAAACCAATGGCCAAACAAAACGGAAAATCCAAGGTGAGCCATGTCCTACATACCTACTGTCACCACCACAAAGACACCTGGTGTCAGTTCCTACTGTGGGGCGAGTACGCACAGAACTCACCTACTCCAGCCTTCCACTGGTCTAACCCCTTTTCAGTGCATACTCGGCCACCAGCCAACACTCTTCCCCTGGTCTGGGGAGCCCTCTGAAGTTCCTGCAGTTAATGTCTTGTTTCGAGAAAGTGAGTGTGTGTGGAGTCAAGCTCACAATCACCTTCAGCGAGCCATCCACCGCCACCATGCTGATGCCTGGCAGTCAGCTACGCCTGAATACCTAGATTCCTAGGTCCCTTCACTATCATTCACAAGATTAATCCTATCACATATCGACTCCAGCTCCCCACTAGCTACAGGATCCACCCAACTTTTCATGGGTCTCTCTTAAAACCTTATCACTTACCCCATTCTCCTTCCTCCACAGAACCTGGTGCTGTGGCAGAACCCCCAGTGCCACTTCTCCTGGACGAGGGCGGTCTATGCCATCAAGAATATTCTCAACTCGCGTTGCAGGGGCCGTCTGGAGTATCTCATTCTGGGAGGGATACTGGCCCGAGGGTGCTCCTGGGTCAGCCGGAACATCATCCTGGACCCCTCAATGCTCGCCGAGTTCCATCGCTCCCATCCCAGTCGACCAGGCCCTCTACTCATGGAGTGGGGGGGGGGTAAATGTCACAGCCATGCCAGGTTCCCCTGAAGCCACTCCCACTCACTCATCTTCAGGCACTCATCTTCAGGCACCACAAATCCCTCAGCCACGCCAATCAATCAGTCCCTCACAGCTCATGTCGCCCGTTCACTTTCCCCTAATTACTGAATTCGCTACACCTGTGTTTCACTGGACTCGAGCCCTATTTTTACCTCCCTTTCCCAGTACTCAGTGTCTGGCGTCGTATGACACAAAGAACTCTGGCTCTGTGCTCCTGACATCCCGCGTCAGCTCCTGTGTTTGCTGGATACTCCGGTTAAGTTGGTTAGTTTGTTTAGACTGCCTTTTACTTGAATTCATGATCAGATCTTTTGTGCTTTGGACCTTTTGCCTGCTTTCCTCTAAAACTGTTCCCTGTGTGTTTGCTGAGCCTTGGGCCTACAACTTCCTTGTAGATCAATAAACATGATAAACTTGAGAACTTATTCCTCTGTCTGAGTCGATGTGTCCTGACAGCTAAATTATATACAACCATGCAGGTTCTTAGCCAAGAAAATAGAACCCCACCACCTTTGCTATAGGTTCTAGCTACTGAGAGGCTTTGTGGCTCATCCTGCTTCCAGACCTTATACTATAGCTGATGTCTGAGAGACATGAATCATCACTCTGATTTTAGTATCTTTGACATACCTGTTATTTACGAGGCTGGAAATCATACTTTTTTTCTCTACACAATAAAGCATCCTTAAATCTCCACTATAGGTTCCAGCTAGCTGAAAGGCTTCACTCCCCACCCTGCCTTTAGAACTTGTACCATACCTGTAGTTTGATAGGCATGAAACCTCACTCTGCTTTTAGGAGTAGTAGTGCGCCTTTTCAGGGCTCTCAAGTTTTGAGGATAGGCAAGAGTAACATTCCCCATCGACAATCACCACCCCCGCCCGCCACGTCAACACACACTGGCATGGGAGTCGAGTGCTCTAACCACTGACCTAAAAGCCCAGGCTTCCAACTCAGCGGTTAGAAGCGTTCTTAAGGTTAGGGGTGTGAGGATTTACACGTGCAACTAGCATCACCAGCTAGCATACACCAGCCCCAGGTCAGTTACCAGTTGATCCAATATTAGTTGTGCAGAAATATAGCCCGTCTTATACACACCAATTGCATTGAAATAGAACTTAGAATAGAAGTAAAGATTTGTATTTTTTGTAATTATTCCATATTTAGTGTAGTCATATCAGAACCTGAAGTATTACCTTTCATTTGAGGCCAAGATTATGCTTATGTGGGGTTCATATGCAGTAAGCATTTGATTGCCAGTATGCATTTTGGATAACCCAAAGTCCTATGGGGAGTTTTCATAGGGCATTTTACCAAATGCATGAGCATACCTTGGCAAATAATGGTCTAAAGTACTCATGTTGTCATTCTATATTGATCTACTTTTGCACACAGCATGACAAGACCTAATGCTAGGACTCAAGTCATATCAAGTCAAGACCTAGAGGGCTGAAATGTGGTCAGTTCAAAGATGCTTGTTATCCGGTAGAAAAATAAAAGAATAATCTAGCCTTTGTAACTTTGTGACAGTACATCACACAGTTATTCTAATTGTTTTCCAACAGTGTCTCAGCTTTCCAAAAGAGAGCAGACGTTTGATTATTGGCTAAAGTATGTAGGAGCAATGCCCTCCTAAGTCAAAATGGGGCAAAAGTATAATTTATAATTGCTCAGATTTGCAAAAGAAATGATTTGACACATGGCACTGACAATTCAATAATTGGCCTTTTCACCACCTCTGAGCATCCACTAACCTGGACCTTTTAGGGGGCTTTCCTCTCAGGGTGAATGAGAGGATGCTTAATTGCTTTTTACCCGACATTTTTGAATACAGATGCAATGATTAATGCATCCATGGCCAGGATATAATTATATAATATGACCTGATTTTAAAAGTGACCTATAACAATAGGCTATGCAATACACTTTCATTTGTTTAGTACTAATAAAATGATTAAGCCTTTTTGGAGAGAGAGAGATGATTAGAATGTGACAATATGTCAGTCATTGTGTGAACGAAAGGCTACTTGTTCTGAGCGAAGTGTTGTCAATGAACAGGCTGTGAAACTGTTGGCTAAGTTACAGACAGTCATGAACAACTGATGCTAATTATCTGGGAAACATTCTCTATAGCAGCAGTCACGTTGTCATTGTGTCAAACAAGTTGTGGATTTGTTGTAACATTAAAAGATGACTTACTCTGTTCTGAAACCATGAACTGATGCTCGAAGCTCGAAGGTGAACGAAACTTGGAAGTAGGTAACAGGTTCACGTTCAATAATTCACGTTCAACAATTCCAGGATACGCGTTTTTCATTGGTTGTTGTACTTGTAATATACCTGCTGTCTTAGAGGCATGAAACCTCATCCTTTCTTTAGTGTCTTTAACTTTCCTGCTTTCTAAGAGGCTTGAAACATTTCCTCTTCTCTACAAAATGAAATGTTCGGGGTACATCTCTGCTGTAGGTCCAAGCTAAGTGGGAGACTTTGCGTTTCACCCTTCCTTAAGAGCTCTTACCAGCTGAGAGCTTGAAAGCTCACCCTGCATCTAGTGTTTTTGACATTATGTATAAGTATATATACTCTTTTGATCCCGTGAGGGAAATTTGGTCTCTGCATTTATCCCAATCCGTGAATTAGTGAAACACACTCAGCACACAGTGAACACACAGTGGCGCTCGGGGAGCAGTGAAGGGTTAGGTGCCTTGCTCAAGGACACTTCAGCCGTGCCTACTGGTCAGGGTTCGAACCAGCAACTCTCCGGTTTCAAATCCGAAGCGCTAACCAGTAGGCCACGGCTGCCCCATGTGGTAGCTATGAGGCTTCCCAACTCACTACTACACTCATTACTACACAATGTAAATGTTATCACCTTTATAGGTTCCAGCTACCTTGGAAGTTTCAAACCTCACTTTGGCTGTATAAATTGTTTCATATCTATTATGAATGGCATGAAACCTGCATACCATTAAACTTTTTTGACATATTTCTTCACAAAGACGCTGGAAGTCTCAACTCTCTGATCACAGTAAACATTCTTTCTAAATCTCCTGATAAGATTCTAGCTTCCTGAGAGATTTAAGCTTAAAACCTCAGCCTGCCTTTAGAACTTGTGCAACCTGTGCTACCTGAGAGGCATGAAACTTCACCCTTTCTTTAGTATCTTTAACATACCTGCTATCTACATATGCCTCCCTATTCACTTGAATAGGAAAATAGCTGCCCGATAATTGCCCCTAATAATTGCCCATTGCATTACCAAAATGGTTACCGAGTGGGGGTACTGTACTTGCCTAAAAGGACTTTGGTTTAAGCCATATCCTGACTATAGAACTTGTGCCATACCTGCTGTCTGAAAGGAATGAAACCTCCTTCTGGTTTTAATATATTTGACGCACCAGTCATATGTAAGGCTGTAAATCCTACTTCTTCTCTAAACAGTAAAACATCCTTACTACATCTCAGCTATACATTCTAACTGAGGGGCTTTGCTCCTCACCGAACTTGTACGATACCTGCTGTCTGAGAGGCATGGAACCTCACCCTTTCTATAGTATCTTTAACCCTCTAGGCGCCACTGTCGAGTTTACTCGACAAGATGCGGTACTGAATAAAACGGCCGATTTAGTCAAATAGGGTGTCATATTTCGTTCGACATCCACTCCACTAGTTGGCAGACATGTCATACGTCATCCCCGAGTCCGAAAAAGGTCATAGTTTAAACAAAAGTTTTGAGCTACAACGCATTGAATCAGTGCGTGCAATACCGGAGCTAGTGTGCATGTGAGCCACTTAGTCAGAGCGATATTGTCAACGTTAGCGAGTATTTGCATTAGATTATCGTCTAATGGCATCAAAAAAGTTTACCTGAAATGAAGTGTTGGGTCTTCTATTCGCGGACCCTGATTCTGAAGGGGAATATCTGCCTTCAGGAAATGACGGTGATTCGTTTAGTGAGGCTTCAGATGCGTCCCTGCCTTCAATGATGCAGCTGGACAAAGTGAGAGTTTACTCCATAGTTTAGCTTACACCAAGCACAAACGTTGAATCGTTTGCCCAATGTCACTGGTGGGAATAATGTTTCACGGGTTCGGAGTGTTCATCGGGAAGTTAGCAGGGTGTTAGTGGTGTGGCGAACAAGGCTGGAGGTAGCCTAATAGCGCTAGCTTCTGTCTTTTGCCTCTCCACAATCGCGGCGACAGTAACGTGGTGGAGCCTTTGTCTAATGCGACTGGGTATGTTAGACGAGGTCGAAGTGCTCATAGGAGAGTTAGGGGGGAAATGTAGTGGCAGCGTGGGGAGTCGCAATGAGAATGACAGTAGGCCTAGTCCGAGCTGCGCAAATTCTCTCCACTCGGCGCGCGCGAGGCAGATCTGGCCATGCTACTTGCATGGTGGAGGTGGTGACACGCTCTCTCCCTCTCCCTCTCCCACACACACACACACACACATTAGGTCATGCATAGTCTATCACAAGATGATGGGAATGCCGGCCCTGTATGGATAGGGATAGGGAGTCATTATCTCTACAGCAAAAGGCCTGCTACATAAAAAAAAAAAATGTCAGCCATTTATTAGTAATGATTTACACTGTTGATTTGCTATCTATTTCCCTGATCATTTAGGACATACACTATGTGTTCCTTTTTGTGTGTTCATGTCCTTGTGATGTGTGTGTCATCTTTGTCAGCTAAGAAAAAAAACATCAACAAAAACAACAAAAAGAAAAAAAATACTAACATTGTCTCTTGTCTTGTCTCGTAATCTCACTCCTGATCTGTGCCTTGCCGTGGCAAATGAGCGTTTGAACTAAACAGGTCTTGTCTACTTGTGTTTGTGTGTCATCTGAATAATCTATATGTGCCCCATACATGGAATCAGAGTGCCTACTGTATGTAGTAAATGGAAAATCTCTACAGCAAAAGGCCAGTCTACCGCTACATGCATTTGGTTTGTTTCGGCCATTTATTAGTAATGATTTACACAGTTTGTTCACTACTTACTATTTACCTGAGCATTCAGTATTGTGCAATATAGCATACAGAAGGTGAGGGACATTTTGGGGGGAAAGAAGTGGTGCATTTGATCATTAAAACATGCGACTTTTCATGAAAATTCTATAATCCAAGATGGCCGCCACCATATGACGTCATAATATGCAAATTAGATATAAACATTTAATCTCTACATAAACTTTGGGTCATCCTTAATATTTCTCTAATTTACAGAAAGTCTCTATCTCTTATCACTTTTAAGATATAGCCTTTTGAAATGAAGATGTCAAAATTGATCGTTTCGGAAAAAAACCTCTGGCGCCTAAAGGGTTAATATACCTGCATAACAGGTCCACAATCTTTCTTTTTTTCTATAGATTTGAATACTCACAGTACATCTCTACTGTAGGTTCTAGCTACCTTAGAGGCTTCAAGCCTCTCCCTGACTAAAATGAATACCTGCTGTCTGAAAGGCAAGAAACAACACTCTCCTTTTAATCTTTGAGGCACCTGTTATTTGCAAGGTTGGAAATCCTACTTCCTCTCTACACAGTAAAACATCCTTACTACATCTCTGCTATACAGTGGGCATTACTTCAAATTGGCCAGCTTCCCTCGCGGTCCGCGCGTAACATCACGCGGCATCACGCGACTTTAATTTGTATTATTCCAGTGACGCTGCAACGACGCTGCAACAACCCAAACAACCGGCAGATGTCTCTTGTGAGCAGGGTATCTCGTAAAGCCTGGAAAACCTTACACAGACTTCACTACTTTAGCAGACTGGTTTAGAAATAATTTAATAGTCAGAAATATGCCTGCCCTGCCCTAATAAAGAAATATTTGGTTAACTGCGGGTGAATCCCGTTTGCAGCCGTAGAAGAAACGCAGGATGAATGAAACATTCCGGTTTTCTCTGAGTGCAACGATGATAGACAGACATCATTTGGACAAAATATAGAGCATATTAACCTCCGTTGCTCAGCCAAATGCCTTCCTGTTACGTCCTATTATCACGGAGTTACAGGCGATAAACGATTTTTGATGGTCACAAGTTTACTTCATTAGCGGTTTATTTTTTTGATTATTAAAGAGTGTTTTTCATTTAAAAGTTTGACTTTGTGCTTATTCAGTAGAGCATTTTGTGCTCTCCCCAATTCCAGACGTTCACATTGCATGTTTGTTTGTAATGGATGCAACCGTGAGATATGCGCTTGACGGCAAGTTGTTAACAGACATGAACCAAGACATACAGCCCAGCAGCAATCTATCTAAAATAACACATACTTGAAGTACCATTCATGATATGTTGTCAAATATTGAAGTCGTAGGAAGTTTACATAATTTAAGCTGTAGGATGTTTCATTCGTCCCCCATGCTGTTTCATTTGTCCCAGCCAGGAGGGACAAATGAAACAAAACACACGTTCGACTTCTCCTTAAATAACTCTTGAACGGTTTTGTTCAGAGCTATACATGCAACTGTATTTAACAAAGGACAGATGTATGTTGCTAGTGACAAAATATTAACTTTCAGTGTTTTACGATGTCTTTGTCATGGGGAAGTGTTTTTCCCCATGCATTTATTCTAGGCTACTGTCAGTGACTGCCGCGAGAGAAGCGGGTTCTGTGTTGCGTTCATTTCAGTGACTGACGCGAGAGAAGCGGGGTCTGTGTTGTGTTGCGTTGCATTAATTTATTTTCATTGGGCATGCCCTGCCGTGCCGTCCACATCTCTTCAGCACAGCAGCAGCAATGGCAACTCTTCGTTGAACTTTTAAGTGGTGTTCAATGGTGTTGCTAAGTAGGCCGAATTAGGCCTATAGGCCTAAATCAATATTAAATTAGTTATTGGATGATAATAAAAAGAATCGGAATTATTTGTGGTTGAGCTGGAAATTTCAACTTGGTGATCAAAAAGTTTTGGATTTCATGTTTGGATTTTCATGCATCCCAAGCAGCTTTCAGCCATAAGGCTACTTTGAGAACATTTCCTAATTCACCCGACACTAATATTCAAAATGTTGAAAACTATTTCGGCATAGCCTATAAGCAGTTTAATTAAATGTAATGTTAGTTGAGGCTTGGCCTCACAGATGCGCTCGTGCCTTAGATGGCAAGAAAAATCTTCACAATATAGGCCTATTAACTGAACGCCCGATTCACATTGGCTGGGGGGCAAGGGGGGGCCATAAGACATTTGTGCCAAGGGGTCTATGAATTGTTAATCCAGCCCTGCCCCCAACAAATCATACCTTCCCACCTCTGTGACAGCTTAAAAGAAGTCGAGAGGACTCCTAACTCACAGACCTATTCACAAACCGGTTTTTGTGGCATTTCGCCATGTTTTGAAATTCTATGCGGCTACAGGAGCTTCCAGTCGTGAGGAAGCAATTTTGCATTGTAGGCATAACTAACATGCAATAACGCCACCAAAAACAACCAAAACTAGGCTACTCATTGTCAACATGTAAATTAAATCATGTAACGTTATTGTGAATCAAATTAAAATGTTCTCCTCTTTGCAAACGTAGGCATAGGCATAGTAACAGATGAATTTAATAATGTTACAAAGATACTACATCAATCCGTATGTTTCATTAGGCTACTAGGCTATTTGTTTTGCCTTACTCTTGATTCATTTAGGCTAGGCCTTTTTATTCAGTTATTCATCATCTTCCGTCCTTGTGTAGCGCACGCATTCTCAGACCTGTCACCTGTCACTCATCATCGTAAAGGAGGTGTTTGGAATCATTACCGCGTTACAATCATCAGCCAATCGAGGTGGTCACTTCAGTCAAGCTCGTGCATGAGTAATAACGTCATCCATAGCAACGAAGACTCACTCTTAGTTTAGGAGTTGTCATTTTTCCTTACTAAGAGTAGGTCTGAAAGGCTTTGTGAATAACTTAATAAGAGAAACTCCTAGCTAAAATCTTTTATTGCTATTTAGGAGTACTCCTAGTGGTAAGATAAAAGGCTTTGTGAATATGGCCCCTGGTGTCTAACCCAATGCATAGCCAATTTACACAAAATAATGGTCGAATATTACTGATGATAATTGTTATTTAAGAACATGCAGTGCGCGTAGGGCACCAAAAACATCTTGCTCGTAAAAAATCATCATACCGCACATTGTGGGGGGTCTCTTATTACTGTAGGCTGCGCAAACCACAAGCCTTTATTTTGGGCAAGCCTGCATTCGAGGCAGGCCTTCTGTTGAAGAATTTTATATAAAGCCTGCGCTAACAGTAATCCTCCTGCCCCCGCTACCACAGCTGTGGATAGTGTGGCATGCTCACGCGTTATGTCTCCTTCTTGCAAACTTGACTAGGCCTATAGTGCAACCATTTACGTCTTCATAAAATAACAACTTGCCAGATATGCCTTTATAGCTTTGGGCTTCATTCAGCATTTTGTTCTTCCACTGGAAATGACTCTTCTACATTTGCTGCCTGCTGCACGACTGAAGTGGCCATTTCAAAGTAATGCCCACTGTAGGTTCTAGCAAACTGAGAGACTTTGCACTTCACCCTGACTGTAAAACTTATAACATACCTGCTGTCTCAGAGGCATGCAACCTGACCCTTTCTTTAATATCATTAATATACCTGCTCTCCAAGAGGCTCACAACCTTTCCTGTTCTCTACAGAGTTAAATGTTTTTGAACTACAATTAATTTTCTATTGTTTAGTTATTGATAGTGGTAGTAGTATCTTTGCCAAAGAGATCATATTTTTGCTGTGTTTAGCTAATTTGTTTGTCAAGATTGTCTGCCTCTTTAAAAGTTTACACAAAAAGTATCAGATCAATCAACTTTAGCCACCATGGATAAACCTAGCAACAACCTAACAATGACCTCAAGTACCCTAGCAACAGAGAAGCAACCACTTTCACAGCTAACACCTAGCAACCAACATGATTAACCTAGCAACAAGCATATCAACTACCATAACTACCCTAGCAACAGCCTAGCAACAACCTCAAGTACCCTAGCAACAGCCTAGTAACCATGTCAAATCCCCTAGTAACAGCCTAGCAACCACATCCACAGTTACAACCCAGCAACCAATATACCAATCAATATGATTACCCTAGCAACCAGCATAGCAACCACCATAACTAACCTAGCAACAGCCTAGCAACCACCTCAAGTACCCTAACAACAACCTATCAACCATTTCCAGGATGACAACCTAGCAACCAACATAGTGACCAACATGTTTACCCTAGCAACCAGCCTAGCAACCACTTGAGTTACTATAGAAAGACCACAACTACCCTAGCAACACCTTAGCAACCATCTTAATTACCCTAGCAACAACCTAGCAACCACCACTATAATGTCAACCCATCAACCACCATAGCAACCAACATGATTACGCTTGCAACCAGCATAGCAACCACTTTATTTGGCATAGCAACCCTCATATGTACCATATGGAGAAAGCATTATATATGCATCATATATTCATTAGGATACATCAGATTCTCATGTAATTATTCGTTCAACTTTCATCTCAGTTAACCATGTTTTTTTTGGCATTTAGACACTTCACAAACCTAGATAATATCCTCATATACATTTTGTAAAAGATTGCTATGAGGTTCATAGAACTATATGAGTGTTGTAACAGTTGTAAATACTCTCTCTCTCTCTCAGTAGTAATATCCTCTTCTCTATGAGAACATTATTGTATCTGAACGTATGTGTGGCCTTACCTGCAGAGTCGGGTAGCAACCAGATTTTCACTGGTACTTACCATCTTCTTGCTGACATTTGATGGGAAACTGTAGACCTATATCCAAACATATAGCACCAGCACCTGCAACCATCAGAGTTGTTTGTGTCATCTATCCTCTTTTACTCTAATAGTTTTAATTCTAGTGCTTGATTTAGGATTTAAATGTAATTTAAACCGTTCATCATTTACAGCAATAGTGACCTACAATCTGAAGTTTGCTTACCTTACTTCATTACATCAGTTTTTGGCCTTGTGGTGGTCCTGTAGTGGATCTCCTAGTGGAGGGGAAAAAATGGACCTTAGTGGTGATCATAGCCAGCAGAAATATCAACATTATATTATTATTATTTATTATTATTATTATTATTATTATTATTATTATTATTATTATTATTACTATTATTATTATTATTAGTAGTAGTAGTAGTAGTAGTATTTATTCTGTATAATTGTAATAGCCTATATATTAAAATTAGCAGATTAGCAGTAAGAACTAACTAACTTCCCACCTTGTCTCTCCACTCTGGTATCATGAAATGAACCTCTTCTAGTGAAAGTAAGCAAAACAATCTTATCTCCTTAGCAACCTGTCAATAGAGTTCTATGATATGTTTAGAAATGTTCCAGTCATTTAGTTCCACTTGAATGTGATTGGTTGGTTGGTTAGATGTGATGTCACAAAATAGAATGCATGATGTCACAAAAGCAACCACAAAAGAGAACACAAGAGAGTCACCATTAACCTGCCGGCATTGAATGTTAATGTGAATGTTAATGCCTCTTGAACTTGATGCAGATTTTAAACAGGTGATTTTAATTTCTGGGAACATCTGCAGTCATCAAAATAATGACTTCATTCATGTCCTTTTCCAAAGTATATTACTGATATGTTTTCCCATTGCTAATACCTGCATAAGGTACCCGAATGATCCCAAATTCATATTTTATTGAGTGTAACCTATTTAATTAAACTAGACAGTTCAATTATCTCTTCTCTCTTTTATATTTTTGTCTTAGTAGTTTTATCAATGAAATAAAATACCATTATCCAGAGACTATTTCCCGACCTGAATACCAACTCCGTTCCCTTGGCATGTAAGAAGAAAACTATCATCCCTGTTCCCAAGAATCCTCATGCTGAAGCCATTTATGATTTCAGGCCTGTGGCAGTTACCTCGATCTTCTGCAAATGTATGGAGAGAGGGAGAGAGTCTGGACCCACTCCAGTTTGCATGTATGGCAAAAGACGGAGCTGAGGATGCCAGTCTAAATCTTCTGGACACAGTGGCTGGCTAAAGGCATCTTGATGCTCCAAACTAGTGGCCTACGTCAGGATTTTATTCATGGATTGTTCACCAGCTTTTAACACAGTAAATATGAACATACTTTTGCATCGACCTCCAAGAACTAAAAGTCAGCACAACACTGCTGTTTAGGATTAAGAACTTTCATAACTTTTAAAAACAGATTCCATCGTGTCAGAGTGTAGGGTCCTAAATCCAGCAACATTGTTTTGAATAATGGTTGAATAATGGTAATAACAGGGCTGTGTCTTGTCACCCATTCTTTTCTCCATACGCTAATGAAATCACCTGCAAGCACAATGGAATGTCCCTTTTCAAATATGCTGATGAAATTGCCTAGGTGGCCCATCTGACAGAGCAATCCCTGTCCATATAAAGGCATGTGGTCCTTTGGTTCAAGGAGAGCTCCCTGCAATTGAACATCAGCAAAACCAAATGGCCTGGTTGTGGGGCAAGCTGAACACCTGACTTCCCACACCCTCTCTCAAAACCACTCAGGCTGGAAGGGCAGATGCTACAGGTCAAGACCTCTAAATCCCTTAGCACAGAAATCGACTGCAATCTGTCCTTCACACAACATGCTGATGGAACTATAGAAGCACAACAGTGCATGTTTCTCCTGAGGAGTCTGGAAGGTGTTAATTTTAGATAGGACATTTCTACAATGGTATGACGGTCACTCTGTGGCAGTTTACTGTGTGTGTGTGTGTGTGTGTGTGTGTGTGTGTGTGTGTGTGTGTGTGTGTGTGTGTGTGTGTGTGTGTGTGTGTGTGTGTGTGCGTGCGTGCGTGCATGTGTGTGTGTGTGCGTGCATGCATACGTGCGTGCATGTGTGTGTGTGTCTGTTCAAACGTGTGTGCACTGCTTCAAGTCTGCAATAACACACACTTCTGCCATTATGCAATTATATCTTATGAATTTTCCCTTGGGGATCAATAAAGTACTGTTGTATAAAATTATCCTATGGGTTGTAGACATCATGATGAGAGAACGAGTTTGAAACTGTAAAGCATGTATTCATATAACCTTAATCATAATCAAGTAATACACTGAAGTTATTCCTAACCATAATACTTTTATATCATTTAAAATAACAAGTTTAACTATATTAACATACTGAAGCTATTCTACCAGAATTCCCCCTACGTGCGCTCTGTATCCCTATGTCTCTTTTTGCTGCCCTGTGTCTCATTTTGTTGCACTGTGTCTCATGCTGCCTTAGCCTGGGCCTTTTAAAGAAACCAAAGTCGGCCTTGAAGCTGCAAGATAACGCGTACACAGGGCGAGCTCTACTCATAACAACCAGTAGGAGAGTGCAGGGGGGCGAACGATATTTAACCCATGCACAATGTATGACATGTATGTGTGATACTGTACACCCCTGAACTTTCCGTAAACTTAAGGTGAAAAGTTTGTTCGGGGTAGTGTTGTGTCAGCATTTTGGAGGGGTATAAGTAAGAGAGTTCTACCTTTGTTCGGGAGTGCGATCATGCGATCCACTCAGGCTTTGCGCTATGTAGTCATTAAAGGAATTTTTGCACGGAACTCTGCCGGACTTTTGCGTTTCTTTTTGGGAGAAGTTTTTGACTTCAGCACTTATAATGGTGTATTTTTGTTACGTTGTAGGCAAGATGTTTGGACTTAATTTCTGGCCCGAGTCTGAATATCTGCCACGACAGTACCTCTATCTATCTATCTTTCTATCTATCTATCTATCTGTCTATCTGTCTATCTGTCTGTCTGTCTATCTGTCTGTCTGTCTGTCTGTCTGTCTGTCATTTATTCATTTATGTGATGAATTAAGTGATTTTACTTAATTTACTCCTGAATCTTCTGTTAGGGGAACCAAAGAAAATGACCTTGTACACATGGTGGTGTTTTAGTCTGCCCTAAAATAAACAAATCATTTTAGAAAGATATCATGTTATCCAATAAGCAAAGCGCACCTCTGTTACCTGTCCAGTATATGGCAGGCATCCACACATTCTGTAATTACTACCAGAGGTAATATTTTCTTCATGTAATTTCTGTTAACATTAGATTTACTGATTTGATTGATTGATTGGGTGACCTAATATATTTTTATTGCTATAGAAACAGCCATACCATAATCTACTAAACCCCTCTTCTACTGCCCCCCCCCCCATAAATGCACAAATAGGCTGACACCAGACATAATTTCACTGCATTTCTTACATCCAGTAACTATATGCATGTGACAATAAACTTCCTTGTATCCTTGTATACCCTTAAATACCCTCAGGAAGATAAAGGGTTTTGATGAAGAATAGTTTAGATTGAGGAGCGATCTTTCCTCATACCATGCTCGGATAGTATATTTACACAATAGCAAGTTTGCGGTTTGCTTCACTCTCCACTGGTTGTTTCTGTGTGTTAAATTACAGCATAATGAGTGAGTCTCTAGCCACTTTGTGTGTGTGTGTTTTTTTGTTTGGTGCTCAGGTTATTCCACTCCAAAGAGCATGCCCTGCACCAGCATTTGTTTAATGACTGCAGTTAATAAATCTTCCAGGGGAACAACTTAATGATGTTGAGAAAGGCGGGATAGTAAGGCCATTAAAGCCATTATCAGCACTGCTCTCTTCCCTCCTACCCCATTAGAAACAGAAATATAATGAGTGACCAGTGTAACAGTATGCAGAAGATTTGGACTCTCCTGAAGTGTTTGCTATTTTTCACGTACAGTAGTCCCCCCACAGTGCTTTGCTTGGGGAACTTTTATTAGTATTTCTCAGGGAATGTTTGCTGTTAAAGTTGGATGCCTCAACAAAAGTGTACCTTAGAATGCTTTGCAATGAAGTGTCATCATTAAGACTCGTTCTATTGAAAAAGAAATGGAGAGATGCTTGTCTTCCTCTGTTACTTTTAAAAGGAGCTGTTCAGCAGCAACGGTTGCTGTGTTTGTCAGTACATAAGTGGTGGTTGAATGCCTTTTGCAAGTTACAGAGAATAAAAAAAGGTATTATTGGATGGACAGTGTCAAACTTCTTTTTTTTTTTTTACCGACCAACACACAGGATCTTTTGTTGTTTCTGCACAGTGCTCATAACCAAGTGCTACACCAATTCTCCATTCAGCAGTTTAGGCACACAACTGGTACCATGCTGTATTTGTTCTGTATATCTGGAACAAAAGATAAGTGCAGATAATAGGACCCAGGGCTATTTACCACCGACATCTTCGCTCAAATTTATAAAAGAGAGAGAAGCTATAGACTAGATCGAAACAAACACAGATATAGACATCCAGCACAGACAGTCAGATAGGTTTGCACACACACACACACACACACACACACACTCTCTGCCCTCTCCAGTTGAAAAGGCAGATGCAAAGCAAAGCTCTAGCTTATTACTGATGCTCCTTCACCCGAAGCAATGGCTAAATGCTCCAGATAGCTTGTTTACATTTTCATGCTAAACCCTCATTAAACCACTAAGTCTTTTCTGAGTCTTTTTTTTTTTTGGCTGCATGTGTTTGTCCATGTGCATTGGGTGGTAGCCAGCCAACACAGTGACCAAACAAATACCTAGGGACATGATGACTTACATTGGTCAAAGTGTTTATTTCAGATGTGAGATGTGCTTTTGATGTGAGATAGAGAGGGCAAGATGCAGTTGTAGGGCACTCCTTCATGGTACATGCAAAGTGTGTTCACTTGGTGGGGTAACTGTATCTTATCACTGACCATAGTGCCAACAATCATGCAGAATTTAATGTGCTCCACTGTGTTTGATGGCTGTTTCTTCTCCTGGTTTGCTTATCTTCTGCTGAGATAGAGAGGGCACATTACAAGTTTCTCCAATATCCTTTCACCACTGTAACCTATGAAACATGGCACACTCAAACAAATATTCATACTTCAAAAACAAGCTTTCTCATGTTTGATCACCCCTGAGCTTAGCCTGAGGGAACTCAGACGAACCAATTAGCAAATTTGAATTTGCTCTGTAGGTCCATCTGATGACCTTCCCATTGAAACCGATTTCGGAATCGCCAAAACCCAATGAACCAAATGACAGACAGGGGAGAACAGTTAGCAGAGCTGGTCAACACAACCAATGGCTGTGCTGATGGCATCTGTGTTCAGTTTACTTTGGAATTGAGTAAACAACTACATTTAAAACCTTTGTTTACAAGAAAGATGTGTTTGCTGTACTTCTGAAAAGATTTGATAAGAGTTCAATGTACCAATTTAAGTTTAATTTCACAGCTGATTACGCCTATTGGGAATCTGAAGTGAATAAAGGGTCTCCAGATTTGAATCGGTCTGGTGTCAGGCAGGCCACTGAGAGCAGAGTATAGTTTCAGATATGATACACACATAGTGTCACTGTTGACACAAATTCACTTCTCCATACTTGACACTTTGACCTTAGGGTCACCCAATGGTCAAATCTACTTAAATAACTATATTCAATTTATCTTTTCCAACTGCATGCATTG
Organism: Alosa sapidissima; assembly: GCF_018492685.1. Taxonomy (NCBI): domain Eukaryota; kingdom Metazoa; phylum Chordata; class Actinopteri; order Clupeiformes; family Clupeidae; genus Alosa; species Alosa sapidissima. The sequence goes on from NC_055962.1 coordinate 11,712,927, forward strand.
GTTGTCTCCTAGTCTGTGGGGGTCTTTCTTTTCTTAAACTTTAAACAGCAGAGTGGTCACTTTGTCTGGGGGAATTGTGCAAGGCTGTCAGAGACAGCCCTTGATATTCTGAAAAGGTCAAGGTCTCACTTCCGCTCCAGTTGCCGCTAAGAACACTACCCATCGACTCGTCTGACAGATGAGAGGGGCCTTGGGGTCTTTCTGACGCACCACTGAGCGGAGTGTGAGGGCTGTGAACCACAGGGTCACAGACATGCACACACTCCTGTCACTGTCACACACACCCCTGCCCTGCTCATACTAACCCTATGGAGAGAGTCGGCTTCTGTGAAATGATGACACAAACCAAGGGATGTGGTGATATGTTCATGGTGTCTATTTAGCTTATTTTGCTATTTTGTCTTCAGTGATGATGTTTGTGTGTGTGTGCGCACTCGTGTGTGTCTGTGTGTGTAATTGGGAAAAATGTATCAAAGGTCTTCAAACTGTTTAATATTTAGAAATAGCCATTAATTCAGGGGACATGTCTATTGCCCTTTGAAACCTGACTGCATGTCACAAATTGTTTGTTTTAAGTCAGGCCTCGGACAAAAAAGAGAGACTAAGAAAGAAGAAAGAGTGATAATGAAAGTCCCATACAGAGAGATACACTCTTTGGTACTTTTGAACAGTAGTGTGGGAATAGCATTTTGGTTCACCATTTGGAGTGAATCTGGTTTCTTAAAATGACTTTCCTCCAACAAGGTCAAAAATGTATTTGATTGCATACTTTGCTTATGTAGAAACACGGCATGCGTTTGTGTGATTGCAAGTATGTGTGTGTATGTGTGTGTGTGTGTCTGTTTGTGGGTGTGTGCCTGCGTGCGTGTGTGCCAGCATGCATGATAAAAAATAGTTAGTGTCTGCAGATTTTGCACAGCCCTATCACTCTCTGATTTTCCACATTAATGACGATGCTGGCCTTTAATATGGAAAAAAAAAAAACATAAAAATGAAATCCCCATTAAAACCGCTCACAGCTGCTGGACATTCTGGCGGGTCAAGTGGGAGCCCAACAAGTGGATAATCCCGCTTTAGGACACCTCTCTTGGGGGGCGGACGCTAATCTGCCGCCTCTCATATGGAGATGTAATCTGGAACGAGCTCCAAATGGATCAGCAGTGGTGACCTGGCAAAGCCCTGACAAGAGGAAGGTCTCTGTGTCAGCCCTCCACCACATAGTTCCTTTCTCCTTTTTGTGTTGTTTCATTAAGGACTTGTTGATGACTTTGATCAAACTCCAATCTGGAAGATTTGTTAAACTAGAGATCGTGTGGAGAGAAAGGCATGATAAATCTAAATGTCAAATGACAAATGAGAATCACTTTTTTGTGGCCAACAGGACTAACGTTTATTAACATTGTTAATAGAATGTTGATATCCTTATCTAATCTTTAAAAAGAAACATAAAAACCTGATTTCAAACATCAATATGTATATGTTTCTTGGAGCCGGCAGCCATACTTTAGGCAATTACCTTATTTATCCAGCAGGGGGCCTTGTCACATCATATCCCATACTGTGGAAGAGATCATCCATTCAAATACAACCAGGTGCATGTGATGTGAACTGTGAAAAGCCCCTACGATTCTATGCACTGTTTTAAATATAAATCCAATATTTAAAACATCTTTTTATTGATAAGATTTGAAACTAGATTTGCCTGTCAAACTAGAAAGTGTGTCTTCTGTCACTCATATGATACACTGATATACTTCTGCTTTGTCGTCTTATTCCAAACTAAATTCTAAAAAGTTGAGATTGTTAAATGATTAGCAATATATTTGTGGTGAATGAAAATAAACTGTCATTCAAGTCAAGTAAAGATAGATCCCATTCTCTACATTCTTCCGTCAAACAAAACTTTTATTTTTTTTGTAATTCTGTCCTCTCAATTCACAAGGTTATGGATAAAAACAAGGTCTGTGTCTCCATCAGAAGAACAACTGATGAGGTCTGATACAGCTGCATGTACAAGGGCATGTTTTGTGAATAGAAACATCACACACACACATGCACCCATCCCTCCCTGCAAACACATACACACACATGGACAGACACACTAAAAATGTGTACGGCAAGCAAGAGACACTTGATTTGCATTAAAGCCCCCTCACACTAACCAGGCTTAATGATTGAGTGCACATGCATTTCTGCACATTAGTGCAAATGAGCAATGGAAGTCGCAGGCCTTCAGAGACCGATGGCCCTGATTTGCTTAAAGCTCTGATTATGCACCCTCTGAGGGCCAACATCGTGGACCAACGGCCAATCAAGAAGGGGAGAGGCCTGCAAATATATTCATGTCTGCCTGCCCGTGTGCTGTCACATGTTTGGGGGTACTGTACATGCGTATGTCATGAAGCTACAGTATTGTGCTACTCTAAGTGGCATCTGCATAAAGTGCATGAATAGTTAATTGGCAAGAAAGAGACCCTCTGTCTCTTAGTCTCTCCGCTTTCTGTCAACTCTCTCTCTCTCTCTCTCTCTCTCTCTCTCTCTCTCTGTGTGTGTGTGTGTGGATGGGGGAGTAAATGGATCATGATCTGGTTAATAGAATGGAATGTGACAGGTCATGTGTATATTTGGCTGACAGTGGAAAACAGATACAAGGAAGAAGAAAGTGAGGATGTGTGAAGGAAGGATGGATGGATAGGAAGAGATCGGCCAGAGAAACGTGCAAAACACGGCATTCTATCAGTGTCAATTCACCTCACAGAATGTGTTAGGTGAACTAACTAAACTATGAAAACATCTGTGATTGTGTGCAGCCAAACCAACATAAAGAGGGGAAACAGCTTGCATACAAAAGCACGAGGTTAAATGAGAACATGTCACTTCAATAAGGCAGTAATTCTTAAACTTTTTGTCAGGCGACCCCCCCCAAAAAACATAGGCCATGTCTCGCAACCCCCTTTACTCTAACTGGCGGAATTTGGTTTTGAAATGTTGCGAGATGGGCATTGGAAGCAGAGGCAGAAAATGTCTTCTCTCATAAGTAGGCAATGTCAACACCAAAGGCATTATGTCAATGGCAGCCTGTGACTAAAAACCTTTAAAAAATGTCTTTAATCCAGACTGCAAATCATTTTGCGACCCCTCCAATATTTTTGCCGACCCCTAGTTTAAAAACTACTGACATAATCAATCATCATATAGCTGTCCTTTTGAGATCTGTTACATTTCCAACTACTGATTACCAACTTAAGTCCAGCAAGGCCACAGTCCAGAAAATTGTCTCCACAGAGCGATCCAGGAGACACAGACAATGACGTTACTACACTGGATCCCCCAATGATACGGCTTATTTTCCAGTCTCATCTAGCTGAAGGATATATTTTATGGACCTGTACCTTCTGCTGTTTTCAATCCACCCCTTCTAAAGGCATCCTCGCAGAATCACAAAGAGAATAGTCAAGAATGACAGCAATTACAACTCATTTTGAGAACAAAATGGAACAACGCCCTTCTGGGAATGGTGACTTTAACTGCATGAGATTACGGCAGGCGACTCAGTACATAGTGAAACAGAATCACCACACTCCACCAACAAGACCAAGACACTGAGACCATAACATCTGAACCATCATCTTAAGTGGAAGGAGAGAAAGAGAGGAGAGAGAGAATAAGACCTGGCGTGTGTAGACTAGCCTGAGAAAATCCCTATAATCAGCAGAAATGGAACAATAAAAGAAATATAAGCAGGGAGGATTTGTGCCTGCTATTTTTAAAAAAAAATATGTGTATTTCTACGGAGGCGAGTGTCAATATTGATAATCCACAGTGTCTTTGGATTTGTAATCCTTCTTTGGAATTAAGGCCACCGGAAAGGACTTTGACAAATTACTTGGGGATAAGGCAGTAAAATTATCAGATAGCATTGTATGGGTAATATCCTGTACACCAGGCAGTGATGCTCATTTAGACATTCAATCCTTGGGGCAAGACAACAATAAGAGCTTAGATGTGAGCCTTTGTTGTTTTGAGTGTGATGACACAAATTTATGAGAGAAATAACAAAGAAAGGCTGGGGCATGCAAAGATTGAATACCGTAAACTAATCCCTCCCGCCCCTCTAATCTAGGAAAGGGGTTAGCAGTGTTATATTTGCGGCAGACTTTAAAATGATTGGTGTTTTTTCTGCTGCTGTTCATCTGTGGAAATGAGCAATTGAGATTCAGAACAAAATAGTGCGCATTTACTAGTAGCTGTTGTGTTGTGGGGATGAAATAATGCATTTGATTACATGCTAATGTCGATTTTATACTCTGGCGTGTGTTTGGTGGGTAGGGGGATGACTTTTTGTTGAATTGTTTATCATAAATATTTGCTGTACAGAGCCAGGTTAAAGGCATTTTACCACTTGTTCGAATGAACAGAAATGCTACAATGATTTGCTCAATTTGCTTATTACAGAGAGATGCGTGCAAGTGTAACTATTATTTTAACAGATTACAGTATTTACTGGTTGCACTGAAATATGTAATGTATAGATATTGACTGAAAAATAGCAAGTGGGAAAATTCCATTGTCCTTGACAGATGAATCAGAGAGTAAAGGAAACATATAGAGGCAATCAGAGTAATCACTGTGAACGCCTCTTGACATTTGCCATGGTGGAGGTGATTTTGCTGTGCTAGACTGTGTGGGCTCTTGTGTTGTTTTAATGGTATAAGTATGGAGATGTGCTCAGATGATTCCTACATATCAAATTCCAACCAGGACGTGGGAACATGCCAGGGAATCAGAGGCAGATAAATTTCACATCTTTTTACCTGTTGGTGGATGGTGCCTCCCTCCCACATATTCAAATTGGTTTTCCACTGATTTTCTGCAGTGTGCTGGGAATCATATTCAATTGTTTATTACTTCCTGTGAGATATGGCTGTAAATATGTAAAGAAATAAGGTATAACTATAGTAATTACACCATTATTACAATGTTATATACATCAGACAATTACCTGCATTATTTGATATATGGGGAGGGTTGAGCTGTAGTCTGTTGTGACTACAGGACTGAATAACAATCAGTTAAATGCAGAAATGTCCGATCGCAAAGCAGCTTAGGAATCTGGGACAATAAGAGGTGCATCAAAACTGAACACAATTACTTTTCAGACTTGCACACCATAACCAAAAAGGGAGGGAACAACAATTATTAACAAACTTGTTTTAGCCAGTCGTGTATTGGTAATTGTTTATCCAATTTGGTGTAGCTTTTGGATAAGTCATTGTGATTCAGAAAACAAATTCAGGACAGCAACCCCTTCTAAAATATGCGGCTCTGTCAGCACTTGCAGTACGCCCTCACTCAAAAAGTGTACACATCATCATTGAACTGGGTAGAGCTCTCTTTGCTGTGTTGGCACAGTGTGAGATGTTGGGCTATGGCTTCAGGGAGAAAGAAACTACAGGAGAGGATCCTCCTCACAAACAAACAAGACCAAAAAAATGTCCCCACATCAACCCTCACATTTCACCGAGGCTTCTTCCATCAGTCCTGAAATAAAAAGAATTAGGCTACGGATCCTGTGAAACAAACAAACAAACAAACCTAAACAAATCTAAGACTGATAGTTCCTCTTGTGCCCCCCCCCCCTGTCTCTCTCTCTCTCTTAGTGAGATCAACTTCTGCCTCACTGGACTCTAGGAGGCAAGAGAGAGGGAGAGAGAGAAAAAAAGAGTGAGAGAGAGGGAGGCCTGGCACTGCTTGTCGTTGCTCATCACGATGCGGCGATGCCGCTGTTCCGGTAAGATATCCAAACGAGAGCCTTGCACCACCAACCCTGGAGGCTACAAAAGACACAGAATTGAAACTTCCGTGAGTGTCTTCCCAAAGCAACAAATCCCCTTTTGCTCTCGTGCACACTTTATTTCTTAACCCAGCGGGCCCTCAAAAAGACTCAAACCACTTTCTCTCTCTAAAAAAACTATATGCAGGGTTCATCAAGGCTGTAACCCCAATAAGCAGTTGGCGTCAAACATTGCCTCTCGTGTTTGTGTTACCCCTGAGTCAAGAAGCAGCTGACATGGTTGTGCAGAGAATAGTGACTCACCCAGCCCAACAGATCCTATTGTTGTTGATATTGTTATTGTGTCAGACAGGCCGTGTCCAAATAGGCTCTCTGGAGGTCCTGGAAGAGGGCACTGTTGTTGTGGCACTTGGGTCCAGCCTCCTTGCAAACCCTCACATGGGATTTGGTGTCTGTGGGCTGTCTGTCAATACTGTGGTCTGTCAGTCTTCTCAGTGTCTTGCATCACCCCGAGGCAAAGGCATGTAACCCTGGCTGTGTCTGAAGCACCTGTCTGTATGAACGACTCACACAGTTGGGCATGCATCTAAGCCTCTATTGCACTGGCACTACAGTAGACAGTTGAGACTCATCACATCACGTGATAGATAAATGAAAACATAAGAATGTTCTAGCGGTGCAGTGTTAAAATGAAGCATATGCTTAATGAAGGGTCAAATTTCATTCACAAGGTCATACACAAATTAGGGAGTCACACACTGGTATTTTGACGATAAATCTGATATAAAATGAAATATAGAAACAAGTCATCTTTTTGTATGATTTTGTTTTGTATAAGGTTACAGGCTTTTTAACTCACTCATATTTTGAGTATAATTAATTGAGCCAAAAAATGAGACATCACACAAAAAGTGTGTAATAATGTTGACCATAATCCTGTAAATCTGATACCTTGACAACCCTGACTCAGACATAGGATCAGTGTGATATCAAGGCACTTGCACAAACAGATCTGTACAGATAGATCTTTTGCTCAAGGACCAATGCAATCTTAGCTTCATATGTGTTGTTTCTTTATTAACAAAGTTTTTTTTACTTCTATGAATAAGATAGAGATTGTACAGTACACAAAAGCACGTCTCTCACCTACTCTCACTTCTGACTCTCAGATGAAATGCTTTCCTTTATTGCCGCATGATTGCAATACCTGGATGAAGAAGGGAATATTTTCAGAGGCTTATGTGTAATCAAGACTCGAAATGTGAGTGGTGAGATGGCAAGTGAGTGCAGGTGTAGCCTGTACACAACTGATTAGTTGCACTGAAAACACTCATAATCTTCTCATACAGAGATGTTTTTTTTTAGCTCCCTGAGGCTAAGTAAGTTTTGATAGGCCAGCAGGATACAAATGTTAAGATTGAGAAACATTTTGGACTGTTATGCATGTATTTTTGCAACTTCTTGATACATTTACACGTATTCTTTTAGCAGACAACGTTATCTAAAGTGACTTACATATGTCAACTATATTACAAGGGATTACATTGTCCCCGGGTTAAATGTCTTGCTCAAGGGCACAGTGGTGGAGGCTGGGAATTGAACCAACTTTCCAGGCTAATGCATGCTAACCCAGCTCCTTAACCACTACACTACCACCGCCATATATATTAGCATCAACAACGATGTTAAACTGAAATGTGACTTCCCTTTGTTCCGCTTTTTTTTTCATCATAAAGGAAAGCTTTTGTAAAGCCATTTGAGACTAGCAGGTTTAGCCTTAGGGCTTTCTGTGTTTTTGTACATGATAGCAGCAACACTCATTCAGTGACACTGAATCATCATGAAAAATTAGAATCAACAACATCCCTTGCTCTGGTGTAAGCCTAATGCACTTGGTGTTTGAGCAACATATATCTTAAGTGCAGAAAGCCTTCTGAAGCAGACACTCAAGTCACCCAGTGGACTTGCCTGTCTTTAATTTAGCTTTTAATGTTGACCCCTCAGCTCAAGATAAATAATTTACCCAAGTAATTAGCATATTTGGCTGCTTCTGAAGATCAGCAAGCCCCACTTATGGGTTTTAATGGCAATGGGAGAGCAGAGGGCAATGTCACGGGCACTGCAATTGCTATCCCATCACGTCAATTTTGCTATTCAGTGAGTGTGATGTAGGCCTACCTGTAGTATCTCAAACAAATGGCAAACACATTTCAGACCTATAAGTGAAATGTATATAAAAAAAAAACATTCCTATGCCAACCTACATTTAAGCTATAGGCTAGGCTACCTGACAATTTGATCAGGCCAACAAAGACGTTGAATTAGGCAGCAGTCTACTGTGGACTAAAGTAGGCCTACAATAAATAATGCAAGATCTGAAAACAAGTCAGATGTGTGTGTGTGTGTATATATATATGCTGACAAGATAACCCAACGATTTACAGGCTGTAGGAGAACTCCGTATAAATTAATGATTAATGTGAAGGAGAAATATTAAGGCACGTAATTCGGCCGCTGAGCCCTACTGTTTTCGTTGACACCCACTGCATTTCTGTCTCCAAAACTGATGCTATTTCTGTGCAGTATGTGATGATGTAATTCTCAGAAGCACGCAACCTGCTGTATGCAGGCCTACCTACATCCGGGCTTCGAAAGAAGAGCGATAGCTTGTGTTTAGGTAGGTAATGCAGGAAAAATTGGGCACCCAACTGATATGCTTCATTGGGAAATATATGTACGTAGAGTAGAGTATGGTTCTCTAATACTTCGCATAAAGCTTTCAAAGAATAATATATCTTTGACTGGCCCATGTAGATACCATGTTTTTTCCATCTGAATGTAGCCGGTTGAAGGCGGTCTCTCCCCTTCATTACAATCGCTCTGATCCCTCTTTTCCCTCGGTGTTCCATTCCCAGCAGTAAGCTAGCTAGCAACCATTCAGCTAAGGATAGTTTGCTAGCCACTGTGCTGCTAGCTACACCCCTCTTCTTTTTCTGCATGGTTTCACACAGCAAATCGTAGCATACGGATAACGGTAAGTGACGAAATTGTCTCAATTTTCTTGAATGTCAATGATGGAACTCTCTGTTCTCTTTGTAGCTCTCTGACAGTTAGCTAGGTAGATAGCTAGCATGCTAGTTGCATAACCAACCATCCAGTTGCAGCCAAAGGGAGGGCTCAAGGGAGAAAAACAGGCCGTCTAGTGAAGTCGCAAGGCATACAACGCATGTCGATAAATCCCCAATAATGAGCCTTATTAGCACTATATGCACAATTGCAGTGGCGATAGTACTTCAGATATTTAACTTTTCTTAATTGTAAACAGCTCAGCCATTCATTTGTTAGCTGTCCATCAGCCTCACTCAAATATGAGTTTTTGCCATAGGCTATGGTCTTTGCTCTCTAATTAGCTATCGCTAGCTGACTAGCATTTACGACTACCAAAACTTGCTTGCTAGCTAGCTCCTACATCCATAACAAATCGGTTAATATCAGCAGACATTCTACTAATGTTGTTACATTGCAACGGCACCAGTTTATCAAGTTAGCTAAGTGACTGTCATAGTGGCTTATTCACATTGCTCGTTCATGTTATTAACTCGAATGTCACTTTTAGCCAGCGGGCTAGCCAATGGCAGCTAAGGTTAGTGTACTGAACGCATTTGTAGCCAAGCAACGAATACAGCTCTTTCCGTGTTGTTAAACTTGAAATTGAGGTCTATATTGACTTAACTTGTCAACGTGTTTAAAAGGGGCAGGGGCAGACATCTGTAATGATTGATTGATTTGTTAGTTTTGACAGTTAACGGTAGCTAAAATGTCATGATGTCATCATGTTAAAGTAGACAACTGCTGCTGACCATCAATCTCCCTCCCTGTTTACGTTTATTGATTGATTAACCCTGTTGAAAAACTTATTTTTTGTGGCATTCTATAAAGTCAGCTGGATCCATTAGGATTTGTGATAGTAAGGCAATTATGTTGTGTTATTTTTTATCACCTATGTTTCTTACTAAGTCATTGATTGATGTCCATTCTGAATGAAAGCATTAAGCTTCTTAGCTGTTAAATTCTAAGCATAATTCAAAGTGATTTAATATCGTTCTGATGTTTTTTGTTTGTTTGTTTGTTTGTCTTCAGAAAGAAACAGAACAAGAACATGGGGGCTTTTCTGGACAAGCCAAAGATGGAGAAGCACAATTCGCATGGTGAGGGCAACGGCCTCCGCTATGCACTGAGCAGCATGCAGGGCTGGAGGGTGGAGATGGAGGATGCGCACACGGCAGTGATCGGCCTGCCCAACGGCTTGGCTCCCTGGTCCTTCTTCGCCGTGTATGACGGACACGCAGGCTCCCAGGTGGCACGCTACTGCTGCGAACACCTGCTGGATCACATCACCAGCAACCCAGACTTTCGAGGCATAGGCTGGAGTGGGAGTGGGAGTGTCAGTGTCGGTCTTAGTGGTGGTGGTGGTGGTGGACGAGGCTGTGTGGGAGAGGAGTGTTCAGAGTTCACAGAGCCGTCGGTGGAGAGCGTGAAGAAGGGCATCCGCACAGGCTTCCTGCAGATCGACGAGCACATGCGGGCGCTGTCGGAGCGCAAGCACGGCGCCGACCGCAGTGGCTCCACGGCCGTGGGCGTGATGATCTCGCCGCGCCACATCTACTTCATCAATTGCGGCGACTCGCGAGCCTTGCTGAGCCGCGGCGGCCGTGTGCACTTCTTCACGCAGGACCACAAGCCCAGCAACCCAGCGGAGAAGGAACGCATCCAGAATGCTGGCGGCTCCGTCATGATCCAGAGGGTCAACGGCTCGTTGGCCGTTTCGCGCGCCCTTGGCGACTTCGACTACAAATGTGTGCATGGCAAGGGCCCCACTGAGCAGTTGGTGTCACCCGAGCCTGAGGTCTACGAGATCGAGCGCTCCGATGCCGAGGACGAGTTTGTCGTGCTGGCCTGCGACGGCATCTGGGATGTCATGGGCAATGAGGAGTTATGCGACTTTGTGCGCTCCCGCCTTGAGGTGACCGAAGACCTGGAGAGTGTGTGCAACGAGATTGTCGACACCTGTTTGTACAAGGTAAGGTCACAAAGATAAGCGCTGTTTGACCAGAGAGATTGTGGCTTGTCTGTGGGCATATGTATAGTATTTGTGTGGTTGTCTGCAGGTTAAAGGTTGGAATGATCTCTACTTGCTTGTACATATCCATTCTAGATGGAGAGCCAGAAATGTATCATAAGTATTGGCTCTTTCTCTCTGTCAATTAAGTTGGAAATGTTGGCAATTTTATGTTTTCTGAAATATTACCTATTACTTGTGTTTTAATAGAATCCTTTTTGACATATTGTAAAAGTGAATCACGGTAATGCTACTTATTAAAAACTATTATGCTACTCATAATTTATATTCCAGCTTGATCCCAAGCATTAGTATGGCAAGTGTAATGTTTTCTTAGGCTATTTTACAGCTAGGCTTTTTACAGGTCGGATTGGATCCTCATTAATTCTCTGCTGTCATCTTTTTTACCTTGACCACAGGGAAGCCGGGACAACATGAGCGTGGTACTGGTTTGCTTCCCCGGGGCCCCCAAGATCTCCCCTGAAGCTGTGAAGAGAGAGGCAGAACTGGATAAGTACCTGCAGAGCAGAGTAGAAGGTGGAGCTTCTAAAAAGGCTAATAAATAACTTTGCACTTGCAGAGAGCGCAAAAGAGAGACACATTAGAGAGAGTGAGTGCATTCTTGATTAGTCTCGTGACCTTGTTGTGTGGTGGCGTTTGGCCCCTCTGCAAAGATAGACAGGTTAGCTTCAGGACTCTCCACCCCACTTAAAAAATTTGCCTGCTAAAGTCTTGCTATTGATGTGTTTGACCCACACACGTTTTATACACTCAATGTAGCGTGTCTTTGCCTGTGTAGCCAGGCACATTGAAGAGAATGCAAAGTTCACGTCAAGTTGGAAACCTTCTGTCTTTTTACAGTGACGAATAAGCCTGAATATATGTCTGAATTTTTAGCACACAAAAGTAAATGCAAGTCTTGCATTTTAGGCTAAAGCTAAACCAAATTATCCTCACACACTTGCATCCCACATTTGATGGGTGCATGTTTTTTGTTTTGTTTTTTCTTCCGGTATTTGTCGACCCCCACACAAACACTGTGGTGTGGAAAAATACCCTTTTTAGCTACGACAGAGGTAGTGCAATCACGTCAAAGGAATGTTCACAAAAGGAGTGGCTTAGGACCCCGGACACACACACACACATACATACTCACCGCCTTCTCCTACACACTTTAATGGAAGCTGCTAATAGAAGTAGAGTTAACAAATTTGTAGGAAAAGAAAAAAAAAAGACCAAATCTGTCATCATTTAGTCAGTGAAGTGTTTTTCGTTGGTTGTTTGTGCGTTCTGTTACTGTTAGTATAGAGTCTTTGCCTTAGGGCGTCACTTCCACTTTGTGAAAGCATGTGCTCTTGTTGTTCTTTGGTGTTTGCCACTGATTTGAGCCTACAGCCGTTAGTTTTCTCACTAATTTGTTGTAGTAAAGTCACCATCAGAAAATGACTGATGTAGTCACCGTATGCTAACAGTGTGAGAAATGGCCTAGTTGTGGTGGGGTGTTTTTTTTTCTTTTCTGGATCTCTTCACACCTGTAGTCACGGTGACACCTGATTGCCTTGAAGTTAGTTGAATTCTGCATGCCTCTAAAAGAGTAGGCCTAGTTGTAATGCGACACACAATTGCCTTACCTGTTCTTGATGCGTCCCCTCTCTATTTTAACCCTTCTAAACTCAGTTGGCTGTGGTAGATTTGACAGCACCTGTGCTACTCCAGGGTTCATTTTTTAGTAGTAATACTTTGGAAAGGGGGGGGGGGGGGTTCGGAATAAAATCATCCTTAAGATGATATCCCCCCATGCATGCCTTGTACCCCACAGCATGTATTTCTGACCAGCACGTCACATTCCTGTGAGAAGATGTGACGTGAAACCATTTTATCCAGTTTTCTTAAAAAAAATTAAAAAAAGTACCTTTTTTTATTATTGGAGTTTTTTTCTCGTCTCCCTCCTCCCCAACCCCGTCCTGTTAAGACGTAGAAGTTTGCAGCGAATTGTTTTTTAACTGTTTACTAACGTCATCTAATGTCTGGAGATTTCAGTGTTTTTTAATGTCTCGAAGTTAAACGCAGTATTTGAAAGATTGTATAAGACATTTGTAATGATGCTATTAGCATAAGGGAGATGTTTACTGCTTCTTTGCCTCAAACCAACATTTGTCTTTTTTCGTCATGGCTTGTCTTAAGTTATGGCTGTTCTTTTCAGGGTTGAACGTGAGGACAGTAATATGGGAGGAATTTGGGAGATGTTAACACACTATGAGAGGGACCCAGTCAGTCAGTAGCATTAGGGTTTCTTTTGCAAAATTGTCTTTCACATGAGCTAGCCCTCCATCACACAAAGCACCTCTCAAAAGGATGGTCACTGGTAGCCACAACAGTGACCAGGTCGTTTTTTCCCCTTTCCCACATTACAGTGGTTGTGTTGTACATGGTAACTCCTTTAGCCATCACAAATGGCGTGTGTGTCTGTGTGTATGTGTGTGTGTGTGTGTGTGTGTGTGTTGTCAGCAGTCAGCTACAACCTTTGATGTCCTGCCTTAATGGTGTTCCCTTTATGTAAATGCTGGGCAAAGTGCAAAGTCTGTCTGCGAGCAAAGTTCTTGAGCACGAACTAACGGCATTTTGTGGTGTCAGACAGCCATTAGCTGACCCACCACTATTTGTGCTTAAGATGCCCTCATGGCATTAAATTTGCAAATAGATTTTACGTTATTATAACACGTATTAAGCAAGCTTTAGTAAGACATTGTACTTTGCTCAGAATTTAAAATAGGGCCCGGCGTCTCAAAGTTGACGCAGACATAGGCCCGAGTGTATGAGGTTGGGTTTCTGCTGTCCTCTCACTCAGGAGAGCCAAGTCCATTATTTTTAACCCATACCTCCCCTCCTGTTGCCTGGTTCTGTAGAGGCTGCTGGTCAGTGTGCCACCGGCAGCCATTTTCCCTGCGCACCAGACAGAGGGGAGAGGCATGATTACTCATGGGGCTCTCCCACCACCAGTCTCGCATCTTATCGTGGTGCCTGTCTTTATATGGAATCTGTTCCCAACGCAGAGCCATAGTGCGCGCTCTCTCTCTCTCCCTCTCCCTCCCTCTCCCACTGACTCATTCTCTCTCTCTCTCTCATATTCTTTTCTGTCCCTGTGTTTGAGCCAGCACTCTCTCACCCTCTCTCTCTCTCTCTCTCTCTCTATCTCTCTCTCTCTATTTTCTTCTCTCACAGGCACTCTCTATCACTCTTTTCTGTCTTGGTGCTTGTCGGGACCAATCCAATTGTTTACCTCTTCCCTTACAGGAAGCTATCTTGAAGTACAAATTGAATAATAAGGTGCTCTAACTGGAAGCCTAGACACTAAAACCCTTGGTGTTCTCATATGGTAGCTCTCATTCGTTAGTCCATAAAACCCACAATTTGGTTTGTCTCTGCAGTTCTGCGAGCTGAAGTACCTGAAAACAGCTGAGAACTGTCAACATTGGAGGCAAAGATAAACCATAGCCCTGTCTGTGTAGCACTGGGCTCTGTTTCTTGTACAAACATGGCTCTTTGGCAGGGGCAAGGACAATGTAGGGACTGTCCTATACTGGTGGAGACTTTCAAGGCAGCGTCATTTTATTCCACCTGACTCAAGCCAAATCTGAGTAATGGAAAGTGAATCGACTTGTTTTGGATAGCCAAAGTGTGTGCGTGTGTATGTGTGTGTGTGTGTGTGTGTGATAAAAATGCGTCCCATCTTTGTGAAGAATTTAAACAATTTGTAGCCAAATGTTTTGAGTTTTTTTCTGTGCCAGTAACTGAAGTATAGCCCAGAGCCTTACCGTTACGGTGGTGGTGATTTGTCCAACAGACAGTGCTCTGCCTGGCTTTGAAGGATGAAAGGAATCAGATCTAAATTCAAGCAGGCTGACTTTCTGAGAGCTCCAGCTAACAAGCTCGAGTGGCCTTGCCCATCCACGTGGGCCATGCTAAAGCTTAAGCTGTTTTTGTTTATGTTTTTTTTTTTTTTTTTTTTAAACAAGTAGGACTCTAAGAGGGTACACTGACCTTTGAGTAGCAGAGTGTCACTTGACAAAAAAAAAAAACTTATGGGATTTTGTTTGTCTGCTGAGAATTTTGATTGAATCTGTTCATGTGTCCTCTGGATGGGGGATTGTATTTTTGCACTTTTACTGTGGTGGTGCTATTGAAAGGAGTTGATCAGCCCCTGCAGAAAAGCAGACTTTTTTTGTTGGTGCTGCGACTCAACGTCCAAGCAGTCACCACATCTCATTGAAGAGGCACATTGAAGTCTCTGTCTCGGGTCGATACTGACATACAAACAGCAACAGCTGCAGCAACAGACACTTAAGCCGTTATGTTAGTGTGAATGATATATTTCCTGATTGTTTCTTTCTTTCTTTTTAATTTTTTTAAACATAGTTTACCAAAAAAAAAGATCCTCACATTCCATTTCGGAGGGATAGTCTGTATGTTACACTACATTTGTTTCTGTGATTACTGTGTCAGCTGAAATGTTATGCCTTGTTCTCGTATATTACAGTAAAACATCAAATTTTGCACTATTCAGGAGCTACTGAAATAATATTTATATAATCTATTACACATCGTACATTTCTGCATATATTTGCTGTTCTCAACAGTTAATGTGGGGAATTAAAAAAAGAAAGGAAAAAAACATTCATCTTCCCACCAAAAAAAAAAGATTTTGCTCCCTCTGTATCTTATTTGCTAGTTTCAGAATGGGTAGCATGGAGATTTGTGCTATGTATAAAATTGATCTTTACTTTTCTTTATTTCACACTTTCTCTTTCCCCAACGGGCTGTGGCATGTCTTAGTTGTAACCTCTCGGAAGGCAACTCTCTTTCTAGAGCTCGTTTTCAAAAGAGATTTTACTAAAGCTGTTTTCCTAGAAGACTAATAAACTGAATCAGGGTTAGGCACCAAGTACTTAATTTGTTTTTGATTTAGAAACATTTTATTTGTATATTAGCAAGCACCCAAGTATTAGAAAACTGTAGTGACAAACTGTGATGTTGTCATTCATTAGTTGTCATTAAAGAAATGATGTATTCAAATAAAGTTATTTACTTGAACCTCCTGAGCATTTTGGGGCTGTTTTTGTACTTCCTGATTTGAAATGTCCGGTTTGCATCAAGCAGCAGCTTGGCTAGTTGCTAATGCTAATCAGGAGTGTATACTATACCCTTCGTTTCACATTTACACGAATATTAACGCAAAATAAAACCAATATCATGATTTGCCATACTCACATAATTTGCCAGTCTCACCACTGTGATGTGAAGACGAAGATTTGAACAAATAGAGAAGAGAAGAGGTATTAGCTTAAGGAAAGGACTGTGAGTAAGAGAGGCTAACTTCATGAGCCAAAAAGGACAACCATGTAATGAGACTAGCCAACTTTCCTGATCTTTTTTTGGTTCTTAGTCATTAGTTAGTTCCTTTTTTTTTTTCTCATTTTGCACTCTCTCACTTTATGTTTGTTATGCATATAATACATATACATTTTATTAAATGTTTATATTTAGTTTAACTATACACTTAATTCAATAACGATGCTTGTGCAATACAAACCCCACTTACTCAGAAGTCCTTGTGATTCCCCAGAGATCATTAAGAAGCAGGGTGACGAGGGGGCCCCGGACTTAGTCCATGTGATGCATACGTTAGCGACGGAGAGCATCCCCAACCTCCCACCTGGGGGAGAGCTGGCCAGCAAGTGAGTGTGACCCACCTCGCACACACGGACACATTACATACCATGTTTACATACATATAGTTACAGTCATGCATAACTAGTTAAACCACCCCAAAGTACACAGGTTGATGTATGACTTATGACCCCCCATACCCATTTTAATTAATTAAAACATTAGTCCTAACCAAGTTCTAAAGCACTGAAGTACGGATGTAAACACTTCTTTGTATACTCCAGCATATAAATGGAACATATTTTTTATATAACTAACAACATTTTTACATTAAAGCGTTTTAACATCCATTGCCCACTTTTAGGCTTTTAATGTCCTCTTCACAGCATTTGGCAGGTTGCAGCTGTGTTTCACTGCGTGCTTCTGTAATTAACGTCTCTGTGGCACACACAGAGAGAGAGAGAGAGAGCGTTGCCCAGTCTGGCTTGCTGGCTCATTAGAGTACTCAGCGTGTTCCTCTAGCCCCGCCGTTACTCATAAATCGCAGCTCATGGATCTCTAGGCTCTCGCTCGCTCGCTCCCACTCTCTTGCTCACTCAGTCCGCTCACACATGTTTTAAACCAACAGAACCTGGACGCGGCGCTGAAACCCTGAAACCCAAACCCTGTGCCTGCGTCGTTAATCTCTCTATCTGATCCCATAGCTTATCTGTGCCGTTTTTCCAGGTGAATTCCCGTGTGGTGTTTTTTTTTATTTTGTTTGTGTGCGTGTCTGTTTCGTTTTTATTTTTTCCCTCTAAAGATTATGTTTGTCAGCAACATGGCCCGATCCATTCCTGTTTCTAAATCGGTACCTTTTCGCACACACACACACACACACACACACACACACACACACACCCTACTGTCTCTTTTCTTCTGCTGTTAAATTATTCATCATATGGAATTAAATATTAAATGGGCGCAGGGAAAATGAAATCGTGGTGCCGTCGCTGCAGCCGCAGTGGTTACCGTATGTGCGCCACCTCCCCTCTGCCCACACCTAGTCGCTTCCTGGAGGAGCATGCGTAGTACTGGCCGAGGTGTGCGTGCGTGCGTGCGTGCGTGCATGCGTGCGTGCATGTGTGCGGGGGAAGAGGGGTGGTTACTGTTCACACCCTGCCGTAGCTTACTGTCCTGTGTGCCCGCCGCCTGCTTTTTCACAAGGAGCTTTTGTCGACACGCTCGAAATATGTCACAACGATAGCTTCCGTCGCAGATCTCCTGGATTATTTTAGGAAGGCGGAGGGGGGCGGCACCCTGGTTTGGAAGGGACCAGGAAGCACCAGAGACTTCGTGGCCTCGATGATATCGTGATAACATCACGATGCTTCATGCCACATTTTTAATTTGCGTGTCGTCCTGAATACGTCCTCTGGTTTCTCATATGACTTCTTGGTGGAGAATAGAGGATGGGTGAGGAGGCAACCTTTGGACTCCCCCTGCATGTGAAGGCCATTGCTTCTTGTCCTTTCCTGTTTTTTCCTGGTTTTTGTGTCCTTTTGAAAATGAAATTCTTGAGAGCCTTTCGTGAGAGGAGAACAGGGAGGGGGAAAAAAGCAAGAGCAATGGCAAGTACATAATTGGGGACCCCATTGAATAAATGATTGGGATAATCGCCTGCGTGTGTTTGTTTTCAAACAAGGTAGAACGCTCCTGCGCCCTGGCGTGCAGGTTGCTTGGAAACCAGCCGGAGAGGGTAAATTGCTCATCACAGTTCAATACCCAGACAGGCGTTTATTTCTTTTTTTTTTTTTTTTAAAAAAGGAAAGGAAAAAATAAAAAAAAAAGTTCCCATCTCTCCCAACACTTCACTTAGCGTCTCGGCCATTGCTCTGTGTGTGTGTGTGTGTGTGTGTGTGAGAGAGAGAGACAGAGAAAGACAGACAGAGAGAGTAGCCTTTCAGGGTTAGTGTCTGCCTGGCATTCAAACACCTCTCGTGTGTGTGTGTGTGTGTGTGTGTGTGTGTGTGTGTGTGTGTGTGTGTGTTGTCTTACCCCAGGCGTAGTGTGGTGGAGGCCGTGTACAACAGACTCAATCCCCACAAAGGCGACGACACAGTGAGTACAACCTCCTTGGCACATTGTTGACATCGGCAGGGGGAGAGAGAGGAAGGGCAATAGGGCTGAACTAAAAAAAAAAATCCACCTTCATTCTCTAAAGTCCCCCCCCCCACCCCACCCCCCGCCCAGCCCTCATTACAACATTGCATGAGTCAGCTCAAAAGTGTGAGGCTCGTGTGGAAAAATGCTTAAGTATTTAGCCTTTGTTTAATACGGGACATTCAGGTGACCTGAGAATTACTAGTCTCCTCTGTCCCACAATGAGCCCTACAGAACATTCAGGACATTCACTCAATTACTATGTAGTGAATAGCCACCATGTTGTTAGTCTACTATACAGTGAACATGTAGTGAATAGCCACCATGTTGTTGTTCACTCTATAGTAGACTAGGTAGTGAATGAGTGAATGTTTCCGAACTCAAGGCTAGTTCTTGGGTGTGTCGTTTTTCTAGGGTTATTTCTACCTGTTCACAGTTTCACTAATAAAGTTAGTCAGGTGCTGGTAGTAGTAAGTGAGTGGTCTTGAGCATTCATAAGAAGCCACTCCTTGGTCTTTTACACGTTGTATCTCAACACCCCTTTTTTCAGTGTGGGGCTACCAAAGAGGGCAGAGTGTTTGGGACCTCCAGACTGTAGAAGGTCTGAAGAGGGAAATCCTCCCTTTACTCTTCCACTGTCTCTCTCTCCTTTGTTTCTCTGTTCCTCCCTCTCTTTCTCTACGTCCCTACCTCTCTACGTACACTTTCTCACTATACACCAGTTTCTATCTTTCACTCCCCCTCTTTTATTGTTTTTATATTATGAACGTTTCTCTGTTTTTCTCCTTACTTGTTTTTCTCTCTCTCCCTTTCTCTCTCTCTTTCTCTCTCTCTCTCTTTATCCTCATCTTTTTCTCTCTAAAGGACTCGGCATCAACAGATGACATGTGGTAACACAGCCTGCCTATCCCTTAAGCACTGTTATCTCACAAATGCCACCTTGTAATTCGAGACCAACCACAGCCACAACCAACCCCACCCCCACCCACCCACCCCTACATACACACACACACACCATCCATCCTCTATCCACTGCCTGGACAGCTCTCTCTGGTATAAAAGAAGGGAATACGATGGATGTGTGGAAGGGGTGAATGAGAAAAAGGAGGAAGAAGAGGAACAATTCCAGCAACAAGCACAAGCAACCACTTCCCCTCACTGAGAACCAGCCCATCAACCCTAACCCTCAGCATTGCACAGCAACAGTCCACCTTGGAAGCTCCGCACTGATCCATGTCCTCGGTTGTCTCACTTGCTTCTATTTGTGGTGGGCGTATTTTTTATTAATATATATATATTATTTTTTTTATGGTTTGATTTGGTTTGGGTTCTTCGTCCTTGCACCTTAGAAACACTAGTTGTGAAGTACATGGGGGTGGGTTACACTAGGGTGGTTGTGGGTTTGTTTGGATCAGTTTGAATGGATGTGTCTTCCGATGCATTTGTATGCGTTTTGGTGGGAGTGTGTATATGAGGGATAGATTTATGTGTTCATTTATAAATTAAAAAAAAGTATCTGTGAAGTGCAGTAGTCCTTCTGACTGGCAAAATAAGAAGCCTCTATTTAGCAAAGTTAGTGATGAAGTGTAAACAAGCAACCAAGCAAACAAACAAACAGATAACAAACAAAAGAGGAAATCACTCAAGATATATAATAGGAGAATTCCCAAGTCTTTGCTCTTTGAGGTTATGTTGAGATGCGGTACTTTTGTGGGTCAACCACGGGAAAAAAATCACAATTGTGATATAAAAAAAAAAGGTAAAATATTTGTATTGTTGTGTTTTCTATTTCTATCTGACTGTCTCCCCTTTTTCCTTACACTGGCTTTTACGCCCCTCTGATCAATCTCTCAATGCAGGTTCTTCTCTGCCACCCATTTTTCCAGTTGGATTGTGTATGCTTTTTTTTTTTAAAGAGAGTGTGTGTGTTTGTGCGTGTGCGTGTTTGTGTCCGCTTGTGTGTGTCTGAGTGAACCACTATCCTTGAGCTAGTGTGAATGTGAGAGTGCAATCAGGTGACGATGCCTGCGTTGGCCGGAGAGAAAAAAAAAGTGGGATCTGGATATATGTGCTCCCTCTCAAATGGCAAGGGCGCCATTATTGTGTGATTGCCAGCAGGGATGACTTTGCCACTGCAGGCCTGTGATTGTCTCCTCACCCTTACAGTATAGGAGTGCAAAAAGTATGTATTGTCAAGGCCGTCTTCACACTCTTTTTTTCCCCTTCTCTCTTTCCTGTTATTTTACTATTTTTATTTTATGCTTTGCTTGTGAATGAAGCCTGCCAGCCTGCTAGACATGAAGCGAATTGGCCTTTGTTAAAGAGAAAAGTGAGAGAAAAAAGAAAAAAAAAAACACTAACTCTTACTCTGTCTCCTTCCATTTTCTTTGTTTATGGCAAGTTGTTGTTGTTGGCTCATAAAGGGGCAGTTCAGGTGTTCAGGACAGAAGCAGAGTGGAATGTCCTTCATGTCAGCCATTGCTTAGATCCACCTTTTGTCTTCATACTTACTGTCCTTCATTACCTGTCCACAGTAGTCGTCAAACCTAGAGTCCAGTTTCAGAGGCCCATGCAGCAATAGTGGGTGTGTGTAGAGAGTGTAATTCCCAATCGGTCTGGTGCATCAGTACACCCCCAGAGCACAGGCTCCTGATGCTCTACGTGTGCTTTGCACATTGGCTTTCTGACAAATCTTACCATGGCCGTAACATGGATAAATGCTGAGAAGTTACTGATTTAGAGCAGCCTCATTTAAAGCAACACAGTGCAGTTCTTTTACCTTAAAACAACAGCTTCTGACTCATTTTGGTGCTAAACTGACTTACAATAGGGAAAATTAAGTTTCAAACATTGCCAATGTACGCCCGGAATGCCCTATATTTCATGATGTTATGTTGATCGGGTAGGATCAAGATCCTTTTACTTATTTTTATTTTTTTTGACAAACTGGGTGTCACCTCAGCGCTAAATAACGTTGCATATTGACACCAAGGGGCATAGATATCAGTTCTTCCATTGTGTTGCTATTGCATGTTTGTGATTTAGTTAGTTGAATCAGACAAGAAACGAAGGGCTGTTGTAAGGTGAAAAATAGAGGTTTGGCTAATGCAGAATTCATGAGTTGCAACCGTAACTAATGAAATTACTTACAGCAATGTCAGCGTGTCATTTTTTTCCAATATTTAAGGAAATTGACTTGTCTTGGCCTATCCTCCTTTGCCATTTCCAAGTATCCAATGAATACCTGCCTTGCAAACTTGCAAATTTTGCATGTAGGTTAATCGCCGTCACCAAAATTAGTTTCAGAGTTGTGTGTGTGTTGAAATTTCATATTAATTTAGCAAACAGGCTGAAGCCATCTGAACGGAGTTGCATAAACAGTGTGGAAATCAAATAAAGACCATATGTGGAGGGAGTTGATTTAGTCTTTTCCTTTAATCTATTTCAATGTCCTCGCACCGCTCTTTCATATTTCAAACAAGGCTCTGGTAGTTTTAAATGGTGATTGGTGCGTACACTTAGGCAGAGTTGGACTTTGTCAGAAATGTAGAGGTGCGACCATGAAAGATGAAAAGGAGGTGTTTTTGCGTTGAATATAGGGCTGCAACCTATTTTCATAGTTGATTAATCTGTTGATTATTTTCTCGACCGATTATCTTAACCGATTAGTTGTTTGATCTATATAAAAATTTGATATACGATTCCAAATAATTTAAAAGTTGACAACTAATTGATTACTCTATTAATTGTTGCAGCCCTCGTATTGAAGCTGTTTATGCACAGAGATGCGGAGGTAGGAAAGTTCACAAGCTTGATTATTTTTTACCAAGGGTCTCAGTGGATTGCCTGGAATGCGTGTTTCTGTTCCCTTACGAGAGGAGTATTATATTTTCAGCTTTAATGTGTGTTAATAAGTGTGAATGTTAAGTGATATTTTTGGTTCTTCTTTTGAGATGATGCTACTCACCCCATCCACTCTTTATGAATTTTTCGAAGAGTTGAATATTGGTTAGGAAAAAATAATAATTTGGTGATCTCTCCTTGACCTTCCTTTGCCAATTAACGAGGACTCAAAAGTCTACCTTCCTCCTAGTTCCCTGTGATTCAGAAAACACAGTGAAGGGGTGCTCGGGGAGTTCCACAGTTTTGTGTTAGCAAGAGCATGGTGAAGTTCACCTATTATTATATTTTATAGTTTGTATTATATTTTACAGTTTTTTCTTTTTCTGCCAGTCAAGTACTTCGTGGGAGGCTCACCGTTATTAGTTGTCACCAAATTTATAACGCAATAGCACACGTCACAAACTACTGTAGACCTGTTAACTAGCCCCAAGCTCACTGTGGCTTTGCCTTGTATGTATGTATTCCTTTTCCTTTGGAAACCGTTAGCAGTAATGCATGTTGACTAAATGATGTTGTCAAGGCCACATGACAACAAACATGGAAACTGGTTTTCTTTTCACCAGCTCTCTGCATACGGCCAGATGCCTATACAAGCATAATTGTGTCATATATTTTTACATACAAGTCCTTTTAGGAGTTCAGTACCTCTTCACATGCCCATATAATGGTGCTAACGCTTGATGATGTAGCCTAACCTTCTTAGTAAGCTTCGCCAGGGAACCCAGTGGAAATCTCTTCCTGCGTTCTTGTGTGTATGGAAAAAATGAGCAAGTGGCCTTGCTCTCACAGATGCTGAGTGCCATTGTCATCCTCCCCCCAAGCTGAGGGATGGATGGAGAGCTTTGTGAGATCATATATGCAACCTCCCCTCTGAACTATAAATTAATAGTAAATATAATTATATTGTAAAATTATTAATTATAGTATTGTGTTTGAAACTTCAAATGTCTGTGTTACTGACTTATAGGCAATTCATTTGATTCAGCTATATGAAGCCTTGAGCAAGTCTTCAGATTTATTTTGGAAGGAAGTGAAAGGACCACACACAGCCCTACGAGTTTGGTTGTTCTTAAGTCCAATAGCACCATCACTAAGTAGTGATTTTTATTTTTTAGTTACAGAAGCTGCACATGGTCATGACTGCGTAACTTCTGGAAACCCTGATTGTCTTTTTTGGCTAATCTCTGACATTAGATTGTATAATCTTGCGTGCATTGAGCTCCATGAACTCCAGCTGATGATACACTTGGCAGCTTTTTGAGCAATGTTGCAGGGCGGTGTTCCTGATTATTGTTGTTCGGGCACGTTCCCATTGATATTGGGCAACATTTTTTTATTAATCAGCAGAAGCCATTATCCAATCAGACCATCTGGAACTGGCTATGTGGTTGCCCAGCAACATTGTTAAAAAAAAGTTGCCCCCAGGTGCCCCACCTTAAAAGCTATTCAGATATGATAGTTCCGTCTGTTTTTGCAAGGCTCTGTTCTCTCTGTGTACTTTGTGTTGTAATGTCAAGCTAATGTCAATTTTAGCACATGCAGTGAGGCCAGTTGCTCTTAAGATGACTTGCCTCTACCGAATGGGAGGACTTTTAGTTTAACCAGGTTTTGCCATTATCAAGCTCCTCAAAAAATTTGCTGTTCCATTGTATGTTGCCTGCAGTAGAAACAGCTTATAATGGTCCCGTTGTTTGCTGGTTGTTACCCAGGGCCTTGCTGTTGTGTTTGATGGCATCATTTTGAGTCGTCCCTTTTAGCTAAATGGAGGCTCACAAAAGATATCCTCTTCCAATGGTTGATTTTCTTCACTCTCCCGAAGACTAATTTTTATTACATGTGCTGATCCAGCTATACAGCCGAACCGCAGTACCTCACGAGCGTTTATCACAAGCACTTAGTGCGTCTCCTCTTGCTGCCCGACTGGGAATGATGTGGAACTTGTTGACATGTCTTTTGTGTTGATCTGAGGCAGTGTCTCTCTCTCTCTCTCTCTCTCTCTCTCTCTCTCTCTCTCTCTCTCTCTCTCTCTCTCTCTCTCTCTCTCTCTCTCTCTTTCTCTCTCTCTCTCTCTCATCCCTACCTTTCTCCCAAGTCCTGTTTTTTTTCCCAGTCTTAGTATGTCACTGTCTCTCTGTATCCCTATTTTAAACGAATTGTTAAATCTGTGTGGCTTTGGAATTAAGGGTTGTGGATATAAGCATGGGTGTTTGAACTGTGCTAAATAGAGAATGTTTTGATATATGTTCCCTAATAACATCAATATTCTATTTATTCAATTTGAGAAGTAGAAAAACTAAAGAGTGAACCATGGCTACCTATAGAGTCTTGATAGGTAGCTGTACAATCTTTTTTTTCCTTTAGAGGGTAGATATGGTTCCTTAGAGTAGCCTTTTTCTTCTCGACCATCTGTTCCCTACATTGTATGTGCTAACAGATGTCCCCTTATTTTTGTCTATCAAGGAAATTAAAAATGGGATTTTATTAGGATTTTAAAAGAGTAATATATTCAGGCTAAATACTTGACTTATTTGGAAGATTAACCACTATTGAGAGTTTTTGAATCAAATTGTATTTGCACTGATTGGTAGCCAATGTTGGGTTTTCTGGGGTATTCAAAACAAAATTTTGTACACACATAAAAAAAGTGATCTTTAAAAAGAATACTCAGAGGAAAATATTATTCAGCAACAGGGTAACATCTATTAAATCTGCCACTGAAACAGTAATAATGAAAACAGAAAACAAAGATATGTATAGACACAATCTTTTTAACAGAGTTAACAAGATGAAAAATAAAATGAGATATTCTTCTTAGTGTCTCATACTGTAAGGGAGTATTCATTGAAACAGCCCAATTGCTGTTTGCTGTTTTCTGGCCCGGTACTATGCTGTTGACTTTAATTTCCTCCCCTCATTTCCCTAAATTTTTGGGGCCATGCCACAGCAGGTTAAATTTGCAAAGGCCAAGCCAAACCACAATTTGTTCTGCCCTACCCAGAATATGATCAAGTCAACAGCAAGCCAATTGTGCTGATGAATAGCGAAGAGGGTAGGCAGGGGGGGAAAAAACAAGAACAACAGCTGAGACATTTGGACTGTTTTAATGGTCTTCTTTGTGCTCTACTTTGGCGGTTGAACGTGAATTAAAGAAATTACGGCAGTGGCAGATATTTGCTAGCAGCAACAAAAAGAAAACAGCAACAACAAATAAACAAAATAAGCAAAATAGCAACCGAGATGGGCAAAAAAAAAAAACAGACAAGCTCCACTGTTGAGCTGCCCAGTAAACCTTTTAATTCACTGATAAGCTCACCATTTTGCCTTATGAACTGAACTCTACCCCAGCTTGCTTTGAGACTAGTCACACGATTCAAACTTTGGAAACGTGATCTGACTCATCAAGTTGGTAATTTCTATGTCGACTGTACCTATGTCATAAGCTACAGCTTAGCTATAGAGCAACACGTGCACACTTCAATTGAGAGATTTTTTTGTCTCTGTATTTTCTTTTGTTGTTTTTGTTTTGTTTGCCTTTTTGATGATGATGATGATTATATCTGTGATATGATAATGTAAAATTAAACCACATTAAAAAAAAAGACTGCTCATGTTAGTATTCATGTGTGCACATTGCAGATGAATAAAGGAGATATAATGTACTCCCCTGCTCCCAGTATGTACGTTGTGTGACGCAACAGTAACCTAAGCCTGCCTTTCTCCTCCTGCTTCTTTAGGATTGTCTGTTGTTGAATTTTACACAATGGCTTGGTAATTGTATATTTTGTATCATGTACTTAATTCCAAAGAGAGAAAAAAAATGTCTTTCTCCCTTTTCCTCACGTCTTTTCTGTCAGTGCCCCAGCAATGACCATCTGTTTGGAGTCAGCTGAACAAATTGCATTCCTTGATGTGTTAATTGTTGCTTTTTTTCCTCTCGTTTTGTTTCCTTCCCCACTTAATTTTCTTTCGAGTCCTTTTCTCATTTCTTTTTTCCCCTGTTGCCTCTGAATTTGAAAATGAGTTTCTAGTTTAGAAAAAACGCGGCACTAAATAAATGGATTGCTAACATACTGCATGTCTTGTCTCTTTTGCCGTCATGTCCAGCAGCACTGCCCAAGGTCACTCCCACACACCCACCCCTCTCTTCCTCTCTCTTTATGCTTTGTTCTTTCTCTCTCTAAATGTAGTCATTTGTGCCCGCTTACCAAAACACTAAGCCAAAATTGGCGGCATGGAGCATCGCGGAAGTATTAGTGCTGGGCTTCTACATTGCTAAGCACTGAGAACTAATCCTATCAGTTAACTGATACATTGGCTGTCTTCGTCAGCGGCCTTGCTTCTGCAGGGTGAAATGGATCAAATGGAATTCCGCAGACTGAAAAAAAAGATGCAGAAAATAAAGGTCACAAATAGAGTTCATAATATCAAAACAGAGATGATAAACCATTTTACGCCTTTGGCTAAGGATCCTCATACCATCCAAAAATATGTACTCTCTATTACACTCACTCACTCACTCACTTACTCACAAAGGCAGCAGTGAAAGCAGTTGCATTAGGGTT
The DNA here is from genome assembly GCF_018492685.1 of Alosa sapidissima. NCBI lineage: Eukaryota > Metazoa > Chordata > Actinopteri > Clupeiformes > Clupeidae > Alosa > Alosa sapidissima. The sequence continues at coordinate 11,740,114 of NC_055962.1, forward strand.
GCACTACACAAAAATGAATTGTTTTGTGAAATGTTATGATAGAATTTCCAGAGATATTGTCAGAGCATGCTGTAGAAGGGCATCTGGACCAAAAGGCCATAGGGGAATTAAAAACTTTTTTACTCGGTAAAAAGTAATGAGTTGCTATCCTTGATTCAAAAACTATATTCATTACCAGGATTCAGCACCCAGTCCAAATTAGATTAAGGTGTTGAGTGCATTATTGCTGTTTTTTGACAAATTGATGGAACTGACCAGGTCACTGAAATTAATATTATTAATATAAATGGTTATACAACAAAGCATTTGCACCAGCCATACACCACATTCATTGCCTCAGTCTGTACTTGCACAAACCAAGCGCAGGATAAAATATAATTGCTTACTCCCCTCTAACATACATGCAATTAATATGTCATTAGCAGTATTGAGATTGGGAGAAAAGAATAGTTGAGATTAAACCGGCTGTGAAGGTAAGGCATGGGGAGATGACCTTTTTCCTCATGTTTAATTGGTTGTAGGGGGGTGAAGGGAGGGTGGGTGGGGAGTATGTAAATTAGGCTTCAGCTAATGGATGAATCCATTTCCTGCGTGGCACAATTGTTTGGAGTATCGCTAATGAGCACCCAGGATCATCAGGAACCTAAACCAACCAGGTCAGCTGACCTTGCTCTGTCTGTCTAATTACTGCATTAGCAGGGCCCCACTGATCGCCCATGCGTGCCATGCTAAGCTATGTATGTGGTGTAAGGGGGCTACTGCTGCTGCTGCTGCCGTGGCCATATGGTGGCTTAGTTAGTGCCACAGCAGCTAAAGTGCAGCGGCATGACCCGCGGAGCATTAGACATGAGACACAGAACACGCACACACTCGTTGAAGGTTCCCACTCCAGTGCTGAAGTTTAACACACACAGACACACACATATACGTACATGCGTGTAAGCACAGACGCCCCCCCCCAAAAAAAAATACAAACAAAAAAAAAACATGTATGGCTGTTAGGGGGGAAGCTGGTGAAATACACACATTCTCAAACACTCTGGATGCCGTCTGGATAGGCAGGAGCCCCCCTTCCCCCAACCCCCCCCCCCCCAAGGGAGGGCTGGGAGACCCACGTCTGTGTGAACCAGAACAGACCGGACTCCCATCAACAACAAGAGTAAAGTCCTATTTTTCTGCATTCTAATCTAATCTGATACAATCAGATAAGAAGATGGCCATTATACCACATGTCAAATCTATGATACATCCCTTATTATGCTGAGCTTGGCTCATCAACTTACATAATTCATGTAATAGTGAGAAAAGCTGATGCAGTGTGTCCCCATTTAGGATTTCATTATAATTTATTTATTTGCTCATTGTTTTATTATTATTATTATTATTATTATTATTATTATTATTATTATTATTATTATTGTTGTTGTTGTTGTTATTATATGATTATTATTTTGCTGATCCACACATAGGCTTGTTTCTGCTGTGCTGCACAGTGAGGCTCTTGAGGGCAGCAGCAACTGGGTTTGTTTTTGCCTGGATGATCAGTCTCCCTCTGGGCTGAAATCTATGCCTGTCCCCGATTTCTCTCTCTCTCTTTCTCTCTCTGATTCTGTCTCTCTCTTTCTCGTCTCTCTCTTTCTCAGTAGCCACTCAGCCTCTCTGTGTCTACTCAAGGCATTGGGGCCCAAAGAGGTGTAAAGGCAGTAACAGGCTAGAGGGCGCCAGGGATTGTGTGTACGGTGTCTGTGTGTGTGTGTGTGTGTGTGTGTGTGTGTGTGTGTTGGGTTTTTTCAGTGTTAAAATGTTTCTCTGCTGCCATAGGTGCTGCCTTAACAGTCCTTGACCTTTTCCCTGCCACTGAAAAAGCACACAGAAACACGCATATACACATGTGTAGCTCATTTCACTCTGCTTTTCCTTGTCATTCTTCCTCAGTGTCTCTCTCTCTCTCTTTATCCTCCTCTCATTGAATGATATATGTCGCCTTTCTGTTTCACCACTAGTCCAGTAAGGCGGGGATCACACTGGCCAGTGACAAGCGGCAGGTTTCCTATTGTTCTCTATGGTTCAGCAGCGGAACAGTGGCAATGCTAGCGTAACACTAGCGTTGAAGAAGCTAGTCCACTATCCACTATCTTGAAATCTCCTGGATTCTTCTTATAACCTTTTCTTTTTACCTTTTCAAGAATGAATGCGACTCTAACCGCTTAACGTACAGACATGTTGAAACAACCGTTCTGAAGGTCTGGAGTGGGGCAAGAGAGTTGTTATTTCAGATTTTTTTTAAAAATTATACTTTTTGAGAAATAGGGGATTAAAAATGTTAAAAAGCTATTTTTTCCCCCATAGACTTGAATGGCTGTGATGTCATAATGGCCTAAAGCCAGCTGCGCTCGTTAAGCTCCCAGAGTAGTTCCCGGGCTAATCAGAACACTGGCACAGGTGTCACCTGTGAATCCAACTGTCTCAGCTTCTAATGCATACAATGTGGCGCTCCCCAAAACTACACATCCTGTTTAAGTGTTTCCCGTGTGTCAAAATAAAAGTCACAGCCATATCTCATGCTTTGTGCATTATATCCCCAAAACGGCTTGACGCATATGCTTAAAATTTGGTACAAGTGTTTGTATGGACTCAAAGATGAAGTGAGTTGATGTTGGAGGTCAAAGGTCAAGTCCATGAATACTCTGAGCGTGATATCTCAAGAATGCCTTGACATACATGCCTGAAATTTGGTATGAGTGTTTATATGGACTCAAAGATAAAGTGAATTGATGTTGGAGGTCAAAGGTCAAATGTTAAGGTCAAAAACACCTTGAGTGTTATATCTCAAGAACGCCTTGACACACAAGGTTTTTTGGTACGAGGGTTTGTATGAACTCAAAGATTAAGTGATTCAATGTTTTTTTTTCAGGAATCTCCCCACCAACATTAAGCCAGCAGCTTTCTATCCACTATTGTAATTCCTCTGGCATTACATTTCTAGTTCAACTTTCAAAGCGCAACGCAAGCGTATTCCATAGTCAGTTTAGGCAAACGCTTACCCTTGCCGCTGGCCAGTGTGATCCCTGCCTAAAAGCAAAAGTAGAGATAGCGCTCTTAAAGGAATTATCCGGAGTAAAATGCCCTTTAGATCAATTTACGGATGATTGGGAGTACATACGTTGAGTTGACATCCAAATCATGTCATTGGGATGTGTTTTGAGAAAGTTCGATGTTACCGTTTTTAGTCAAAACTCGTTAGCCTGGAAGTGACGCGGGCATGTCATTTCGCTGCTACAAAACGCTATTTTTTTTAGAATTGGAAATTCACAATTTCGTCGCCGTTTTTTTTTTTTTTTTTTAAAACATAGTCCAGTCCATACAACTTCATTTCAATTTCGAAAGAAATACTGGACTATGTTTTAAAAAAAAAAAAAAAAAAAAAACGGCGACGAAATTGTGAATTTCCGGAGCGTGTTACTCCACACTCAGCAATCGACTCCTACGGATTTTCCCCTGAAGATGGCAGCAAAGATGGCAACATTTCCGGAAAGGTACTGGCTTGATGAAATTCATTCTGGACTCTCTATCCGACCACATAAAGACCTCGGGATACTTCGGTTTGGCTTTAGGGACCCTCTACTCACTACCACGTAAGTGTAATGTTGTTTGGAACTGTAGAAGAGGTATAAAAATAGCGTTTTGTAGCGGCGAAATGACATGCCTGCGTCACTTCCAGGCTAACGAGTTTTGACTAAAAACGGTAACATCGAACTTTCTCAAAACACATCCGAATGACATGATTTGGATGTCAACTCAACGTATTTACTCCCAATCATCCGTAAATTGATCTAAAGTGCATTTTACTCCGGATAATTCCTTTAACCTCCAAGTTATCTTATGACATTTCTACTTGTTGATCATGTGGCTCGACGATTGGTTGAATTTTTCATTGGTATGTTTTATTAAACTACTGCCACAATCTAGTAACCAAGTCCGTCTGCATTAGAGCTGATGTTCACATTTTTTAAAGTCTGTGTGCTAATCCACTCATTTATTTATGCCTCGTCACCAATAAGTCACTCTATCAGTGTCAGTGGCTGTTTATGTCAATGTCAGGGGGTGTTGTAAAGTGCTGAGTGTTTTCACTGTGAGCCTCATTTGTTAACTCTAAAACCCAGAGGATTATGGGAATTCTGACATCTACTTTAAATTTCCATCCATATCGCTCTCTCTCTCTCTCTCTCTCTCTCTCTATTTGACTGTTTCCATCATGCACATTTTCCTCGAACCTTTCCCCCCTTCTGTCTCTTTCCTGGAATTAGTTTAGGTAACGGATTCTGCCACACCGCACCGATCTGTAATGGAGAGAGTTGGGTGAGTGAGAGGGAGAGAGAGAGCAAGGCTAATGTGTTGTAATTGATGTTTACTAGGACGCTGTCGCTGTTGGTGCTGGCAGTGTGTGCACAGGCCACAAAGGACACTGTGCCCATGTCCCCAGGCAGTGATGCATGCTGGGTAAAAAAGAGAGAGAGGGTGGTAGTGAGAGTGTGGGCGGTTGGGGGGGGGGGGGGGGGGGCTTGGGTGTTGTTGATGATGGTGAGAGTGGGAGGGTGTCTGTTGCCCTCGTCGCTAGACTGGTTGGGGGGTGAGAATGGAAGGGGAGGGGGGGCAGCATCAGAGAGAGCAGTAATTGAGAACACTCCGCCTTTCCCCAGGGTCCCCGTGCTTACCAGGCATCCCCACAACATATCCAGACCAACACAAGCCGCCCTGCCACAGCCACAATAATGCTCACGTTGGCTCGCGCGCAACCGCTTTTTTCTCGCTCTCCCATCACAGTAACACCATTTCTGCATTACACTGTCACTACAGTGGCGGATCACAGCGGTGCGCGGGGAACTTGCGAGAGGCACCCTGCAAAAGGTCACGGTTGCATTTCACCAGTAGCATTGTTTTGCCTGGACTTGGACATCTCACCCCCTACCACCACTACCAACCCCCACCCGCCACTTGCTGTGGCAGCGGTAGCAGTGTCCGTCTTGAGGGGGGGATGGGCCGGTGATGATGGTGGTCATGGAGCCACAGGCTAGCCAACACAAACCTAGCCGTGACCTAGCTAGTGGGAATTCCATCACAGAGCTGTGTGTGTGTGTGTGTGTGTGTGTGTGTGTGTGTGTGTGGGTGGGTGATAGGACGAGAAGGACACTCCTCTTTGCCTGCTTCCCCGCCTGCCCTCAGTGGCTTGGAGTGGTGTGTGTGGTGGTATGTGTGGCGGTGTTGTTGACAGCAATGGGGGGTGGAGGGGTGGCTTAAGACTTTCTAGCGGATGTTGAAGTGAGTAAGTGTACCATGTTAAGGGTTTTTTTTTTTTTTTTTTTGCTACCCAGCTCCCTGTCTCCCTCCCTCTCTGTCTGTCTCCCTCTCTCTGTTGTCCCCTGCTAACAGTCCTGTGTTGTACATTTACACATTGTACATTCAGCACCCCTGCGCTTCAACACAGGAGCTGAGTATAAAAAAAAAGAAAGAAGAAAGAGAGAGAGCTAGAGCTAGAGAACCAGCCACATCAGCAGTGGGCCAAGCCGGACCGGAGCCTTGT